>NW_019154160.1:2240995-2726454 GCF_002288905.1 Enhydra lutris kenyoni
AGTTCACCCAAAAGATTGAGCCTAGCTTCAGTCTCACTGGTGGGAGCAGACGGGGCAGGGATATTCATGAAATTGCACCGGCATCTCTAGAGTTGTTCAAATCAATTCAGGGTTTGAAGGAGGGGAAAGGAGAAGGACATAAACCATGTCCTCTCTCCAACAGATACATCCTGGCATCTCATGTGGTACTGTAGTAGCTCTAAGAACCCCGAGTAGAAGTAGGACAGGAGGTCTCCACCAGGCAGCCATCAGAAATAGCTCCATAAAAATTTCTCACAGTTTTCATTCTTGTCTCAGGTCTGTCCCTTACCAGGTAGATAGTACCTAAACAAGACGTTATTATTTTTTTCTCCTTCTCTTACGCATATCACTCTAGGGAGCTGGCGATCTGTAGTCATAACCCTTCTGTCTCCTCTCATAACTAGCCTGGAAGGACCAGCTCCATAAGCAACCTTTATTTTCCATGCAGATATTGACTTTCTCAAAAAAAAAAAAAAAAAGAAAAGAAAAAAAAAGAAAAAAAAAAAGAAAAAAAACGGCTTTTCTTGGCTTTCTTTCTTTAAAAAATCTCCATCCTTGACTTTTTCTTCTCTAAGTCCTTTTGCAGGATTGTTCATCCTGCAGTTGACATGTTCTTAATCCCTCCTTTTCCTTCTCCTTGGGAGACAGCCTCGCATCTGCCAAGGGTACAGACTCAGCTTCCAGACTACCAAGATTAAAATTCCAGTTGAGCCATTCTCCGGCTGGGTCACTTTGGTCAATGTACTCAACTTCTTCATGTTTTATCATCTGTGAAATGGGAATGAAAGCAGTCATCACCTCGAGGGGTCATCTCAAAGATATTTAAATGAGTTCGTATATTATTCACACCCCCCCACCCCAACCAAAGACTGCAAGGAGCATATCAGTAGCCAGAAGTGGGTTTATTGTTTGCCTCAGCAGTAATAATGGAGGCAATAAATAAAGAATAACAAATAATAACTAAAAAGAGATACTCGTCATGGGGAACTCTGAGGCACCACACGGTAGCCCAGGAAGGGCTTTTTAAAATAATTTGAGTTTATGTTGAGTGGTTTTGGAGAGGGTCTAAGAAAGTGGGCAGTCGCTCTGGATTGGAGGCCATCAGAAAGTGGGGACAATTCCATGATTGGGTAGCTTGAATTATTTTTTATCTAGAAGGTGGAGGACCAAGGAAGGCTAAAGTCGTAACTGGGAAAGAAGAAGCAGTCACTCCTGTGAGTCAGGAGAAAGCAAAGTTTGGTCATTTTAGGGATTTGCATTGCATTCTTGTTTTTGTCTTTACTCAGGCGGGATGAGGGAGGGGTCTTGGACACAGAGACCTCATCTGATGTTCACGGTCTGTGAAATATTCATGATTAGTGGAAGAACATTGTGGTCCAGGGCTGAGTGTCATGCCAGCTACCAGCTATCAGAGTCCCTTTGTTCTCTCTCTCTCTCTTTTTTAGACAAGAAGAAGTAAAACTTCTTTATTTGCATGCCATCTTTTATACGGAAAAGTCTGAGGAATCCACATACACACACGAACATTAGCGCCAATAAACAAAATCAGCAGGTTTGCAAAATGTCAATATAAAAAGTACTTCTATTTCTAGCAATGAATAACCAAAAAGTGAAGTTAAGAAAGCAATTCTACTTGCAATAGCATCAAAAAGAATAAAATACTCAGGAATAAATTTAATGCACGATGTGTGCAACTTGGACATTGAAAACTATGAAGCATTGTTGAAAGAAATTGAAAAGTCTAAGTAGAAAAATATCCAGTGTCCATGGATTGGAATAATTAATATTGTTAAAATGGCAGTTCTCTCTGAATGGATCTGTAGATGCACCACAACCCTTGTAAAAATTCCAGCTGTGAGATGAGTAAGATATTTCTACTGGAAAAGAAATTTACCTATCTCTGTATTTCCCCTGCTATTTACACAGTATCCGACACATTCCTGTGAGGGGGATAGAATAAAACATGTAAATAAACATATTTGCCTGCCTAAATCTGTGAAAGTACGGGATTTCCAAACAATCTGGAAATCTCTGGCAGAGCTGCTCTGTCTCCCACATTTCTTCTCCATGGGGGATCAGCAGGTGGTGCTATAATTATCTTGCTTCCATTTTCCTTTGAAGGCCATTACTCCTCTACCCTTAAAAGAAATTTCTTCCTCAGAGGCTTCTATCAGGCAACTAATTCAATCTAAGACTCAGGTTGAATCCTAAAGGAGTATTTCAGTCACAGCCACACATTAGACTCCGGCGGGTATAAATTGTGACTAGAGAGCAAACCCACTTAGACTCTTGGGTTACTCTAAATGTATCTTCCATGGTACTTACAATCCCTGCTGGTAAAAATGTGTGTTAATTCCCATGGGAGGAAAAGCAGAATATGAAATTGTCCTTGCCTCTAATCATAACTTATGAAAAATCGTATAACCACACAGATAGATTCTATGAAAGAACATGGAGAAATAGAAAATGTTCACTACTATGATATTTATCCATTTGCCTATGCACCAAATAAGGAAAGAAACATGTATAATTGTAAATCTGCGGGGACAAGTGGCTATCTAAATATTCTGTTACAGTGGAGTTGGTGCCTACTTTTCTCAATCCAGCTCCCTATGTTCCCATGACCTCTTATGAGCACTATGTCTAAATAGCCAACATCGTGGGTTATGTCTTATCTACGTGCTGATCTGTGTAATCTTTGAGGGTAGGCACCATCTTTTATTTAAGCTGATGTCTGTAAGGTGCCCGGAAAGAACACAACAAGTGCTTAAGAATATTTGTTATTTGAGGGGCACCTGGGTGGCTCAGTGGGTTAAGCCGCTGCCTTCGGCTCAGGTCATGATCTCAGGGTCCTGGGATCGAGTCCCACATCGGGCTCTCTGCTCGGTGGGGAGCCTGCTTCCCCCTCTCTCTCTCTCTCTCTGCCTGCCTCTCTGCCTACTTGTGATCTCTCTCTGTCAAATAAATAAATAAAATCTTAAAAAAAAAAAGAATATTTGTTATTTGATGATTGAACTAGTTACTCACACCACTCCATCTGGTGGCCTTACCTTTAAATTCTGGGAGCTTCTTTTACGAGTTCTGTAACTTAAGTTATGAGATACACTTGAAAACCCAGTCCTACAGTGACAGCTTTGTGACAGGTAGATCTGAGACGGGAAATGTGTCCATGATACCACCAGTTGTCTCTCCCGATAATCCTTAAATATTTTTGCCCATAGACCTCCTAAAAGAATTTCAAAAAACAATGTCTTTTTAAATGGACATCAAAAATTTTTAATTTGAAATTTGAATTGTTGCAAAGTATGTTAGTGTAGAGTTTTAAATCTATTTTGAAAATATTTTACATAAAAAGCTTATCATGATGTATTATATATTAGATTATATGTTATATATTATGTATTATATATTATAGTGTTATATTGGATTTAGAGAAATTAAAAACAATAGCATAATTATTTTCATTATACCCAATGGAATATAAATATCATACAGCCATTGAATTCTAAATGCCAAAGCAAGTTGATATCCTCCAACGTATATAAATATGTATATGTATTTTTTTTAAAAGTTGGTCACCCCAACTTTTTTTAATTTAATTTTTTAAATTTTTAAATTTTTAAAATTTCTTCTGGATTCAATTGTATTTATAAATATTGATAGGATAATATCAATCAATATAAAACAATTATTTATGCATTTTGGTAATTACTGATAAGTGAGAAATATAAATTTTGATATTACTTTGATAAATGGAAAATATACAATTTTGTTAGAAAATTTTTTTGGAGCAGAGGAGCAAGATGGTGGAGGAGTAAGAGACCTAAATATTGTTGGGTCCCAGGAGTTCAGCTAGATAGTTATCAAACCATTCTGAACACCGACAAACTGAACAGGAGATTGAAGAGAAGAGCAGCAATTTTAGGAACATAAATTGACCACTTTCTGGAAGGTAGGATGTGTGGAGAAGTGAATCCGAGGTAACATTTAGGAAGAGAGACTGTGGAGGGAGGGGCAGCTCCTGACAAGCGGTGGAGCAGCGGAGCACAAAATCACAACTTTTAGAAGTCTGCTGTGCGGGGGGGATGTCGTTCCAGAGGCTAAGCAGGGGGTGGAGCCTTTGCAGGGACAGTGTGGTCTCAGGACCCGCAGGGTCACAGAAAGACAGGGGTTGTCTGAGGGTGTCAGAGCTCCCAGGTATCGGAGCAGGGAAGCCGGCTACAGAGATGGAACCAAGAAATGAGCTCTTAGCTTGGGTTACCTTAAACCATGAACTGAGGCACAGTCAGGCTGCTGCTCTTCTAGGAGGGACCCAACAAGTGGCAGATCTGGGGAGACCCACCTTTCTCCTCCAGGAGGGGCAGCGTGGGAGCATGGGGCAGAAATCTGCTGGGTTCAGAGACTCCAAACAGGGCTGTGTGCCCAAGATAGAAATGCTCAGTCACAGGCCAGGTGAGCTTGGAATGCATCCAGAGACCAGGGAGATGGGAGTGATTGAGCGCTTTTCTCTGAGGGCGCACTGAGGAGTGGGGCCCCGAGCTCTCAGCTTCTACCGGTTGGAGATTGGGAGGCCACCATCTTCATTCCCGTCCTCCAAAGCTCTATGGAAAGCATTCAGGGGACAAAAGCTCTTGGGAGCAAAACTGCTCAGATTGCTTAGCCTGGCCCCTTGCAAGGGCGGTGCAATTCCACCTTGGGCAAAGATGTTTGAGAATCACTGCAACAAGCTCTTCACTCAGAAGATCGTCCAGTCAAGACCAAGTTTACTATCAATGAGAACTACAAAACAGCAGTGCTAGGGGAATAGAGCACATAGAATTCATGGCTTTCCCCCCCATGATTCTTTAGTCTTTCAAAGTTAAATTTTTAAAGATTTTGTTATTTTTTTCTTTTTCTATTTTTTGAATGTTTCCTCTTTCCTATTTTAACCTAGTTTAACTATTTTATCTTATGAATGTCTTAAAATTTTTTTAAATTTTCTTTTTTTTAAAAAAGATTTTATTTATTTGACAGAGATCACAAGTAGGCAGAGAGGCAGGCAGAGAGAGAGATGGGGAAACAGGCTCCCTGCTGAGCAGAGAGCCTGATGCGGGGCTCGATCCCAGGACCCTGGGATCATGACCTGAGCTGAAGGCAGAGGCTTTAACCCACTGAGCCACCCAGGTGCCCCTTAATTTTCATTTTTATGATCATATTCTATGCCTTCAATGTATTTAACCTTATTTTTTGTATACATATAAGTTTTTCTTTCTTTAAAATTTTGGGATACAGTTTCTTCTAACAGATCAAAACATACCCTAAACTTAGCACATGACTTTGTTCTGGTCTCCAGCCTGATCACATTCTTTCCTCTTTTTTTTTTCAACCAACTTCTTATCTTATCAATTCCTTTTTTAGAATCTTTTAAAATTTACATCTTTACAGTCATATTCCCTCTCTTCATCATGTTTACCTAACTTTAATATATATATGTTTTTCTTTCTTTAAAATTTTGGAAGGGAGTTTCTTCTAACAGACCAAAATACACCCCAAATCAAGTGTGTGGCTCTGTTCTATTCATGAGGTTTATATATACATATAATATATATGTAATATTTATTTATTTATTTATTTACTCCTTTCTTTCTTTCCCCCAGTTTTGGGTCTCTTCCGATTTGGTTAGTGTATATTTTTCTGGGGTCATTGCTACCCTTTTAGTGTTTTGTTCTCTCATTAATCTATTCTTATCTGGATAAAATGACAAGGTGGAAAAACTCACCTCAAAAAAACAAAAACAAAAGCAAAAGCAAAAACAAAAAAGAACAAGTGGCAATACCAACAGCTAGGGACCTAATCAATATGGACATTATTAAGATGTCAGAACCAGAGTTAAGAATGATGATTATTAAGGTGTTAACTGCACTAGAAAAAAGCATGGGAGATACTAGAGAATCCCTGTCTGGAGAAATAAAAACCCTTTCTGGAGAAATAAAAGAATTAAAATCCAAGTTGAAATAAAAAAAAAAAACTTTTAATGTAGTGCAATAAAAAATGGAGGCTCTTACTGCTAGGACAAATGAGGCAGAAGAGAGAATTAGTGATATAGAAGACCAAATGATAGAGAATAAAGAAGCTGAGAAAAAGAAAAATAAACAACTATTGGTTCATGAGGGGAGAACTTGAGAGATAAGTGCTACCATAAGATGAAACAATGTTAGAATAATTGGGATCCCAGAAGAAGAAGAAGTGTGTGCAGAAGGTATATTGGAGCAAATGATAGTGGAGAGCTTCCTTAATTTGGGGAAGGGTACAAGCATCAAAATCCAGGAGGCACAGAAAACCCTTCTCAAAATCCATAAAATTAGGTCCACACCCCATCATGGAATAGTAAAACTTATCAGTCTCAGAGACAAAGAGAAAATCCTGCAAGCAGCTCGGGACAAAAGGTCTGTAGCATACAACAGTAGAAATATTAGTTTGGAAGCAGACCTATCCACAGAGACCTGGCAGGCCAGAAAGGACTGGCATGATACATTCAGAGCACTAAATGAGAACAATATGCAGCCAAGAATACTATATCCAGCTAGGCTGTCATTGAAAAATAGAAAGAGAGATAAAAAGCTTCCAGCACAAACAAAAACTAAAAGAATTTGCAAACGCCAAACAAGTCTTTCAGGAAATATTAAAAGGGAACTTCTAAGCAAAGAGAGAGCCTAAAGTAACAGACCAGAAAGGAACAGAGACAATATACAATAACAGTCACATTATAGGCAATACAGTGAATCTAAATTAATATCTTTCAATAGTTACTCTGAACATAAATGGGCTAAACACCCCAATCAAAAGACACAGGGTATCAGAATGGATAAAAAACAAGATCTGTCAATATGCTGTCTACAAGAAACTCATTTTAGGCCCAAAGACACCTCCAGATTTAAAGTGAGGGAGTGGAAAGTCATTGACCATGCTAATGGACAGCAAAAGAAAACTGGGGTGGCAATCCTTACATCATATAAATTAAATTTTAAGCCAAAGATTACAATAAGAGATGAGGAAATGAAAGAGGATGATACTCTATCATACTTAAAGTGTCCAACAAGAAGATCTAACAATTTAAAATATTTATGCCCCTAACATGGGAGCAGCCAATTATATAAACCAATTAATAACAAAATCAAAGGAACACATCAACAATAATACAATAATAGTAGGTAATTTTAACACCCCCTCACTGAAATGGACAGATCATCTAAGCAAAAGACCAACAATAAAGCTTTAAATGACACATTGGAGCAGAGGGACATCACAGATATATTCAGAACATTCCATCTCAAAGCAAGAGAATACACATTCTTCTCTAGTGCACATAGAACATTCTCCAGAATAGAGCACACCCTGGGTCACAAATCAGGTCTCAACAGGTACCAAAAGATTGGGATCATTCCTTGCATATTTTCAGACCACAATGCTTTGAAAATAGAACTCAATCACAAGAGGAAAGTTGGAAAGATTTCAAATACACGGAAGCTAAAGAGCGGCCTACTAAAGAATGAATGGGTCGACTAGGAAATTAAAGAAGAATATTAAAAATTCATGGAAACAAATGAAAATGAAAACACAACTATTCAAAATCTTTGGCATGCAGCAAAGGTGGTCCTGAGAGGAAAGTATACAGCAATACAAGCCTTTCTCAAGAAACAAAAAAGGTCTCAAGTACACAACCTAACCCTACACCTAAAGGAGCTAGAGAAAGAACAGCAAAGAAAGCCTAAACCCAGCAGGAGAAGAGAAATTATAAAGATCAGAGCAGAAATCAATGAAATAGAAATCAAAAGGACAGTAGAACAGATCAACAAAACTAGGAGCTGGTTCTTTGAAAGATAAGATTGATAAACTCTGGCCAGACTTATCCGAAAGAAAAGAGAAAGAACCCAAATTAATAAAATCATGAATGAAAGAGGAGAGATCACAACCAACACCAAATAAATACAAACAATTATAAGAACATATTATTAGCAAGTATACACCAGCAAATTTGACAATCTGGAAGAAATGGATGCATTCCTAGAGATGAATAAACTCCCAAACCTGAACCAGGAAGAAATAGAAAACCTGAGCAGACCCATAACCAGTAAGGAGATTGAAGCAATCATTAAAAATCTCCCAACAAACAAGAGCTCAGGGCCAGAGAGCTTCCCAGGGAAATTTTACCAAACATTTAAAGAAGAATTAATACCTATTCCCCTGAAAATGTTCCAATAAAATAGAGATGGAAGGAAAACTTCCAAACTCATTTTACAAAGCCAGCATTAACTTGATCCCAAAACCAGACAAAGACCCCATCAAAAAGGAAGATTACAGACCAATATCCTTGACGAACATGGATGCAAAAATTCTCACCAAAACACTAGCCAATACAATCCAACAGTACATTAAAAGGATTATTCACCACAACCAAGTGGCATTTATTCCTGGGCTGCAAGGTTGGTTCAACATCCGCAAATCAATTAATGTGATACAGTACATTAGTAAAAGAAAGAACAAGAACCATATGATACTCTCAATAGATGCTGAAAAAGCATTTGACAAAATACAACATCCTTTCCTGATCAAAACTCTTCACAGTGTAGGGACAGAGAGTATATACCTCAATATCATAAAAGCCAGCTATGAAAAACCCACAGAAAATATCATTCTCAATGGGGAAAAACTGAGAGCTTTTCCCCTAAGGTCGGGAACATGACAGGGCTGTCCACTATCACCACTGCTATTCAGCATAATACTAGAAGTCCTAGCCTCAGTAATCAGACAATAGCAACAACAACAACAACAAATAAAAAGCATCTGAATTGGCAAAGAAGTCAAACTCTCACTCTTTGCAGATGATGGGATACTGTATGTGGAAAACCCAAAAGGCTCCACTCCAAAACTGCTAGAACTCATACAGGAATTCAGTAAAGTGTCAGGATATAAAATCAATGTACATAAATCACTTGCATTTCTATACACCAACAACAAGACAGAAGAAAGAGAAATTAAGGAGTCGATCCCATTTACAATTGCACCCCAAACCATAAGATACCTAGGAAGAAACATAACCAAAGAGGCAAAAAATCTGTACTCAGAAAACTATAAAGTACTCATGAAAGAAATTGAGGAAGACACAAAGAAATGGGAAAATGTTCCATGCTCATGGATTGGAAGAACAAATATTGTGATAATGTCTATGCTACCTAAAGCAATTTACACTTTTAATGCAATCCGTATCAATATACCGTAAATTTTTTTCAAAGAAATGGAACAAATAATCTTAAAATTTATATGGAACCAGAAAAGACCCTAAATAGCCAGAGGAATGTTAAGAAAGAAAGGCAAAGCTGGTGCCATCACAATTCCAGATGTCAAGCTTATTACAAAGCTGTAATCATCAAGACAGTATGGTACCGGCACAGAAATAGACACATAGATCAATGGAACAGAGTTGAGAGCCCAGAAATGAACCTCAACTCTATGGTCAACTAATCTTCGACAAAGCAGGAAAGAATGTCCAATGGAAAAAAGTCTCTTCAACACATGGTGTGGGAAAACTGGACAGCCACGTGCAGAAGAATGAAACTGGACTATTTCCTTACATGACACACAAAAAATAGACTCAAAATGGATGAAAGACCTCAACGTCAGCCAGGTATTCATGAGGAGAACACAGGCAACAACCTCTTTGACCTCAGCAGCAGCAACTTCTTCCTAGAATCATGGCCAACAGCAAGGGAAGCAAGGGCAAAAATGAACAACTGAGACTTGTTCAAGATCAAAAGCTTTTGCACAGCAAAGGAAACATGAACAAAACCAAAAGACAACCGACAGAATGGGAGAAGGTATTGCAAATGACATATCAAATCAAGATCCAAAATCTAGAAAGAACTTATCAAACTCAACATCCAAAGAACCAGTAATCCAATCAAAAAATAAGCAAGAAACATGAACAGACATTTCTGGAAAGAAGACATCCAGATGGCCAACAGACACATGAGAAAGTGCTCCACATCACTTGGCATCAGGGAAATACAAATCAAAACCACAGTGAGATCATAATGGCTAAAACTAACCAGTCAGGAAATGACAGATGTTGGTAAGGATGTGGATAAAGATAACCCTCCTACACTATTGGTGGGAATGCAAGCTGGTGTTGCCGCTCTGGAAAACGGTATGGAGGTTCCTCAAAAAGTTGAAAATAGAGCTACCATACCACCCAGAAATTGCACTACTGGGTATTTACCCTAAAGATACAAATGTAATGATCTGAAGGGGTATTTGCGCCCGATTGTTGATAGCAGCAATGTCCATAATAGCCAAACTATGGAAAGAGCCTAGATGTCCATCAACAGATGAATGGATAAAGAAGATATGGTATATATGTACAATGGAATACTATGCAGCCATCAAAAAACCCAGGAGTCTTGCCATTTATAATGACTTGGATGGAACTAGTAGGTATTATGCTAAGTGAAATGAGTCAGTTAGAGAAAGACAATTATCATATGATCTCTCTGATATGAGGAATTTGAGAGGCAGGCGGGGTGTCATGGGGGTAGGGAGGGAAAAAATGAACTGAGATGGGACCGGGGAGGGAGACAAACCGTAAAAGACTCTTAATCTCAATAAACAAACAGGATTGTTGGGGATGGGGGGAGAGGGATAGGGTGGCTGGATTATGGACATTGAGGAGAGTATGTGCTATGATGAGTGCAATGAATTGTGTAAGACTGATGATTCACAGACCCATACCCCTGAAGCAAATAATACATTATAAGTTAATTTAAAAAAAAAGAAAGAAAGAAAGAAAAATTTTTTAGGAGAACCTGGGTGGCTCCAGCTCTTGGTCTGACTCTTGGTTTCAGCTTGTGTCATGATCTCAGGGTTGTGAGATGGAGCCCTCACTGGTCTCTGCACTCACCTCAGAGTCTGCTTAAGATTCTTCCTCCCTCTCTGCCCCTCCTCCCACTCACGCATGCACTCTTTCTTTCTCTCAAATCAACAAATAAATAAAATCTTTTTAAAAAAACGCCTTTTAATGAGTTGGGTAGGGCTTTTTTTTTTTCGATTTGTTCATATTTCCATGGATGAATATTATATATTGCTAGTGTGAGACAGTATTCATCATCAGTTTTATTCCTATGTTTCATCATTTATATGCAAACACTAAGAAACACATATATAAGTAGATGGAAATAGAAGGAATTTACTAGAGACTATCACTACATAAAAGAAGTATTCCTTTTCTGGGTTTGAATGCCCAAAGTAGCAAAGTGATCAATCTATTTATTCTTTTGCAAAGTAGAAAGAGGTCAATTTTATTCATTCATTCATTCATTCATTCATTCGAGAGAGAGAGAGAGAGAGCATGAGCAGGAGGAAGGCAGAAATGGGGAAGAGAGAGAGAGACTCCCCAGTTGAGTTCAGAGCCCCATAAGGGGCTCAGTCCTACAATCCTCTAGATCATAACCTGAGCCCAAACGAAGAGTCAGACACTCAACTGACTGAGCCACCCCGACATCCCAGAACTCAGTTTTAATAGCAAGAGTGGTTAGAGACAACGGGTGTGATGTCTTCAACTCAGATGCTTGTTTAGGCAGCTCACTTCTAGAACAGACTGTATAAACAGAGGTTGAAAAACTAGAAAATAATCTCGATGGCTTTCTTGGAAAGCCTTCATGTGCTCCCACAATTTCACCTACCCATGGCGGGAAAGTTCTGAGCTTCTCAGTGTCCATCCGTCCTTCTCTTCCTTGTGCCAGTTCTATTCTGGACGCAGCTCCAATACTCACCCTGCCAGACTGACTTCATTAGGACCTAGTTCTTGCCGATGAAATCTAAGCTGAGTTGCCCAGGGAGGGGGCTGCCCTTGGAGCACTTATTTTTCTGATAACATGGGACCAACTCACTTGATCCCTGCACTTTCACTTGCCTTCCTTTCTTTTCTTGGAATGCAAACACCGTCTCAGGAGGGGCAGCGACCATCTTGCACACAAGAGAATAAAAGCCAGAATGGGGGAACTTATTCATTGAGGAGCCTGGGTCTCTGTTGATAAGCCTGGGCGTCTGCACCTGTCCCACGCTGCCTACACCTGAGGCATCATTGCATGAAAAAAATAAGCCCCAAATGTTTAAACCCCTGTTGTCAGGTTTTTTATTTCTTGGCACCAAATCCTAATGGAAACAAAGGATCATTCTTTCATTCACACCTTGGGGAATACATGATTTATTTTTCTGGCCTCAAAGATTTTGCTAAATGCTGCACAGAATGCTAATGAACTGTTACACAATCACATTTATGCATTATTATAGGTACTTGGTTTTCTGATCTAAATAAGATAAATTTATAAAATAAATGTTTTGAATACCATCAAAAACATCACAAGGTCTTTGTAGGCAATCCTGTCTTTTAATTTTTATTCTTGGAAACAGTAGACAGTCAGTTCTTTCTTCAACAGAAAACTGTAAAAAGGCCAACTCTAACATTATTTTTTAACTTAACAGAGAATTGCAATAAATGTTTGAGAGTGACTTGCAAAAAACTATAAATTCAATTCTAACTGTTCATGAAGTAGTTATTAATCACAATATTCAGGACATTGGAAACAGGATACAATGTAATATAGAGTTTGAGTAACTAGGGAAACATTACGTGAAATGAGAATGGTGATTTGTGAATTGGGAATTTACTACATTTATGAAAATTTATCAGTGAATTTCATCTACTGCTCTCCTAGATGAAAACTTGCCTGAAAATTTCAAATAAATCACAGTAATTATTCATTGAGGAAATGACTCAAAGTATTGGGAGAAATGCACAAAAGCAACACTCCCAGATATAAAATTAATAATAGCAATGTTCCCCCAGCACTTAGATGTATTATATACATGTGTTCTTTCAGCAACTCTAAGCATGCACACATAATTTTTCCATTTTACAGACGAAGAAACTATGACACAGATGCATTTTAAAGCTTGCTTAAGTTCACACCAACATTAAGGGACAAGGTGGGCTTAAAACTGAAGTCGTCAGTTGCACTGATGTGATGGCCAAGTCCCCCCTTACTGCCAGTGATGATGAGGGTTATCAACACCAAATGCAGATAGAGTGTACACAGAGCAGACAGTCTGGAGGAAAGCCAGAACCTGGAAGGAAGAAAGAGCATGGGGGTAGTTTCCCATGTTCTGTGGTTTTTAGGTTGACAGACATCTTATCTACTGGTTGTAAGGGGAAAACCCTGGAGAGTAAGGGGCACAGAAGGGGACCATTGAATATATACAATTAGTTTAAGTCTCTGGTTGACCCCTGAAGACATATGCAAGGGGCAGGTTTCAAGTCTTTCAACTGGGGACAAAGGAACAGAACTGGGAGTGTGCTGGACTTCACTTCTGGCTTCAGGTCCAAACAAATTAATTTCTTATTCAAATAACAACAGTCCCTGGGGGAATACAACAGAACACGGAGCCTCTAGCACAGAACGTTCATAACATCAAGGATACAATTCGAAAGTACTCCATGTGTGAAGAATCAGGAAATGTGCTCCTCACTCAAGAGAAAAGGCCTCACTCAAATTTAGGTTACATGCTTGCATAATTACATGACCATGCCGAGTTATCCACCTGAGTACAAGACAAAGCATGGGATAGTTAACAAGTGCATACCAGGAAAAGCTTCACACCATGGCTGATAGATTTGCGGTCCTCCAATTTCCATTTTTACTTTGCCTATCCAAGTGCCAGGCAGTTGCCTAGGCCACCTGCTTTGTGTGCAACATTGACTTTGCCCTTAAATGATAGATTTTTAATATAGGTCATTATCAAGAGCTCCCTAGGGGCGCCTGGGTGGCTCAGTGGGTTAAAGCCTCTGCCTTCAGCTCAGGTCATGATCCCAGGGTCCTGGGATCGAGCCCCACATCGGGCTCCCTGCTCGGTGGGGAGCCTGCTTTCTCCTCTTTCTATGCCTGCTTCTCTGCCTACTTGTGATCTCTGTCTGTCAAATAAATAAATAAAATCTTAAAAAAAAAAAGAGCTCCCTAAAAGCTTTATTTGCCCAATAACATCTCTTCTCATTATTCCACTAATCACTTAATTGTGTTCTTTTTAGACGTTCAGCAAAAGGCCTTCCATGAAGAGATTGCTACTGATTTATAGATTAACAAAATGACCTATTATATGATGGTCAGTGTCACTTCCCCGGCCAGCCCCAAGCTTGAGCAATGGTCTCATGGATAAGAAGGCGATGGTAGTAGAAACTCAGGCCCTGCCTGGCCACAGAAACAGGGACCTACAATTACAAGAGTCAGTAGACACTGTTTTTTCTGAATGTCTGCTTTGCCAACAATCATCTACCCACAATTCCTGACACAGCTCCAGGGACCAAGCAGTTTTCTGGTGGCAAGAAAGGTAATTATGCTGGAAAACTTCCATCATCAAGGGGGTCAAGCCTAATGTTGAATCTGTTATCTTGGCTTCAAAAACGGAGGAAAGCAAGAGAATGAGGGAATTTTTAGAGATGATGAAAATGTTCTATATTTGGATCACATGACTCTGTATACAGTTGACTCCTGAACAACATGGGTTTGAACTGCATGGGTCCACTTATACATGGATTTTCCCCCAAAAATAACATACAATACTGAAAGAGCATTTTCTCTTCCTTATGATTTTCTTAACAATGTTTTCTTTTCTCCAGCTTACTTTACTGTGAGAATACAGTATAGAATACATAGGACAAACAAAATATGTGTTAATAGACTCTCGGTTATCAGTAAGGCTCTGGCTGAAAGTAGGTTTCTGGTAGGTAGCTAAGTTTTTCAGGAGTCAAAAGTCATACGTGGGTTTCCGACTGCATGGGGGTTGGTGTCCCACATCCCTGTATTGTTCAGGGGCCAATGGAAATTGACGAGCAATGCCACAGTACATTTTGGCTCTTCTTAGGCTTTAACCAGCCAGAAATACATGCTGCCATCTTACTAACTGCCAGAAAATTCAGATCTCAGAACAGAAATGGAAATGGAACAGAAATGGAATCTCACCATTGAGCCTGATGACTCACTCTTGAAATTTTTCTTCTGAATTCCCATGTGACTGAATTCTCCTGATCTGGAGATATTAGCACTAAAGAAGGAATACTCCCACCCTGGGTCACAGTAAAGGTTTTGCTGAATGGAAAGCTGAGACTGCCATCTCATCATTAAAAGTGATTAACATGACTGAGGAGATTATAAAAAATAGTCCTGGTCGGGGTGGGATGATGGCTTTGACTATCAGTCATTGCAGTCGGCATTGACGATGTTGCTACTTTGGGGAAGGATGGTTGAAACTCGAAGAAATCCTTACATTTCTATGGCAGGCCATGGAAAACCACCTGACACTCAGGTTGGATCATCAAAGTGTCAGGCCTCACAGAACTAAAGGTTTAGGTTAACCCAATGAACAAAGAAAGTTGACTAGTGAGGTGTTGACTAAGGTCAAGATAGACTAAGGCTAGAACTGTTTACAGAAAGCTCTGCTATGGACATTAAGTGGCAACCTCCCAGGCTTGTCCTCTGGAACAGATAAGGGGAGTTAGTCCCAGTGTTGTTCACCTATGTCATTTTAATAGTTAATATTTATCATTTAATATTAAGTGAAAAATCATTTCTGGTGAGTGATCTATAACTCTGAGTATACAAGGAATTTTATCATGTGACATGGCTGACTTTCCCTCTACATTCAGAATCTGGATTGCCAAATTTCGGGTATGCTTCCATGAGATAATTGAAGAGGTAAAGGAAGGCCCCTGACTTTTCATTCAATCACTTATCTCATGTATATCCTTGCTTCCCATTGGGAGCAAGCCCAAGGAAAAGCAACTGTGAACCCCATCTGGATTATTGTTCTTGATTCCGGGTGAGGGCTAAAGGCATCATGAACTAAATGGGAGAGAAGGGAAATCACCAACACCTGCTATGACCTCTTGGCCAACTCAAGAAATGAATACTTACAGCCTCTGTCACCATTTCTTTGTTTGCTAGTGAAATCTCTGAGGAATGAACAATTACTACCTTCATTTTACTAAACAAATTATGATCTTTTTCTTTTCTCTTTTCATCTCTCTACCTGTTCTTTTTTTTTTTTCAAAGATTTTCAAAGATTTTATTTATTTGTCAAAGAGAGAGAGAGAGAGAGAGCAGAAGCAGGGAGAGCAGTAGGCAGAGGGAGAAGCAGACACCCTGCTGAGCAAGAAGCCCCAAGGACCCTGAGATCAAGACCTGAGCTGAAGGCAGACACTTAACCAACTGAGCCACCCAGGGGTCCCTCTCTTCCTGTTCTTTACCATTTTGTAGTAGCAGTTAAATGTACCCATGGTTTCTGGGGTCATTGTGATCTGAGACAGAATCACAGTGGAACTAGCAGAAGAATTTATATCACATGGACATCCTGGCCTGGAAACACAGGATCTCTGTGACATTATTGAATCTCAAGGCAATGGCTGAATGTCACTTTGAGTTGTTTCTGGTTGGGGAAGTGATGAGTAAAGTTGTGATTTTATGTATGGTAATTAGACTATGATAGGCAGAGCCATCTTCCCATATGTGTAAGTAAACATATGTAGGGGGGGCAGCCAACATGTATAATTTCAGAGAAAAATCCTAGGATGGCTCCCTGGCTTGCAGCAGTTCTCCCTAATGGAAGTTGTCCCTGACACCCATGAGTAGATTTGCAGCGGTCATACCTTCTTATGTTAACTTTGGATCTCTGGCCCAACCTGAACAGTCTTATCAGATTCTCTCTTAGAAATTCGGAAATTTATGGGAGGTGCACACAGCTGTGGTTTCTGCAACTGAGTCATGCTACAGAAGAGAAGTCCACAAGCTGACTGAGCTTTCTAGAACGTGTCTTGCTGTTGCTCTTCCCATCGAGACTCAGTTGTTTCCTTCTTCCCTGGATTCTGCGATATACACCACTAGCCTCTCTAAGAATATCATTTTTGCCTCTTGAACTACCTAGTTTCAATTATCTGTAACCAAATGAACTACATAGAGAAGAGAGTTATAAATCCATACAGATTAGAGTGATGATACCTTACAAAGGATTTTTTTTTAAAGATTTTATTTATTTATTTGACAGACAGAGATCACAAGTAGGCAGAGAGGTAGGCAGAGAGAGAGGAGGAAGCAGGCTCCCCGCTGAGCAGAGAGCCCGATGTGGGACTCGATCCCAGGACCCTGGGATCATGACCTGAGCCGAAGGCAGAGGCTTAACCCACTGAGCCACCCAGGCGCCCCATCTTACAAAGGATTTTAAAGTTCTCCACGTTCTCCTGAGGAGTTTCTGTATAGGTAATGTTAGGGTCCGTAATCAAAGGAGCGAGACTGATACAAAGCCAAGGTTAAGCAAAGCTTTATTTCGTGCCAAGCATCGAGAATCAAACTGACCAGTCAGGGCCGTCTCTTGCAAAGAGGTTGTTAGGGTCCGTGATCAAAGGAACGAGAGGCGATGACAATGACCCCGACAAGGCCGCTCCAACGTGGCCGCTCTGGACGAGGCCGTTCCTGACGGAGCCACTCCCCGGCGGAGGCCGCTCTTGACGAGGCTGTTCCCTGATGGGGCTGCTCCAGAAGAGGCCTCTCCCCAGACGATGCTGCTCCTGACTAGGCCGCTCACCGAGGAGGCCTCACGTCGAGGAAGCCGCTCCCCGGAATGACGCCGCTCCCGCAAGGCCGCTCGGTGGTGGTGAGGTGTCGAGGCCGCTCCCCAGCAGTAGGGGCGGCGCAGTTCCCAACAACGATCACTACCGCAGCTATCCTGATGGCTATCCTAAGGGCTCTCCCAACTAATGGCTCTAACAGCTCTACGGCTCTAACGGCTCTCCCTAACAACTCTAACGGCTCCTACGGCCACTACTAGCCTCACAAACTAGCCTTTATAGAGGCACTTTAGCTGGGCTATCCACAAGTAGCCAATGAGATTGCAATACACAGAGAAAACTGCACAGTCATGCTAGGTCTGCCACACACACACACAAAACTGCTAGGTTACACATGGGCGGCCAATTGAATTTCAATTTACCCTAGTAGATATATGCACGCCCCACTGATTGGATGTCTTCACCGGGCCTGACCCGCCTTTGTATCTAGGCTTTGCAAGTAAGTTCCTCTGGGAGGGGCGGGGTCAATCTAAGTTTACCACAACAAAATGGCTCCCTCTGATTAAGTAGGCCCTTACAGGTAACAATAACTCATCTTAACTTCTCAAGCTCTGCACTGGGCAATTTCCCTGCAGTCACTCGTCTTCCCACAATGGCCCTCTGAGATGAATATTACTCTCTCTTAAAAAAAACTGAAGTACACTTGATGCACAATGTCCCATTAGTTTCAGGTTTACAGCATAGTGATTCAAGAAGTCCACATGTTTTTCTATGCGCCCCACAGGTGTGGCTACCCTCTGTCATCATATAGCACTATTACATCATATATTGACGGGGGTGGGGTGAGGAGCACCTGGGGGGCTCTGGCAGTTAAGCATCAGACTCTTGATTTTGGCTCAGGTCATGATCTCGGGGTTGTGAGATTGACCCCCATGTCAGGGTCCATGTTCAGCGGGGAGACTGCTCGAAGATCTCCTCTCTCCCTCTGCCCCTTCCCCCACTCACACTCTCTCTAAAAACAAAACAAAACAAAAACCCAGTACTATTGACTATATTCCCTATGCTATACCTTTGATTCCCATGATGTATTCATTCTATACCCGGAAGCCTGCACCTCCTACTTCCCTTCATCCATTTTGCTCACTCCCTACCCACCCCCCTTCTGGCAACCACCAGTCTGCTCTCCGTAGTCACGGGTCTGTTTCTGCTTTTTGTTTGTTTGTTTATTCATTCGTCAGGGGAGTATTGCTCTTACCCTATTTTACAAACAACTGTAGCTCAGAGAACTACAGTTCTGGTCTGATCACACACTTCTAGTAAATGGTAGACATGGGATAAGAAAACAGGAACTCACTTATAGAGTTAGCAAATGAGCCAAGATCCAACCCAGGACTTACTGACTCTACAACCTATACGATTAGCTATGAATTTATTAATTCAATAAATGACTATTGAACTCCTAATGCAACAGGAGGAAGAGTGCTGTAGACATCAGTAGCTTGGGTTCTAGAGCTGGGGCTTCCATATTTGAATCTTCCCAGTCTCTCCTGATTTCAAGCTGTTACCTTGTGAAAGATACTCACCTTTCTGTGCCTCTGTTTTCTCATGTTAAGGTAGGAATGGTAACATAACTACTTAATTGATTTGCTATGAAAGATAACTCAGGGGCACCTGGCTGGCTCAGTTGGTTAAGCGTCTGCCTTCGGCTCGGGTGGTGATCCCGGGGTCTTGGGATCGAGTCCCCCATCGGGATCCCTCTCAGTGGAGAGCCTGCTTCTCCCTCTTCCTCTGCCTGCTGCTCTGCCTACTTGTGCTCTCTATCTTTCTATCAAATAAATAAATAAAATCTTAAAAAGAAATAACTCAGTTAATACATTTCAAGTGCTTTAGGCTGTGCTTGGCACATCAGTGAGAGCTACTGAGCATTGCTAGGAGCAATGAGTAAGTCAGGAAATGTCTCTGCTTTCACGTGCTGGGGGTGAAGATAGGGAAGAGGTTTCTTATTTAGAGAGGCTGGCCAGAGGGAGGCTGCCCTGAAGAGGTGACCTTGTACCAAGTCCTGACTCCTGTGAAAAGATCCTGGAGACGAGTGCTTTAGGAAGAAGGGATGCCAAATGCAGGTCTTGGTGTGGTGGGGAATGTAGCACATTCAAGGTGGGGCCAGAGTGGCTGCGAGTGAGCAGGTGGGGGTGTGGTAGGACAGGAATTCAGAGAGAGTATTGGGGTCAGATACTAAAAGGCCCTGATGGCCTCGGTAAATGGTCTGGAGCTTCTAAAATGGGGGCGATCAGAGAGTTGAGAACAGAAGAGTGACAGCATCTGATGTTAGTTTTCAAGAGATTAGTCTGGCTGAGCTAAGACATTTAGGGGCTGATAACAGAGGGCGAGGGCAGATTCAGGAAATTGGTTCGGAGCTAGCAAGAATTCAGGCAAAAAAAAAAAAAAAGATAGTATCTGAGATGAAGGTGGTAGAAATGGAAGTGAGGACAAGGGGTCCAATTCAGGATACATTCTGAAAAGGGATCCTTGAAGATTTGCTAATGGATTTGCTGTGTGTCACGTAGGGAGAGGGAAATCAGTGACTTCCTGTGTTTACACCCAGTCAATAGGTGGGTGTGATTCCTTTAAGCAAGGAATTCACTTAGGAAGCATTTCCGTCCTGATCCTGTTAGAAGAAAGAAACCATACTGGTTATTTTAACAGAGCTAACTTAATATAAGCATTTTAGTATTTTTAAAAGCCCTGGGTATTAAAGAACTAAAAAGGCAAAACGAGCACTAAGATGTCACTGAGGTCATGCCCACAGGAAACAGTGGCCACTTGCAGGGCTGGGAGACCAAAAGGAATGATGTTGCTTAGCAGCCTGGAAAACAGGTCCCCTAGAGCCGTCAGTGAGATGAGAACGGGGAGCTGCGTTTCGCTATCCTCTCTCAGCTTGGAGGAAGAACCCTGAAGAAAGAAGATGCAGACCTTTGAGAAGGGGGTGCCAGTTGGAAGGCGCCGCTGGTTTCTCTACGGAGATATGATGACATCTGGAAAAAGTTCAGGCCAGAGTCACAGCTGGTGGAGGAATCAGCTGCAGCCTGGTGAAACAGCATTGTCACGGTCCCACCGGCAGGAACAGGAAGCTGGGACGGGAAGAGAAAGCAGAAACAGGGAGAGTCCCCTTTCCCTCCCACAGGCTGACGTCTCCCATTAGTATCCCCCACCTATTAGGGGAGCATCTCCCAAAGCAGGAATGGGGTTCCTCAAGTCCCAGCCCAAGCACCACAAAATAGGAGATTCTTAGAAGGCTGAGTCCAAGCTGAGCGATATCTTAACAACAGACAGAGAAAACTTGGTTTGGGGGATTTAGGGGAGGCATAAACCCAAGAAAACTTGGGTTTAGGGAGGATGGATGGATCTATGAGGATGACCGGTGTGGGTGTTGAGACAATGGCTTGTATGAGCAGAGCATCAAGAAAGGTTGAAACCAGACAGAAATTTTAGGGTCAACAGCTACTGTGCCTAAACTGTGTTCATAAACAGAAGAAACCAAAGTTAAGGCCTTAATAACTAGATCCTCAACATCTCATGCTTTCTTTCCTGAGCTATACCAAAGCACGCCATAATTGTATTTCCGTAGGTCAGTTCAGATCATTTTTCTCTTTGCTTAAAATTTTGATAATGTGGGATCTAGAAAAAAAATGGAACAATCTAGATACAATATTTTAATCAGGCAAAATAAGTTTAGGGTTTGGTGTAATGGTAGAAACAATGTCTGAATGTCTTCCATTCTGTGATCCTGCTTTTGGGAAGGTCATACATAAATGATCCCACAAACATAACTGCCTTGATTTAGGGTGTGGAAGTTTCTGTCTGCGACATTTTGTAAAATGTAGCATTGCACAAAAATAGAAACATTCATACATTTCTTTAACTCAACCAAAATCATGACATGTATTCATTAGATATTTTCTACTTACGTCATTATATCATTTGAAAAGACCTTAAAACGCTTCACAGAAGTTCTGAGTAATTAATCACTGTGAGCGTCCTAGACATTGATAAAAGCAGATATTGCAATTCTGCCCTATAAATATGGAAAAGACAAGACATTACACATCTTCCTGAGTCCCGAGGATTACTCAGCTTCAGATTTAGACACACCAAGCATGCTTGGAGGTCTGACATCGGGACGGCCCGCCATGAGTTTACGGCATGGAAGATTGAAACGTCTGCTAAGAAAGAACTTATCCAGGGCAAGAAGGGTGACACACAGCTGTGCCCCATGTTAGAGCCCCGGTCACGGTCGGGCGTGGGGGAGGGTGGAGTACGTCTGCCCAGAAGCTCTTGCTGTGACCCAACTCCCTGGATTCATCTCTGAGATCTAGGCAGAGATGTGCAGCCAATAAAATAAAATAAAATAAAATAATAAAATAAAATAGAATTAGGTTTTCTCCATAAAACTTTGTGAGACATTTGTTTTTCAGCTAAACATTTACTGCCTTTTTTTTTTTTCCCTTCTGCCCAGCATTCCTTACTCCCTTCTTCTGGGGCCGTGTTTTCCCTTCTTTGTGGAACTGCCGCACCTTATCTTTTATAATGACTTAGTGATACTTTCACTCTCTGTGTCTTATGTCCAAGCTGCAGTGATTGACCCAAGGAAAAGTAAGTACCTGGATTCAAACTGGGGCAGATTTTGTCTTTGGTGAGGTGCTGTGTGTAGTTGTTGAGAGAGAGAGAAGTGGTTTCTGTCCTCCGAGTTTGTCGAGGGGAATGCTGAAAATCTGGGTTGTTCGGAAGCAGTTTCTCACCAAACTCCTCACACTCACCGTGGAAGGGAATCTCTTCATAGTAGGAGAGAATGAGGCTGAGAGAGAGATTCAAGACATTGAAATGGTTAGTGATGAATACAGACCAAGGAGGGGGCTGTGGAGAGAGGAAAAGGGGGAGCCTAAAGGGGTGAGGGCATAGGAGAGTTTGATTCTAACATTGTTGAGTCTCTAAAGACTCTAAAATCCTGTTGTAGATTTCCTGGTCACAGATGATCTAATATGCTCCCACTGTCGAAAGTTCAGAGAGTTGTTTACCAGAGGTTAATGTAAAAGTTGAGGAAAGGGATTTTTGTGAGAATACCAGAAGTATGTGGCCCAGTGTGGCCTCTGTAGAATGTGGCCAAGCTCTAATATCTCAAGTGCCTGGCACGTTACCAACATGGTCAGAGGAATACATCCAGAAGCCCTCTAGAGGCAGAGATCAGGGCCTTAACAATTGGCAACCGTTGAAACAGCTTTAACAGCACAAAAAGGCAACAAAAGTGGTTAGAAAGGGCAAAGGAAGCTTTGGTAGACGTGAAGAGAGGTCCAGTGCCTTTGGCAGGCATGGAAGTGCCCTTGGAATTGACCAGACACGGCCGTCCTCACAAAGTTCATAACTGTCGATGTGCCCTACCAGCTGTAGACATATTACCAAAAGAAGGGTGAGCAGAGTTCAGAAGAAGAGAGAAGAAATGAGCAAACACCATGGGAAAGCCCAAGTGAGAACCCTCTGAGGCTTCATGAAAAAGATGGGAATGGGGGCTGGTCTTTGAGGTGCAAGCAATCCCGGGAGTGGCTCTAACTGTGGATACAACCCTGCGTTTACGCAGACTGAAGAGATCTGAGAAAAATGGGTCACACAACGCTTTGCTCTCTCAACTGGCAACGCACACACACACACACACACACACACACACACACGAACGATGACCACGCTAAATGCAAGAACCATGTGCTCATCTTCAGTCGCATAGGGAGACAAGACTCATTGAGCCGCTGGAATTGACATGAGAATAATAAAGCTAGAAACAGGAGCTAAGATCATATCCTTGGGAAGATTGGCAAAAGCTGAGCTGGCGCCAAGGTCAGGAACAGAGCCAACAGCTAGAGGAGTAGGAAAGTCAGACTGTGAGGAATGATCCAAGGACAGAGCTCGCCGAGGCTGGCAGAAGAAGCAAAGTCTCCACTATCACAAATATTCTGTGACAGGGTTGTTTTAGATTCCGTGTCTGGAAGGCTGAGTTCACATCGTTCAAGGGCAAGGGTCTCAACCCAGAAGTCTGGAAAACATATTTTTCTCCAAGCCACGTAGAGAGAAAAAATGTGTCCAACTGGAGAATTAGAAGACAACTTTCGAATCTCATCTTTCTAGTTGTCTACTAAAGCTATAAAGTCAGAGTATTTGTTATTTTTAATTATGAGGCTAAAATGAGGATAAAGCACTTTGAAAAGCTGAAAGTTTTAAGAAACTAAAAGATACTTTATTTTTTTAAATCTTTTATCTTTATTTTTAGTATTTCTAGTAGGTAGATGTATCTTACAGAAAGGAATTAATTATTCAAATGTTTATAAACTTAGAGTAAGTAGTTTATATTGTAAGTCACAGTTTCAAACATTGGTTCTAAACTTATATGTGTTGGTATATGTACATATGTTAAAGTATATATGTAAACATGTAAGTCTGAATGTGTTAACATGATAACAAATTCTAGCTGCCCACTCCAATTAAATATTCATTTTCCTAGTAATTTCCTCCCATGCTGTCCTATAAAGCTGTCCTGAGCCATTGTTAAATTTCACTGACTTATATATTGGCCAGGAAAACTAAATCTATTCTCCATTTCTTGGTGATGTTCACTTTCACTTTGGATGCATATGGTGGTTTGTAAAACGTTTGTAATTTTGAATCCAAAATTTACACTTTAAAAATGTGTAAGTCACTGTAATCCGTGGCTCCACACTTGGGTGAACACGATGTCTCTCACCTTTTTGCATCTCTTTCCTCTCTCCTCTTGGCCTCTGCACTTTCATTTCTTTCCCATTGCACATACAACACATGTATAGTTGGCATATCCACATGCAACACACAGACAAGTGCACGCGCACACGTACACGTGTGCGCGCACACACATGCACATTGTGGCTGACATTCATCCAGACTGCATGGGGCTAGGAATGGCTGTTTGCTTGTGGCTGACATCTGCTCTGATTGACAGTTTCCTTGTAGTACCAGTGGTCAGAGACTTAATGCTGCCGTCCAATTTGTATGCCTTATGATTTCTTTATAAATACACACACAGGGTTGGTTTGTTTTAAACTTGGGAAAGAGATGGACTTCTACCACATTGAGCACTATCTCCAACACACCTCCAACCTTCACCCCAGGACATTTTGTGCTGAAGTTGAGGGTCGTTTACTGCTTAACTTATTCTAGAACATCCTAAACAGAACAAGTATTTGCATAAATAATGAAACTGCAAATAGAAGTGGTAGCATTGGCACGACTTTACAGCTTACTGGTTATTCACAGACACTTGGACCATTGACAAGAGAGTATTAAGAGAATCTACCGGTTGCTGGGCAATATCCCCTCTCTAGGCTGTCCTTATCTCTAAGTGGAAGTTGAAGTTCTTCAGGAATTTTATTATTTACTACTTGTACAGGAAATTGCTCTCTTTGCATTGCTATGAATTTTTGTGTGATACATGGGTGAAGATTTTGTATCTTTGCCCACGCATAATGTTGATAAAGGATTTAACTTAAGGAGTTTAGCTAATGAACTCATTAACTGATGTGAGGAAACTCTTGATGAGTCAAATATTTTGGATCAGGGAATTCAACATTTTATGATGCTTTTAATTAGAGCAGATACTGTGAGACATGTTTCAATATACAAGTACCACCATAGTCAATACAGTAAAATAGATCCTGGTTATAAGAGCAAGTATCCCCTTGTTGTCCTGAAGAAGACAGTGGTGTCAAATGGCTGATTAACTGTGGCAGTACTCTTTAAATAACTACTGGTTGTTATTTTCCTTCTGAAAATGCATTATTCTGAAATGTTAAATGAGTAATAGATGAGTCAGTGAAGGAGAGAGGTTCTTTTTTTTTTAAGATTTTATTTATTTATTTGACAGACAGAAATCATGAGTAGGCAGAGAGGCAGGCAGAGAGAGAGAGGGAAGCAGGCTCCCTACTGAGCAGAGAGCCTGATGCGGGGGCTCGATCCCAGGACCCTGGGATCATGACCTGAGCCGAAGGCAGAGGCTTTAATCCACTGAGCCATGCAGGCACACCGAGAGATTCTTATCATTACAAAAATTCTGGGTGTAAATGAGTTGAGCTTCAGCTGGTAAAACCTAGTCATAGGGAAAAAAGTAACATTTTTTTAAAAGATTTTATTTATTTACTTGACAGACAGAGATCACAAGTAGGCAGAGAGGCAGGCAGAGAGAGAGGAGGAAGCAGGCTCCCCGCTGAGCAGAGAGCCCGATGTGGGGCTCGATCCCAGGACCCCGGGATCATGACCCGAGCCGAAGGCAGAGGCCTTAAACCACTGAGCCACCCAGGTGCCCCAAACAGTAACATTTTGACAAAAATGTAGAGAACTTAATTTTACCCTGAGGAGAAACTGAGTTAATTCTGAATGCATGTTGACTTTAAAGAAGTAATAATAATAGGAGGAAATATATAATGCACGAATACATTCTATCTGCCTAAAAGAAGGAAAAAGACCTAATGAAACAAATTATATAAATTGACCCAAGAAGAAGAAAATCTTGATGAACCTATACCAAGTGAAGAGAGCTAATCAGTAATAAAACTGCCCAACAAGGAAACAACTAGAACCAGATGGCTTCACTGGTGAATTCCACAAACATTTAAAAAAGAATTAATAGGGAGCCTGGATGGCTCAGTTGGTTAAGCTACTGCCTTCAGCTCAGGTCATGATCCTGAAGTCCTGGGATAGAGTCCCGTATCAGGCTCCCTACTTGGCAGGGAGTCTGCTTCTCCCTCTGGTCCTCCCCACCTCATGTTCTCTCTCTCTCTCTCTCTCTCATTCTCTCTCAAATAAATAAATAAAATCTTTATAAAAAAGGGAATTAATAGCAATCCCTCCAACCTGTCCCCAGAGTAGAAGAAGAGGGATTGTTTCCTAACTTATTCTATGCGGCCAGCATTACCATAATACCAAAACTAGGTAAAGACATCACAAGAAGAAAACATTACAGACCAATATCCCTTATGAAATATGTGATGGAAAATTCCTCAACAAAATACTAAGAAGTTGAATTCAATAGCATATTAAAAGGATTACACACCATGACTAAGTTAGATTTATCCCATGAATTCAATAATGGTTCAAAATGGAAAAAAAAAAAACAATCAATGCATTATATGACATTGACAACAATCACATGCTCATCTCAATTAACACAGTCAAGGTTTTTGAAAAAATTTCATACTCCTTTCTGATAAAAACTATCAGGAAAATAGGGACACAAAGGGACTTCCTTAACATGAAAAAGAGTACTATGATGAAACATCATAAGGAAACATCATACTAAATGGTGAAAAACTGAAAGCTTTTCCCCTTAGATCAGGAACAAGACAAGGATGCATTTACTCATCATTGCTATCAACATTGTGCTGGAAGTCCTGTTAGAGTTTATGGGGCAAGAACAAGAAAACACCCAAATTTGAAAGAAAGAGGGGAAATGATCTCTATTCACAGATGATATGATCCAACATAGAGAAAATCCCAAATAATCCACAAGAAAACTACTAGAACTAAAAAATGAATTCAGCGCAGTTGTAAGGTACAAGATTAACACACACACAAAAAAATGACATAGGTTCCTAACAATCCCAGTTATAGTAACATCTAAAAGAATAATACATCCAGGAATAAATTTAAGAAGGAGGTGAAAGACTTGTATACTGAAAACTCCAAAACATTGCTGAAATAATTGAAGAAAATCTTAATAAATAGAAAGACATCCCAACATTCATGAGTAGGAAGACTTAATATTGTTAAAATATCAATAATAAAAGCAATTTACAGTTGCAACTCAATCCCTATCAAAATTTCAATAGCCTTTTTTGAAGAAATAGAAAAGCCAGTCATCAAACTAATGTGGAATCTCTGTGGGCTCTTAATAACCAAAAGAATCTTAAAGAAGAGTAAAGTTGGAGGAGCTAGACTTCTTGATTTCAAAACTTACAACAAAGCTATAGTAATCAAAACAATGTGTCACTGGCATAAGAATTGACATAGACAAATGGAATAGAAAGGAGGGTCCAGAAATAAATGCATATATCTATGGTCAATTGATACCAAGTCAATTCAATGAGGAAAGGACAGTCTTCAACAAATAGCATTGGAACAACTTGATTTCCACATGTAAAAGAATGAAGCTGGACCCTCACTTTACACTGTATACAAAAATTAACTCAAAATGGATCAATGACTTAACTATAAAGGTTAACTATAAAGGTTAATACCACAAAACTCTTAGAAGAAAATATAAAGTCCATTCTTTCTGCTTTTGGATTGGATTCCTAGTATGACAGCAAAAATACAGGCAACCAAAGAAAACATAGATAAATTGGATTTCATTAAAATTAAAAACTTTGTGTATATGAGGGCTTTATCAAAAAGTGAAAAGATTCTGCAGAATGGGAGGAAAAATTTGCAAATCATAGATCTGGTAAAAGTTTAATATCTGGAATATAAAGAATTACAACTCAACAACAAAAAGATAAACAACTCAGTTTTAAAATGGCAAATGACTTGAATAGACATTTCTCCAGAGAACATATACACATGACCAATAAGTGCATGAAAAGATTCTCAGCATCTTTAGTCCTTAGGGAAATGCAAATAAAAACCCTGAGATACCACTTCAAACCCATCATTATTATAATAATTATTCTTTAAAAATGGAAAATAACAAGTATGATTGAGAATTTGGAAAAATTATAATTATCGTAGATCACTAGTGAGATTAGAAAATGATGCAGCCATTATGGAAAACAGTTTGACGGTTCCTCAGAAAGTTAAGCAAAAGTACCACATGAACTGGCAATCACTTGTAGGTATGGATCCCCAAGCAGGGGTTCAAACAGATACTTGTACACCACTGTTCATTGCAGACTTATTCATAGGAGTACCATTGTGGAATCAAATCAAGTATCCAACAACAGATGAATATGTTAACAAAATGTGGTACATACAAGGGATATTATTCCATAAAAATGAATGAAGATTTGATACTGCTACAACTTGTCTGACCTTAAAAATATTATGCTATGTAAAATAAGCCACACAAAATACAAATATTACATGATCCTACTTATATACTTATATGAAATATCTAGAGCAGGCAAATTCATAAAGACAGAAAGTAGAACTTTTGGTTTAATGGTTACAGAGTTTCTATTTGGGGTGACAAAAGATTTTTGGAAATAGTGGTGTTGGTTGCACAACATTTTAAATGTAATTAATGCCACTGAATTGCACATTTAAAAATGTTAAAAATTAATATTTTATATTATATATATTTTTACCACCATAAAAATGTCTAAAATATTGTGTGCAAAATAGATCCTATTCCTACATGTGAAAGCAAAAACTCTCTACAACTTCTAGAAGAAAACATAGGGGAAAAAATCTTCACCACAAAGATGTCTAAAATAGTTCATAAAGCATTAAAATAAAACAATGTTAAAATTTAAAACACCTGCTCTTCTGAAAACACCATTAAGAAAAAAACAAGCCACACACTGGGAGAAATTACTTCTAATGCACATACTAAGCCAAAACTTGGATCCAGAATATATAAAGACTTCACACAGATCAAAACAAAAATCCGCTTAAAAATAGGCAAAATATTTGAAGGCACTTCCCAGAAAGGTGCATACAAATAAACAATAAATACCCAGAAATATGTTCAACAGCTTGGGTCATAGGGAAATGCAAATAAAATTATGAGAAGATACCGGTACACAAGTGTTAGAATAATGACAATTTAAAGCTTGAGAAGGTCAGTTGGCTGTGGAATCTCGAATTCTCATAACTGTAGCTGGAAATTCCTGTTGTAACATGTACAACCACTTGTGAAAGCACTTTGGCAATTTCTTCAATATACAGACAATAAAGCCCAGAAATTCCCTTTTTGGTCATGGTTCACTCAGGAAAGATGAAAATGTGTCCTCATAAAGAATTATATATGATTGCTCACAGAAACCCTATTCCTCATAACCCCAAACAGGAAACATCCCAAATGTCCATCAGTAGGTGAATAAATATACAATTATGGAAGCTGTGGTATAGCTGTACAACGCAATAATACACGGCAGTGAAAGGAACAAATTCTTGGTATCACAGCAATAACATAGCGCTGCAGGGAAAAGGAGTCAGGTGTAGAAGAGTACATACTGTATGATTTCACTTGATGAAAGTTCTAGAGAAGATAACAAGAACGGTGGTTGCCTGGGGTTGGAGTTGAGGTGGGAAGTTGACTGGGAATTATCACAAGAGACCGTCTTTGGGTGATAGAAATGTTCTGTATCTTGATTCTGGTAGTGGTTGTGTAGGTGTGTATATATCAAAACTCACCAAAATATATACATCAGTTGAACTATACATAATATATATATTAATAAAATGATAAAAAACTGATGTCATGAAAGAGATGAGGGGTCAGGAACATTCTAGATTAAAGAAGACTGAAGAGATAATAAATGTAATGTTTGAACTTTATTTGGATCCAGGTTTAAAAAAAAAAGCCATTAACAATATCTTCAGACAAAAAGGTTATTTTATTTTATTTTTTCAGTGTTCCAAAATTCATTGTTTATGTAACTCACCCAGTGCTCCATGCAATATGTGCCCTCCTTAATACCCACCACCAGGCTCACCCATCACCCAAAGAAGAAATAATACCTATTCTCCTGAAGCTGTTTCAAAAAATAGAAACAGAAGGAAAACTTCCAGACTCTTTCTATGAAGCCAGCATTACCTTGATCCCCAAACTAGGCAAAGACCCCACCAAAAAGGAGAATTTCAGACCAATATCCTTGATGAATATGGATGTCAAGATTCTCAACAAGATCTTAGCTAATAGGACCCAACAGCACATTAAAAAGGTTATCCACCATGACCAGGTGGGATTCATCCGTGGGATGCAAAGGTCATTCAACATTCGCAAATCAATCAGGGTGATAGAACAAATCAGTTAGAGAAGAGAGAAGAACCACATGGTCCTCTCAATTGATGCAGAAAAAGCATTTGACAAAATCCAGCATCCGTTCCTGATTAAAACGCTTCAAAGCATAGGGATAGAGAGAACATTCCTCAGTTTCATAAAATCCATCTATGAAAAACCCACAGCGAATATCATCCTCAATGGGGAAAAGCTGACAGCCTTCCCTTTGAGATCAGGAACACGACAACCTACTCTCACCACTGTTACTCAACATAGTGTTAGAAGTCCTAGCAACAGCAATCAGACAACAAAGAGAAATAAAAGGTATCCAAATTGGCAAAGAAGAAGTCAAACTCTCTCTCTTTGCAGATGACATGATACTTTATATGGAAAACCCAAAAGACTCCACCCCAAACTACTAGAACTCATACAGCAATTCAGTAATGTGCCAGGATACAAAGTCAATGTACAGAAATTGGTTGCTTTCTTATACGCTAACAATGAAACTATAGAAAGGGAAATTAGAAAATCGATACCATTCACTATAGCACCAGGAACCATAGGATACCTGGGAATAAACCTAACCAAGGAGGTAAAGGATCTATACTCGAGGAACTACAGAACACTCATGAGAGAAACTGAAGAAGACACAAAAAGATGGCAGACATTTCCATGCTCATGGATCGGAAGAATAAACATTGTTAAAAATGTCTATACTGCCTAGAGCAATCTATACTTTCAATGCCATTCTGATCAAAATTCCACCAGCATTTTTCAAAGAGCTGGAACAAACAATCCTAAAATTTGTATGGAACCAGAAAAGACCCTGAATCGCTAAGGAAATGTTGAAAAAGGAAAACAAAGCTGGGGGTAACACGTTGCCTGATTTCAAGCTTTATTACAAAGCTGTGATCACCAAGACAGCATAGTACTGGCACAGAAAAGATTTTTTAAAGCACATAAAATATCTTTGAACTGAGACTGAGGGTAAATGGATAACCATTATACAATTCCATCAACTTTTCTGTATTTTGAAAATTTTCATGATAAAATACTTGGAAAAGAAATATTTACAATGTACAACAAACCCTATGATTTACAGTAAAAAAAAAAAAAAATCCACAACAAAAGGTTTGAAACTTCCTCCGGCCGCAAACTTTTCTCATACTTACAGGTCATAGAAACAAAGATAATTTTTTAATCTTTCAAGACTTCTCTGTATTTTCCAAATGTTACATATTACTTTCATGAAAGAAATGGTTTTAATTTGAAAACTTTCAAATTTAAGGAGTCATTTTGTTTCATGATTGCAAACTAAGACCCAAATCAAGTTTAAAGTACATACATGCTTTTAGGGTTCTTATCAAACCAGGTCAAAAATATTAGTTGCGTGATTGCATGAATGAATCTATTTCTAAATTTTACATATGGGCCATATGTGAAAGTGTTTCATAAGTTAAGTTATTTTATTATCATACATTATTACTCTGCACAGAAAGAAAGACAATATGAAAAAGTCAAGTGGTAAGAAAGATCTGCTTGTTACATCAAAAATTATTTTCTCTTTCTGCTGAATTACACGTAAATGATCAGAACCTGTTTTGAAAATCAAAACCCACAGGAGCTTTGTCTTTCCTTGCTGTCCCATTGACACCACTGAACTCCTTTTCCTTGGCCCATAATCAAGACTCCAGGAAAGAGATATCTTCTTTTTGAATTCTATGCCATTTTGCTTTATTTTTTTAAAAAGATTTTATTCATTTATTTGACAGAGAGAGTGAGAGAGAGAGAGCACAAGCAGGGGGAATAGGAGAGGGAGAAGCAGGCTTCCCACTGAGCAGGGAGCCAGATGCCAGACTCCATCCCAAGACATTAGGATCATGACCTGAGCCAAAGGCAGATGCTTAGCTGACTGAGTCACCCAGGTGCCCCGAATTCTATGCTATTTTAAAGTAACTTAATTGCTTATCCATTATTTTACTTGAAAAACCTCAGAAAGTGAGCTATTTTGATATAGCATTCTTTCAGGTACTATTTTTTGTTTTAGATTTTTATTTATTTATTTGAGAGAGTGAGAGAGAGAGAACACAAGCAGAGGGGAGGGACAGAAGGAGAAGGATAAGCAGATTCCCCGCTGAGCAAGGAGCCTGATGTAGGACTGGATCCCAGGACCCTGGGATCATGACCTGAGCCGAAGGCAGACACTTAATTGACTGAGCCACCCAGGTGCCCCTCAGGTACTTTTATTAAGGTCTCTGTGTGTTGACTATTTTTTCATCATGGAGTCTTTCACTCATGAAGCATTGATGAAGTATCTACCATGTTCTAGGCAGTATCGTAGGCACTGAGAATTCATTGATAAAAAAGATACATGACCCTTCTCTTATTATACACAAAAATTAACTTAAAATGAATCAGAGGCCTAAATTCAAGAGCTATGACCATAAAACTCTTAGAAGAAAATATAAGAGTAAATCTTCATGATGTTGGATTGAGCGGAAACTTCTTATGTACAACACCAAAAGCACAAGTGACAAAAAAATAGATAAATTTGACTTCATCAAAATTAAAAACTTTCATGCTTCAAAGAACATCATCAGGAAAATGAAAAGACAATTCACAGAATAGGAGAAAATACTTGCAAATATCTGATAAGGGACATAGATCTAAGATATATAAAGCACTCTCACAACTCAATAATAAATAGACAAAATAAGTCAACTTAAAAACGTGCAAAGGATCTGAGAGACATTTTTCCAAGGAAGAGCTACAAATGGTCAGTACTGTCATGAAGATACTCGCCACCCTTAACCATTAAAAACGAATGCAAGTCAAAACCACAGGATACCGTTTCATACCCAGCTGAATGGCCATAATCAAAAAGGCAATGACAAGTGTTGGTGGGGAGGAAAATTGTGAGCCCTGAACATGGATGGCAGAGATGCAAGATGGTACAACTGCTTTCAAAAGGGGTTTCTCAAATGCTTAAACACCATAGAGTTACCACAGGACCTGGCAATTCCATGCTCAGGTACAGCATAAGGAGAAATTAAAACACATGTCCACACAGAAACTTGTACATGAAAGTTCACAGCATTATCCATAATGGCCCCAAAGCAGAAGCATCCCAGATACCAGAGGAGGCATGGGCAAATAAAATGTGATACACCCCTCTGATGAGATGAAGTACTGACACATGTTCCAACATGCATGAATCTTGAAAACACTATGCTAAGTCCCAAAAAAAAAACCACACAGTGTATGATTCTATTTGTGTGATATGTCCAGAAGAGGCCAATTTGGGGATACAGGAAGTAGATGAATGGTTGGCCAGGAATGCCAGGAGTTGGGGGGTCGGGAGGGGTGAGGAGTGGTTGGTCAGAAATCAGGAGTAACTGCTAAGAGGTATGTGTTTTCTCTGGGGATGAGAAAAATGTCCTAAAACTGACTGAAGTGAAGGTTGCATGAATCGTGAGTACATTTAAAACCACTGAGTCTACACTGTAAGCAGATGAATTATGTGATATGTGAATTGTATCTTAATAAAGCTGTTATATTTTTTAAAGGGCATATGAGAACTCTGTCTTCATCATAGAAATTCACAACCAAAAAAAAAAAATTCACAACCAAAATGTCTGGATTTCACTGTATGGGAACACAGCAAATATAGACAAGCAAATAAACATGCTATGTAATTTTTTTTAAAAATTTGGGTAAATACCAGGAAGAGAATAGAAGATGGCAATGGGAGAGGGATAATTTATATATATATATATGTATATTTTTTTTTTTTTGAGAAAGAGAGAGAGAGCGAGTTGTGGGGGAGGGGCAGAGGGAGAGGGAGAATCTTCAGCAGGCTCCATGCCCAGTGTACAGCCTGATGCGGGGCTTGATCTCACAACTGTGAGATCATGACCTGATCCAAAATCAAGAATTGGATGCTTAACCAGCTGAGCCACCCAGACTGTCAGGAGAGGGATGACTTAAAGTGGATGGTCAGGAAGAGCCTCTTAAAGGGGTTATGGAAGCCAGAGTGATAGGAATGGTAAGACCTACAAATAGGCCAAGTAAGTGCAGATTCTTAAAGCCTGTTTCATTCCAACTCTTCGGAAAAATATGGCTTCCATCTTGACCCACTGTACACAACTGAAAATCTGTGGAGGGTGCCTGGGTGGCTTAGTCGTTAAGCGTCTGCCTTCAGCTTGGGTCATGGTTCGAAGATCTTGGGATCGAGCCCCGAGTCGGGCTCCCCGCTCAGCGGGAAGCCTGTTTCTCCCTCTCTTGCTCCTCCTGCTTCTGTTCCCTCTCTCGCTGTCTCTCTCTGTCAAATAGATAAATAAAATCTTTTGGAAAAAAGAAAAGAAAAGAAAAGAAAATCGGTGGAGAACAGAAACAAAGATCTAAGACTTTAATTCTTAATTCAATGAACTTTGTGCATATTCGGTTAATGGGTGGGAGATGGTGTAGCTAAGTCAAGACAGTGAATAATCTAACGGCTTTGGAAAGCAGTTACAATACTCATATACACTCTCACATGCAAAGCACCTGCCACTCTCCACACAGGCACCTTCCCCATGGCTCGGTCTCTGTGGTGAGCTGCCAAAGCCCCAGATGAACGGGGCTGGCACTGGGGGTGTTATGAATATTGCACAAAATAAAAGTCACATAATGGCCACCAGTGTGGTCTAAAAGCTGGAGAACCTGACAGGATGCTTGGACGCACGGCAGCTGGGCCAGGTCTGAGGATACGGTACTGACAGACATTGGTGATATGGATGCCAGGGTGAATGAAAGTCACTGGTACATGCTTGGTCAAATGTGATTAGGGAGAATGGATCCATTTCAGCAAAGGCTGGTTCCCGACAGTATGCGCCCCCACTTGAAATCTTGGCACCACATGCTGCTGAAACAGCCCTTGACCTGAGGTGCCCGCGCCCTATAGGCTGCCCCAGAATGCCAAAGCCGCAAAAGGCAGAGAAATAGCTCTGGGAAGCCCCAGCCTGCACGTAGAAAGCTAGGTTTTTGTAGAGCTGTTTTGTCCTATTTCACCTCCTAATTCTAGCTCCCATGGCCCAGGTCACCATGCTGTTGGAAATAGAAGAGTGTTTTGTGCCTTTTGAGGGGCTCAGTTTATCTTTAAAATGAGTACAATAATATATTTACTGATATTGTTTTAAGAAATGAAAAGGAGGGGTGCCTGAGTGGCTCAGTCAATTGGGCAGCTGCCTTTGGCTCAGGTCATGATCCAGGGGTCCTGGGTCTGCTTTTTTTTTTTTTTTTTTTTTTTAGATTTTTATTTATTTATTTATTTGACAGAGAGAGAGAGAGAGAGAGAGAGAGATCACAAGTAGGCAGAGAGGCAGGCAGAGAGCAAGGGGGAAGCAGGCTCCCTACTGGGCAGAGAGCCGGATGTGGGGCTCGATCCCAGGATTCTGAGATCACGACCTGAGCTGGAGGCAGAGGCTTAACCCACTGAGCCACCCAGGTGCCCCCTGGGTCTGCTTTTTCCTCTCTCTCTGCTCCTCCCCTGGCTCATGCTCTCTCTCTCTCTAATAAGTAAATAAAATCTTTTAAAAAAAGAAATGAAATGGGAATAATTTACAAACAAAATGAAAAAGACTGAGGTTGTGTTAGAACAGAGAACAGGATTTTACACCAAGTTTTGAGGTTCCTTTGAAGAAAGGTGTCCAATGTGCTGTTTCTTCACCTTCAAATTACCCCTTGTCACAGCTATGGAAAACAATTCATGTGCATATCCTACTCCAGTCGCACAGAACAGAGAGTGTTGTTCGAAGAAATCTTTAAAATGAGGATCTCTGTATACTACCTTCTTGAACAGAATCCTGCTTTCAAAGAAATCTAACATAACAATTTGAAATTTCAAAATATGTGATTTTAACCAGATGGGAGGAGAGGGGATTTTAGAGTAGAGATGAAGACCTGCATACTGTATGCCTAAATATTGGAAAGTTAGAAATGAAATTATTAAACCATTAAGTAAAACAGGTTCCACCTTGACATATAGACCTTCACAATGACCTGGTAGGTCAGGCTCAAATTCACAACTCTTGGACTTGTGGAGTATTGTTCTAGAATTTAATGGTCCCTGGAGTGCTGGCCCCTGGCTTTGCCCACCTCCCCTCTCTTCCATCACCCATTCTGTCCAGAGCCAGGTGGGCCTGGTACCCCGGTGTCATTGTCCAGCTCTTTCTCCATGCTCTGGCCTTGCAAGGAGCTGTACTTCTGCTACTGCTCAAGTACTTGGACAGATGGCCTCGGGAGAGTCCCAGGCAGGGGCAGAAATGGGCTGAGACTGTTGATCCGGGGCATTTCAGCATCCTGGGATCTTAGAGTATAGCCTCACGGGGGACAGCAGGCTTTGGAGCAGGTCCCTCAGGCTTCACTGACTCCTCGACCCACGGTGAGGGGTCTTGCTAGAGGAGAGCCAGAGTGGGACCCTTTTAAGCAAGGGGGTATAGGGCTGGAGTCCCTCTCAGGTCTGAAAGCAGTATTGTTCACTGGCAAATGACTAACTTTTTAAAAAATATTTAATTAATAAGTTAATTAATTTAGAGAGTATGAGGATGAGGAGGGTGGGGGGAGAGGCAGAGGGACAGGGAGAGAGAGAGGAATGTCCATTAGAGTCTGCGCTGAGCATGGAGCTGGACCTGGGGCTTGATCCCCCGACCCTGAGATCATGACCAGAGCTGAAATCAAGAGTTGGATGCTTAACCCACTGAGCCACCCCACCACCCCGCAAATGACTCACTTTTTAAAATAAATTTAATCAATATTATCTTAAAATAAGGAGCTTTTCTTTGAATTTAAAAAAAGAGAAAAAGACAAGTAAGGGGTCATCTATTCACTTGTAAGGTAAAGGAATGTCTCCCTACTGTAGACGTTCGTTGTACTGGTGAGATGCTCCAAGATGACATTTGGACAATCTTGCTTTAGGAAAGCACTGCTGTAGGCTCTGTGTAGGTGACTGTTAAGCGTGGTCCCAGATATGGAATAAAGAAGTTGTTTCTGACATTTATCCAGAAATAACCCACTGCCTGTGAGCTCACCGATGAATGGGAGTCATCTCCTCCTTGCGCCTGGAGGAGGTGACAAGTATCTCCCAAGAAAGAAGTCTTCATTCAAGTTCTTTGCGATGGCATTAATAACCTCCTTTAGGCTCTGAACTCTAGTGAACTCCCAACACCTTATTCTTTATTAAAGTGACTCCTTAAAATCACTGACCTTGATTTCTCACCCTTCTCTTAGCACGGAGCAGGGGGCACTACTACGTGTTTTCTTCCTTTGTTTTGCTGAAGTTCGCTGTGACTTTCTCATGCGTTTGTACCTCTTATAATTCGGATCAATGGTATCACAGGAAAGGACAGTCTGTGCAGGGAAGAATACTGCTTACAGTTGGAAAAATGACTTCACCTACCACAATTTTACTTAAATTGAAAATGTGGTATTGCCCTTCTCTTTACATGCCTTTTTCCTCTGGAGATACTCAATTTTGACCCTCCTCTCTCACTTTCTAAGAGAAAAGAGAACCCGGTTTTATTTGGGGTGTCCATGTCCTGAAATAAAAATATTTATTTTCCCTGCTCTCTGCCAGCAAGATGTGGCCATGTGGCACCATTGGGGGCAAAAGATTTACACAGAGAGAGCTTTCTTTCCTGAATTAATGCTTGGATTGGAGAAAGCACATTGACCTTTGACTTTCACATCTTTTTCTGCCTGGAGTTTGGACATGGTGCTCAGAGATGGAATGTCTGTCTCACAATGAAGAGGATAAATGCCATGTGTTAGAAAGAGCAGAAGCCACCGGAAGGCACCAGTGTCCCAGATAGCAACTTGGAGCAGCTGCAGGAGCCTGAAATTCCTGCTTCCAGACTTCTCACAAGAAGCAACCTAGCTTGTTAGATTTGCTGTTCATCACAGCCAAAGGTATTCCTAATTTAGACATTCTGCCTGAACCAAATGCCCGTTTGGCTCCAAAGAAAACCACCTGCCAAATAAAGTAAGTGAGAAGAGGAAACTCCATGATAGATCCAGTGAATGTTTGAGGGTTGAAGTCATGTACAAGGAGGTTTCACTGTGAAGACATTGTAGTTTTTCTAAGGTTTTGAATGGCAACTCTTAGCTAAACCTTACGCAGCCAGAACCTAACCCTCTCGTGCTGCACAGTGGAATTTATACAGAAGAGAAAGATATTTGGGGCAATAGTTGCATCTCTAAAAGAATCCTGGAAAGCTTTTGGGCTTTTAAAAGTGGACTGCTCTGTAATTGGCTATAGGTCAGAAATTTTTAGCAAACTGCTTGGTTTATCAGCTTGAGTTTGCTCACCATAAGACGAATAACATGCAGGGTTTAGAGGATGTTGATGGCTTTGATAAAAGAATATGCTTTTGAGAATTGCCCTCCAATGCTGGTAGAAGACAATAGGAGAAAAGCTGTTGAGCTCAGGATGGCTGGAATTCCTTCCACATATGAGAAGATCAGAGGGAGGTAGTACAGGGGAGGTGTGGGGGATCTGAGTTTCAGAGACTGAGGAGCCGTCTATCCTCCTGCTCTTGGTTTCTTAGTGGTCTTCTGTTCTCAGCATCCTTCTCGAAAACTCAGGTGGTGCTGAGTTGCTGCCATGATGTGAAGATTCCATGTAGGAGGGAAGAGGTTGTAGGAGCAGCACAAAAAAGTCTACCGCTCTTTTAAAGGGCTTTTGCTTCAAAAAAGTTCCACCCAGCAATTTCTATTTATATTGCATTGGCCAGTCCTGGGTCCTATACATACTAATGATAAAGGAAGATTGGAAATATCCTTTGGATACTACTGCTATGAATAAATTAGTGTTCCCTAAGGAAGAAGGTATATTGAGTAAGCTGGTAGTAGTCCCTTCACAATCCACTCCTTGGCCCCCACTCCCTTGGGCACTGCTGTCTATGGTTTCTGGTTTACCCATCATGGAGTAGAACCTTACCCCAAACCCTTTCTTCCATGCCTGTCACCAAGGTGGGCACTGGAGTCTCCTTCTCCCTTGGGCTGCACAGTTAAGGAGCTCACTTCCTACAGGTGCAGATTTGGACTGGGAGTTCTTGGGGTTGATCATTAAGGGGCTGTTAATGGATAAGCTTGCGTTTCTTTGGTCATACAGTTCCTCGAAAACATAATCAGCTTCTGGTCATTTTGCTTCCAGTCAACCTTTTTGCATAAGTAATCACAGCCAAAGGCCTTGTCCAGACATATTTTTAATGATAGATTTGATTAGTTTTTAGTGAATTTTTAAAAAGATTTTATTTATTTATTTGACAGACAGAGATCACAAGTAGGCAGAGAAGCAGGAAGAGAGAGAGAGAGGAGGAAGCAGGCTTCCCGCTGAACAGAGAGCCTGATGTGGGGCTTGATCCCAGGACCTCAGGATCGTGACTTGAGCCAAAGACAGAGGCTTTAACCCACTGAGCCATGCAGGTGCCCCTAGATTTGATTATTTTAATAGATATCAAGGCAGCCAGATTTTCTCTTTATTTTTCTTTCAGCGTTGTAAGGCTTGTCTTCCAAGCATTGGTGCTACCCAGTGAAACATAATGATTTGAATCTCAGTCTCCAAGCAGAATTTAAACTCTGCCTGCCAAAAAAAAGTTTAAGCAATCCTCACCAAAGTAAGCAGGGAAGGTTGGCAGGGAGATGTCAGAGAGAAACACACACACACACACACACACACACACACGCACACGCACACGCACACTGAAAGTACTCAGAAAAGAAATACATTTAAGTAAAAGTATTACAGACTGCAGAAATGTAAGCCTGGTTTCTTTAGAGTGTGTTGGAAGTGTGCAAAACCTTCTAAAGAAATTGATCGTGGTAGACAGATTAATGTCCACACCTCCAAAGACAGCCAATGTTCTAATCCCCAGAACCCGTGGATATGTCATGTTACATGACAGGGAGCAATGAAGGAAGGTTGCAGAGGGAATTAAGTTGGTTATCAGTTATCAACACGGGGAGATCATCTTGTATCATCCTGGTGGAATCTATTTACATGGGGTCCTCAAATGGGGAAGAAGGAGGTAAAGGGATCAAGAAGAGAAAGACGACGTCATGAAAAAGACCTGATTGGCCATTTGCTGGCTTTAAGTTGAGAGCGGGCTGTGAGCCAAGGAAGGCAGGCAACCTCTAGAAGCTGAAAAAGGCAAGAGAATTGATTCTGTCCTGGTATTTCCAGAAGGGACCTCCATGTTCGCATACCTTGATTTTAGCCCAGTGAGAACCAGTTTGAACTTCTGACTTCCGGAATCATAAGATAGTAAATTTCTGTTGTTTGAAGCCACTAAGTCTGTGGCAATTTGTTACAGTGGTAAATGGAAACCAATACATTGATTTATAAAAACTCAACAAATAGAACCATCTTTCAATTCTTAAAGATTCAAGGTGAGAAGCAGACTTCCCAGGAGAGGTAAAATGGACTGAGAGCAGTGTAGGATGCATGGACAGGGTTAAATATGAGATGGGAGCAGAGGCCAGTCTGCAAGCCTCATTTGTGAGGGTTGCTAATAGCTTCTTAGAGGAGTGGGCTGAGTGACTTGAGTCCATTGAGGTATGTTACACGCATGCGTGATGTTGGTAGGTTTTTAAATTTAAGTTTTATAACTAATAAACCAATATCGACACATTATTATGAACTGAAGTGCATACTTTATTGGTATTTCTTTAGTTTTTATGTAACGTTTCTTTTCTGTTCCAGGATCCCATCCAGGACATCATGTTCGTGTCTCATTAGGTTCCTCATGTCTCATTAGGATCCTCATGGCTGTGACAGTTTCTCAGACTTGCCTTGTTTTTGGTGACCTTGACAGTGTTAAGGAGTACCAGTCATGTATATTTGAGGATGTCCCTCTATTAGCATTTATCTGATGTTTTGTCATGGTTAAACAGGGTTATGGGCTTTTGTGGAGAGAGAATACAGAGATAATTGTCCTTCTCATCATGTCGCATCGAGGGGACATCTTCCAACATTGCCTATTGCTATGATGATGCCTTGAACACCTGGAGACTGAGGGAGTCTTTGTCAGGTTTCCCCACTAGAGTCACCCTTTTCTCCCTTTCAGGACGCCCCCTGCCCCCTGGAAGGATATCACTATACACAGCACACTCTTCACAGGTGGGGAGTTATGTTCTACCTCCTCGAAGGCAGAATATCTTCATGAATTATTAAAATTTTTCTGTACAAGAAATTTGTTAATTCTTCCCTGCTTATTCATTTATTTAATCATTTATTTATGTTAGAATGAATTCACAGATATTTAATTTCTATGTTGGGTTATAATCCAATACTCCTGTACTTATTTTTGTCAAATTGTCCCAGTTTGGGCCATTGGGAGCTCCTTCCATTGGCTCCTGTGTCTCTTTGACATGACACCATCTTTTTGGTTGTTTTTTGTTTTTGCTTTTTTTAGCATGATATTGGTAGTTTTCAATACACAGTATAGATTCACTCATTAATTACAAATTCTTCCATATAGTTACTACACTGTAGGCCTAGTCCAGATTTCATAGTCAATATTATGATATTGAGGATGGATAGAACCAGGAACCAATAAATAGCACCCACCTTTGAGAATAATAAACCAAGTGCATTCTTCCTGAATTTGCCATACATTATCCTTGTATTCCATCATGTAAGAGAAAATAAATTGAAAGCCAATGGAAGGATTGCTGTATGAGGAATCATATGATGATGACTATATTTACAGTACTTAGGAAAAAAGAAAAATATGGATAGATGGTACAAAAACAGAATTACCTGAATACCCCTTCTGAAAAGGGGAGAAAAATAAAATTGCAAATGTACCTCAATTTAAGCAGGAGGGAAGCTTTAAGTAAAGGGAGATGGTGAAACAAGTTCTTAGAACTGAAAAGTATCTACTTATATATATTTTTGCTTCTATGTTATAAATCGATTTCTCTTTACTTAGAAGAGAAGCCAAGGATACTGCATGTTTACCACCCAGGAAGGTAAACAAAGAACTAAGCCAGCTAAGTAGCTGAATTGAAACAAATTGCCAAGAGAGCAAAAATTTGACTGTTTGATCATAGGAGGAAATTTTCCAGTATTCTGGTTTTTTGCCTTCAATGCAAAAGAGGGTCAGATCACTGTTACTGTCAAATTGTTTTATTGTTCATTCAAAATTTGAAAATGTGTAGATTACTATAAGAAGCTATAAAATATGGTGGGGATGGATGATTATTCTTGCTGTTAATTATTTTCAGTGTAACTCAACTTTAAGTAAACCTATTGAGATTTTTAAAAAAGATTTTATTTTTGGAACAGTTTCAGAACAGGTATTAATTTTTTAAATGTTTGGTAGAAGTCCCCTAGGAAGCCATTTGGCACTGGGGCTCTTGTTTTTTGGGAAATTTTTGATGACTGCTTCAATCTCCTTAGTGGTTATGGGTCTGTTCAGGTTTTCTATTTCTTCCTGGTTCAGTTTTGGGAGTTTCTATGTCTCTAGGAATGCATCCATTTCTTCCAGATTGTCAAATTTGCTGGTGTATAGTTGCTCATAATGCGTTCTTATAATTGTTTGTATTTATTTGGTGTTGGTTGTGATCTCTCCTCTTTCATTCATGATTTTATTTATTTGGGTCCTTTCTCTTTTCTTTTGGATAAATCTGGCCAGGGGTTTATCTGTCTTATTAATTCTTTCAAAGAACCAGCTCCCTAATCTTGTTGATTTGTTCTACTGTTCTGATTTCTATTTCATTGATTGCTGCTCTGATCTTTGTTATTTCTCTTCTTCTGCTGGGTTTAGGCTTTCTTTGCTGTCCTTTCTCCAACTCCTTTAGGTGTAGGGTTAGGTTGTGTACTTGAGACCTTTCTTGTTTCTTGAGAAAGTCTTGTATTGCTATATACTTTCCTCTCAGGACTGCCTTTGGTGTGTCCCAAAGATTTTGAACTGTTGTGTTATCATTTTCATTTGTTTCTATGAATTTTTAAAATTCTTCTTTAATTTCCTGATTGACCCATTCATTCTTTAGTAGGCTGCTCTTTAGCGTCCATGTATTTGAGTTCTTTCCAACTTTCCTCTCATGGTTGAGTTCCAGTTTCAAAGCACTGTGGTCTGAAAATATTCAGGGAATGATTCTAGTCTTTTGGCACTGGTTGAGACCTGATTTGTGACCCAGAATGTGATCTTAAAAATATAAATGGAAGGGAAATTTCCCAAACTCATTTTATGAGGCTAGCATTAACTTGACCCCAAAACTAGACAAAGACCCCATCAAAAAGGAGGATTACAGACGAATATCCCTGATGAATATAGATGCAAAATTTCTCACCAAAATACTAGCCAATGGGATCCAACAGTACATTAAAAGGATTATTCACCACAACCAAGTGGGATTTATTTTTGGACTGCAGGGTTGGTTCAACATCTGCAAATCAATCAGTGTGATACAATACATTAATAAAATAAAGAACAAGAACCATATAATACTCTCAACAGATGCTGATGAAGCATTTGAAATAGTCTAACAACCTTTGCTGATCAAAACTCTTCACAGTATAGGGACAGAGAGTACCCACCTCAATATCATAAAGGCCATCTATGAAAAACCCACAGAAAATATCATTATAAATGGGGAAAAACTGAGAAATTTTCCCCTAAGGTCAGGAACATGGCAGGGATGTCCACTATCAACTCTGCTATTCAACATAGTACTAGAAGTCCTAGCCTCAGCAATCAGACAACAACAACAACAACAATAACAACAATAAACAAAGCAAAACAAAAAACAAAAGGCACCTGAATTGGCAAAGAAGAAGTCAAACTATCACTCTCTGCAGATGATACGACACTTTATGTGGAAAACCCAAAAGACTCCACTCCAAAACTGTTAGCACTCATACAGGAATTCAGTAAAGTATCAGGATATAAAAATCAATGTACAGAAATCACTTGCATTTCTATACACCAACAGCAAGACAGAAGAAAGAGAAATTAAGGAGTTGATACCATTTACAATTGCACCCAAAACCATAAGATACCTAGAAATAAACCTAATCAAAGAGGCAAAGAATCTGTACTCAGAAAACTATAAAGTACTAATGAAAGAAATTGAGGAAGACACAAAGAAATGGGAAAATGTTCCATGCACACGGATTGCTACCTAAAGTAATCTACATGTTTAATGCAATCCCTATTAAAATACCACCAATTTTTTTCAAAGAAATGAACAAATAATCCTAAAATTTATATGGAACTAGAAAAGACCCCAACTAACCAGAGGAATGTTGAAACAGAAAAACAAAGTTGGCGGCATTACATTTCCAGACTTCAAGCTCTATTACAAAGCTATAGTCATCAAGACAGTATGGTACTGGCACAAAAACAGATACATAGATCAATGGAACAGAATAGAGAGCCCAGAAATGGACCCCCAACTCTATGGTCAACTAATCTTCAACAACCCAGAAAAGAATGTCCAATGGAAAAAAGACAGTCTCTTCAAAACATGAGTTGGGAAAATTGCACAGCTACATGCAGATGACTGAAACTGGACCATTTCCTTACACCACACACAAAAATAGACTCAAATGGGATAAAAGACCTCAATGTGAGACAGGGATCCATCAAAATCCTTGAGGAGAACACAGGCAGCAACCTCTTTGACCTCAGCCACTGCAACTTCTTCCTAGAAACATCACCAAAGGCAAGAGAAGCAAGGGCAAAAATGAACTACTAGGACTTCTTCAAGTTCAAAAGTTTTGCACAGCAAAGGACACAGTCAACAAAACCAAAAGACAACCAACAGAATGGGAGAAGATATTTGCAAATGATCAAAGGCTAGTATCCAAAATCTAGAAAGAACTTAACAAACTCTACACCCAAAGAACCAATAATTCAATCAAGAAATGGGCAGAAGACACGAACAGACATTTCTGCAACGAACACATCCAAATGGCCAACAGACACATGAAAAAGTGCTCCACATCACTCAGCATCAAGGAAATACAAATCAAAACCACAGTGAGGTATCACCTCACACCAGTCAGAATGGCTAAAATTAACCAGTCAGGAAATGACAGATGTTAGCGAGGATGTGGAGAAAGGGGAACCCTACTATACTGTTGGTGGGAATGCAAACTGGTACAGCCACTCTGGAAAACAGTGTGGGAGTTCCTCAAAAAGTTGAAAATAGAGCTACCCTATGACCCAGCAATTGTACAACTGGGTATTTACCCTAAAGATACAAATGTAGGGATCCAAAGGGGCATGTGTACCCGTATGTTTATAGCAGCAATGTTCACAATAGCCAAAGTATGGAAAAAACCTAGATGTCCATCAACAGATGAATGGATAAAGAAGTTGTGGTATATATATACCATGGAATACTATGGAGCCATCAAAAAAATGAAATCTTGCCATTTGCAACAATGTGGATGGAACTAGGGGTATTATGCTAAGTGAAATAAGTCAACCAGAGAAAGACAATTATCATATTGTCTCTCTGATATGAAGAACTTGAGAGGCAGGGCAGAGGGGCTGTGGGGGGAAGGGAGAGAAAAAAATGAAACAAGATGGGACTGGAGAGGGAAACAAACCATAAAAGGCTCTTAATCTCAGGAAACAAACTGAGCGTTGCTGGAGTGGAGGAGGTTGGGAGGAATAGGGTGGATGGCTTATGGACATTGGGGAGGTTATGTGCTATGGTTATTGCTGTGAATTGTAAGAATGATGATTCACAGACTTGTACCCCTGAAGTAAATAATACATTATATGTTAATAAAATAAAAAGAGTATTTTATTTTTAAGTCATCTCTATACCCAACATGTGGCTCAGACTGAGGACCCTGAGATCAAGAGTTGATCTCTTGATCCACTGACTGAGCTGGCCAGGCGCTCCAACTCATTGGGATTTAAAAAAAAATTTTTTTTCCATCCCAAAATCTTACTTCATTTTCCCTTCAGCACTATAAAAATCTCAGCATTATTTTTAATACTCAATTCAGTAACTTGATAGTTGTCTCCCTAGAGCAAAAATTAAAAGCAAGCTTAAAGAAAATATTTTTCTGACATATTTACAACAAAACACAAAGCATAATTTTGCTTCTACAAAGTTCATAGAAAATCCCATGCAAGACAATGTTAAAAAAAAAAAAAAACTAGTATAAAGATAGTACAGATAAGAAGAAAGATAAGTGCCAGAGAAACCTAGAGCATCTGACAGACAAATGCTATTGTCTAAATGTGGAGAATGACCAAATTAGACTTTTAAAATTGATGTTAATCTCTGGAAAAATTTTAGAATAAATGTGTAAATAGACCGTGATCCATTAGAACAGAAATGTTTCCTGGACTCTAATATGGATCCAGTGAACAAGATGTTCTAAAATACTTGCATTTCTTTGCCATTGGGGTTAGAGTGCATTAGAGGTAGATCAAGGCTCTCACGACTCGATTTCAATAAACCATCTCACAAAAAATCCTGGGTTATCCCTGTGGGTAAGAAATGGATAGGGAGATGGAGGGATAGTTGTGTCACTTAGATAAATCAGGAGGTCAGCCTACCATCAGAGACGTTGTTTAATGGCCCTTTATTAATTCTCCCGTAAAGCTCTAGACTCCTCTCTTGGTCCAGTGTCCTTTACCATTTTTGGTTTTGACTGATGGCAGAACAAAGTTAATACATTTTTACATGCCTCAGTGTTTGATGGGTTATCTCCCATGGTTAAGTGCTACCGTCAAAAGCTAAAGTCATCAAAAGAAAATCAAAGCCAATGATATATAGAGAAGTTGAATCACTATGTTGTACCCCTGTACGGTTACAGTGGTAACCGTGTGTGTCAGCTATACTAAAAAATAAGTAGGTAAGTAAGTAAATAAATAAAATTAGTAATTTGTACAAGCAGGTTAAAAAAATAAATAAATGCAGCCCACCATATCAACAAGCTAAATAATAAAAATTAAAAAGAAGGTATATCCAAGGGACAGAAAGTAAGACTATAGATCAATATTCTGGGCTCATCAACCCTGGCTGGAATATTTTCCATTATAAATGCTAGATTTTTAAGAGAACCGTTCACTCACGGTGGAACAGTCAGAGGTATATTAGGAGGTCAAGGAATTGGAAACAATCCGAGGAGAAGCATGGTCAGCCCCAATGAGAGAGAACCAAAGGCAGGTGTAATCATTGTTCTCAAATGGCCAGAGAGCTGTTGGGAGGAGAGCAGACTGTCTCCATGGGATTGCTTTACAAAGCTTCAAGAAGTGAGGTTTTGAGTCCACAAGCTGGCCAACCTCCTAACAATTAGAGCGGAGAACGGCGGACGGGTGGGGTGGGGAGGGGCTCGCGGGGCGGACAGCGGGGCTGACAATGGAGCTCTGAGCCCCTCTAAGGGTATTCCGTAAGGCTACCCTAATCACCTGCTTCCACGCAGGCCCCAACCCTCTCCCACAAAAGGACTCTGAGGCTGAATGAATTCCAGGAAGAACAAACAGGTGATCTTCGCCGGGTCAGCCTTCAACGAGAGTTAGCAAATGTGCGCAGGGGGCCACGTCCTGTGCTAGACCGGAGTCCTGGGCCCTCCGGGAGCTAACGACCTAACCCGGGTGAGAATGGGTTGGAGCAGCCTTTTATGCTAAATGCAGCTGTGTTTCCCACTGGAATGCTTCACAATTCAACCGATCCGGACCACATAGCGCTTTCGCAGTGATCCTCCGTGGACATCACTTACTAGGCCTCCTTATTGAAAAAAATATTATTTTTATTTTTACTGTCATTGTGTCCTTGCAATTTCCAGAATTTCACAATGAGATGCTCTGATGTTGCTTACCGAGTATTATTTATAATGTCTGCTATAGCTCAGTTTATAAGATTTGGGTAAATTCACAACGAAATACACTTAAAAGCTTGGTTGTTAATATAATAATACTTTAAAAACTCAAGAATTATGTAAGTGAGGAGTGAAAAAAGGATAATTTGCCTTAGAAGCCAAGATCAAGTGTATTTTGCCTTATTCATTTTCTCTGGATTTCCTAACAAACGTGGCAGGAGGAAAATTAAAAGACTATACAGAAGCTATTATCAATTTTTATGAACATATTTATTTTTCAGGATAGACAAACATTTTTATTTTTGGCACTGAACTCAAAGAAGGATGAATATATTGTAGTAATGTTATTTAAAAGTTTTTAAACAATATAAGGGACCATGTGTATTTTTATTGAAATAAAATTAACGTATGACCTATCAGTTTCAGGTGTACAACATGGTGATTAGATATTTGCATATATTGCAAAATGATCACCACAAGTCTAGGTAGTGCATTATGACACATAGTTACAAAATTTTTTTCTTGTAAAAACTTCTAAGATCTACTTACTCTCTTACAATTGTCAGCTATGCTACAGAGTGTTATAAACTATAGTCACCATGCTGTAACATTATATCCCCAGGACTTATTTATTTTATACCTGGAAGTTTCTATGTTCAACCCCTTTCACCCATTTTGCCCCCAACCCCCAACATCCGGCAACCACCCATCTGTTCTCTGTATCTATGTGTTTGGTTTTTTGGTTTTGGTTTTTAGATTCCATAAGTGAGATGAAATGGTGTTTGTCTTGCTCTGACGTACTTCACTTAGCATCCTTCTCTTGAAGTCCATCCGTATAGGCAGAAATGGCAAAGGTCTCTTCTGTGAGGATTTGGCTCAGTGTAATCGGCTTGGGCTGTACGGAACAGCTGTGTAATGTAGCCGTACTAAATTCTGGATACGCGGTCTTTTCCCACCTATTATTCTCTTCCCAAAGATCATTAATCCTCTTTACCATTATTTTTATTCTTTTTTTTAAAGATTTTATTTATTTATTTGACAGACAGAGATGACAAGTAGGCAGAGAGGCAGGCAGAGAGAGAGAGGAGGAAGCAGGCTCCTGGCCCAGCAGGGAGCCCGATACGGGGCTGGATCCCAGGACCCTGGGATCATGACCTGAGCCGAAGGCAGAGGCTTTAACCCACTGAGCTACCCAGGCGTCCCCATTATTTTTATTCTTAACAATGCATTTTAACTCTTGCATCTTCTTGGGCATCATCTTTTAAAAGGCTGAAGAGGTAGTCTATTTTGAAGTGTTCTTGTTTTTGTTGTGCGCATGAAGAATGAGAACTTCATAGCTGAAAAATCTCCCTTTTTTGGGTTCCCTTATTTCTGGGCACTTTGGGGTTTCAGGTGATTTCCCCACCCTGCCGATCGACACCACATCTATGTTCAGCTCAGTGTTTCTCTCTCTGTGCAGGAAGGCACAGAGCCTGGGTAACAGAACTTAATCTTTTTGGTTTGATTCCAAAACTGTCTGTTTTTCATCCACATTTATTTTCCCAACCGGCTGGGAAAAGCCGCAGGCTGTGTCCTAGAGAAGCACATGGCCATATGCTGCTCATCTGCTCGTAGGAAGGGGGAGTGCGCTGCCACCCTTGGGGGCTGGGATCTTGGCATCCTGTGCTGACCAAGAGGAAGCCACCTGGTATGTTCTGGAAAAGCCCTGTCCCCATGAAAGGTTCATACAAGGATCCCGGTAACTGCCTCACTGGGCGTCATCCTCAGAGCAGTGGTCTTCTGAAATCCTCTAAATTGTGTCCGAGCAATGTCACCTCCCAGTGTCAAATGAGGCCACCGTTCATGCATGCCCCTGATTTCTGAAATGAAATCACCACCAACGTGTAAGTGATGCCTTTGTAACCATGGAAAAGATCGAAGAAATACCCAGATGATTTCTTCTTCACTTCGTAGACTTTTCTCACCCGAAATGTTGAAGTCTTGCTTATTGAATGCCTAGACTAGACTCAGTTCCCTGTTAAACAGCTGTTTCCAGGGACACTTTATCCCTACAGGTGACACATCACATCACGAAAGGCCAACCTGAGGTGGTTTGAGCCGCTCTTCTCATTCCCTCTTTGGAATACCAGAGTCCTGACTGTGGGAAACAGCAGGAAGAAACAACAGTTTTGAGTACAAAATGTCTCCCAGGGACGTCTTTATTTCAATTTTCCCCTAACGAAGCTGAATTTTGGTTGCTGGTAATGTTATAATACGTCACCGTTGAGAGAATCAATGAAGTTTCCTTTTCCATCTGGAGCCTTAAGAATATTGAGATTTTTCAAAAGTCAGAGCACACCATGGGATCTGAAAAGTAAGTCATTAGACTTGCACTGGCTCACTTAATCAGACTGTCCACTCCTAAATGCTAGTCTGCGATTTGAGCAGAAAATGAAACCGGGCGCTTTCGGCGAAAAGGACAGGATCAATACACTCATTTGTGTACCAAGCACCGAAATCAATATTTGCTTGCTAGAGTCTTTCAGGCCACTGCAAATTATAACTCTTTACACTCTGCTTATTCCTCCTTCAATCTAACCTAAGCTTTAGTAAGACTGAGACCCTACTATGTCATCACGAGAGGGAAGCTGGACCACATGCCCCCAGCTGGGCCGCGAAATGTGCAGTTGAAATGAGTGTCCGTCTTCAGTCCGGATAACGCAGTGTGCACTTGCTTTGCTCATAATGTCGTGTTCTTTACTTACTCTTATGGGACAGTTTTAACTAAGTAATAGAAGGGTTACCTGGAATATCTACCGAACTGCTCAAGATTCTAAGGGGATTGCTCAAAAAGAAGAAAAAAGTAAGTCTTTATAAATGAAACAAGATGGGATTAGGAGGGAGACAAACCATAAGAGACTCTTAATCTCACAAAACAAACTGAGGGTTGCCAGGGGGAGGGGGGTCGGGAGAGGATGGTGGGGTTATGGACATTGGGGAGGGTATGTGCTATGGTGAGTGCTGTGAAGTGTGTAAACCTGGCGATTCACAGACCTGTACCCCCTGGGGCTAATAATACATTATATGTTAATAAAAAAAATTATAAAAAAATATTTTGAAAAAAAAAGTAAGTCTCTATCTCTTTAACCCCACCTTCCCCAATTCCAAACATATAGACATTTGAAAAGAAATATTCATCGTTTTGCACACACACACACACACACACGCACGCGCGTGTGCTTCAGGGCATCATAGCCAGCCAGTGGCAGGATCAGCTCTTCTAGTATCAACCACCCACCCACATCTAGGGCATCTACTCTTGTTTGCAACTGGGAAGGGGGAAGAGTTAGCGAAGGGGAGAGGACAAGACCGAACATGGCGTCTGTTCCTTTTGACTGAGTTTCAATGACTATAATTAGAAGTCATGAGCCCATAAGGTGAGCCAGCTGTTTTCATGGAAGGAGGAGAAGAAGAAGGAGGAGGAGAAGAAAAGATAGATAGATAGATAGAAAGAAGGAAAGAAAATGAGTGAGTTATTTGAACAGATGGAAGTTGGTAGTCATTGTGATTTTCCCATAAATATGTATGGCCTGGGGAGACCAGACAATCTTAGGAGACACACCTTCACACAAACATCCATGCCTACTCATAGGTAAACACACAAAAATACATGCCTACCTATAGGAATATATTTGGTTTCTCATGTCTGCATTCATGGACAAGTTTATTCTGAGTGGCCATTTTTATGTACATCTTTGCAATGGGAATCGCAGAGAATATATGGAAAGTTGAAAACTGACTTCTTGTTCAATATGGTAAGTAGACCACAGATGTTTATCTCCTCTCTCGCCCAAAGCCTGAGCAAAACTTTCCAGGGTTATTATCCCAAAAGAGCAACAAGAATAGGAGCGGAAACCAAAGCTGGAGCTGGAGTTGAACTTGGCTTTGAAATCTAGAAGGAGCATGGGTGATTGGAGGTGGAGTAGGTCCCATGGCAGTCCTTCTAGAGGGATGCCCACTGAGGTGGACCCCTCGCCAAAAGGAGAGGCCATGCAGGTGACAAAAGGCTGGAAACAAAGGACTTGGCCTTACCAGGAGCTGCTGGCCCTCCCAGGTTCCCACCATGAAAAGTCCTCCTTCTTCCCTGCATGGGATGGGAGCTGACTTTCTAGAATTGCACTGGGGACACCGGGGTCTCTGACAATGGGCAGAAAGGGATGCAGGTGAAGCCATAGGCAGAACATAGAGAGATTCAGTCAGCATCTTCATGCTGCCCCAAAAGAACCTCGTGCCTTCCCCCCACCCTGCTCCCTAATGAGCAGCAGTCCAGAATGTGCTGAGTTGTCTCCATGTCCTGCATTCTTGGGCCCAGGCTGAGGACACAGCTGAGGGCTCCAGCTTTGGGAACGCTCTTCACTGGAGCACCAGAGTGGGAGTCCAACCAAGCAAGCACATTTCAGATTTCTGCTCGCATCTTTCCAACTAACGTCTCCCCGGAAAAGCAAGCGATGGGGTAATGTCCAAACTCCAAATGCAGGGAAGTGAATCCACTCACCTAGAGGCCATGGCCATGGCAAGCATGTGGATTTTAGCACTACTACTATGGAGTGAAGAATTGGGATCCATGGGGTGCCTGGGTGGCTCAGTGGGTTAAAGCCTCTGCCTTCAGCTCAGGTTGTGATCTCGGGGTCCTGGGATTGAGCCCCGCGTCGGGCTCTCTGCTCAGTGGGGAGCCTGCTTCCTTCTCTCTCTCTCTGCCTCTCTGCCTACTTGTGATCTCTGTCAAACAAATAAATAGAACATAAAAAAAAAAAAAAAGAATTGGGATCCATGGTTGAATTTACTGCCGCTGACCCTATTGACCCCAATTACTCATATCACCTGCACATTCAAAATACCCTCACCTGTGTCATGGAGATCCATTAATGTCTCATCCCATCTCAGCACCTGCTGCTACATCTGGTTCTCATCAAGTCCAGGTACATACATGGGCCCTTTGCACATGCAATATACTGCGATGGGACAGGAAGACCACTATAGTCAACATTCCCTTTCGAGAGCAGGAAAACGGGCAAGGCAGAGCAGTCAGCAGCTCACAGAGATTCTAGTATCTGGATGGGCCGATGCTGCCAGACAATGTAGCAGGGACTTCACGGTTCTTGGTTCTGCCCTCTGAGCCTTTGTTCATTTCCATCAAACAGCTTGATCCCTCTGGAGAGGACGCTGGAGAATTTGCTCTTGTTGTCAGCAAGCTGTTTCTCAGTCTCAGTCAGTTTCTGCCTGAGTTAGTCAGACCTCTCCAGAGAAACAGAATTGATAGTACATAAACATTGTACTATATGTAGTATAGTATAGCATCATATATATAGTTGAATATCTATGCATACTAGAGTATATATAAGTAAATTACATATTTATATAAGTATATCTATATAGATAAAGATAGATTTTGTATGAGGGATTGGCCCACATGATCATGGAGGTTGACAAGCCCTAAGATCTGTAGTCGGCTAGCTAGAGAACCAGGCCAGCCAGTGGTGTGGCTGCGTTTCAAATGTTGGCAGGCTTGAGACCCAAGAAGAGCCAATGTTTCAGTTCAAGTCTGAAGGCAGAAAAAATCCCAAGGTCTCAGATGTCCCAGCTTGAAGGCAGTCAGGCAGGAAGAGTATACTGGTGGAGGATCAGTTTTTTTGTTCCTTTCAAGCCTTCAACTGATTCGACAAGGCCCACCCACATGGGGTGAGGGGCAATCTGCTTTAGCCAGTTTATTGACTCAAATGTTAATCTCATCCCAAGAAAGGATCATAGACACACCCAGAGTAATGTTTGACAAAATATCTGAACACCTCATGACCCAGTCATATCAACTCATAAAATTAATCATCACACTGCTTGTTGAAAATTGGGGGCCAAGAGGTTATTTTGTATCTCTACCAGTCTCAGTCTCTTTTCGTCCAGGCTGGCATGGTTTTTGCCAATGTGGCTCTTGAAAATGTGGGTTTTCTGTGAAAGAGATTCCAGTCAACTCTGTATGGCAAAAGATATGCTTCTTTCCGGCCTTAATTACAGATACTTTTGGGAAATCAGACTTCTGTGGAACCGTGTCCATAATCTACGTACTCTTCCTAGTGTCTCCTTTTGTCCAGCTGAAGGGGTCTACTAGCTATCATTTTCATCCTTTCAGATGTCTTACCAAAGAGCCTCTCAGGCAGACCCTTGAGGTACTTTTTTTACTCAAGGCTAATGTCACAACAGTAAAACTCTAGATTTGGTTTTTGCCCGGAGGCTCTGTTATGATGGCTCAGCCTTGACTTTCTGAGAAATTGTTTCACTTTATAACTCTGCCCCATAATTCTGGACTCCCTAAAATCCCCTTTGGTTCTATGTGCAACCAGCAAGCTATTTTCTGAACACAATTCCTCCTTCTGTAGTGCCTTACCATGTGCATCTAGTAGCAACCAATTCCTGCTTCCAATATTCTTCCTGCAAATTTCCTCACCCAAGACGAAAAGTTCTGTGGGGACATTTTCTACCAAAGTACCATAGAATATTTTGATCAGATGTTTTTCCACTTCGTAAGGTGGGTTGCTATTTGTTCCTCTTCCTATCATAGTTTCCTTGGTTTTTGCCACTTGTTACCATATTAGTTCCTCAAATTTTAGGTTCTTGTTATGGCAATACCCCATTCTTGGTATTTGTGAGCAATTATTGCAAGAGTCATGCATAGAAAGGTCTTACCACCCACTGACTGTAAAAGCGATAATAAGCTTTCATGGCTTCAGGTCTGTGGGTTGGCTGGACTGCAGGCTTCAGGCGCTAAGAGTTCAAGTTCACACCACACGTCTCTCATCCTTCTTGGACTAGCAGCCACCAGGCATGTGATCTGCTTCCTGTGTCTCATTCTCAGATGTAGGCTGAGGGCAGGTGGGTGCTTGGGGCACAGTCCGCTCATGGTGGTTCACCAGAGTGCACGAACACAAGTCCATGGACACAAGCATATTTTAGCCCTGTTTGGGCCACATTCACTAACATCTCACTGCCAAAGCAAATCATGTGGCAAAATTCAAAGCTAGGGGCAGGGAAGTACACCCTGCCAACCTTGAAGCCAGGGTCGTTGCCATTGGATGATATTAATACAGGTGCCTGGAAAGTTGGGGCTAATAACATAATCTGCTTCAGTGCTGAAGAGATTTCCTGTATGTGTGTGTGTGTGTGTGTGTGTGTGTGTGTGTGTGTGTGTGTGTCTGTCTGTCTGTCTGCTTGTAGGTCCTGGAAGACTGAATTTTAGCCCCCAGGGCTCCTGAGACAACCTTGCTGTTTTGTTTTGTTTAAAGTGTGATTTTACTAGGGCCGCCTGAGTGGTTCAGTCAGTTAAGCATCTGCCTTTGGCTCAGGTCATGATCCTGGGATCCTGGGATGGAGCCCCTTGTCGGGGGTCTCTTATCAGCAGGGACCCTGCTTCTCCCTCTCCTCCCTGTTCATGCTCTCTATCACTATCTCTCTCTCCCAAATAAAGGAATAAAATCTTTAAAAATTATATAATGTGATTATGTTAGACCAACTTAACTTTCTTTTCTTTTTTTTTGAGGGAAAGAGCTAGAGAGAGAACATGAATGGGGGAGGGGCCAGAGGGAGAGGGAGAAGCAGACTCCCTGCTGAGCATTGGGCTCAATCCCAGGACCCTGGGATCTGACCTGAACAAAAGGCAGACACTTAACCCACTGAGCCACCCAGCTGCCCCCAGACCAACTTATCTTTCATCATATCCCCTGTGGCTTTTGCCTTAGATAGACCTGCAGGGCACACAAACAAAAACCAAGGAGTTTAATTCTATAATATTAGAAAATAATTTTTCTCATTGATAATATCCACCTGGCAGGCACATACGTTTCTTCCAGCAGCCAAAATTCTAAATGACTCTTTTGACATCACATTTTTAACCCTATTGATTATTTCCACGTGGTTCTGGCCACACTCACATTCATGCCCCAGCCACTGCGTTCCACAGGCTTCTCTGATGGACCCACAAGGGTCCCTCCTAGAGCCTCGGGCCCTCCCGGCTTCAGGGTCATCTGTGTCCCATCCAGTGAGATTTGGAATACGGTCATTGTCACGACGGGGAGCACCGTGGCTCCATTCCATCTGCTGGGTTGCTGAGACCCAGGAGTCTGTGTCAGCAAGGACTGATCCTGGTCGGTCCCCTTGCCCTTAGTGACAGCTGCGGACGTGCCTCTGCTTCTCTCCCCTGCTCCCCGCAGAATGGCCTGGGAGGAAGATCCATTACTAGTTCCCATTCTGCTTGGATCCTTCCACGCACGTGCCCCTCTGGGCATGCTGTTAGGCTTCAGTCACATTCGTGTCTCCTACTGATAGATGGTTGGTGTGCAGGAGTCCTGATGGCTAGACCCGCCTCCCACCATGACTTTTGCCAGAACCTCGATGTCTCTGGATTCTGGACCAGCTTCCTGGAATTTTACCATAAGCAGCCATATCTAAAAAAAAAAAAATAGAAATAAAAAAAAATCAAACCCAATTATCTCTCTGTAACTCTAATATTTGACACAACAGACTTCCCAACTGTTCTCGAAATTCACCGCACCCACTGTACCCCTGGGTGGCCAGCCTGCCATCCCTGTCAATGTCTTAAGCTCCACCTCGATGTCTTTTTTCAAGGCCAACAAGTCTGACATCATTGGCTCACGGCGGAAGGAAACGTCGCTATTTATCTAGTGAAGGCCGTGCGTTTGCTTTCAATGCTTTAGTTGCATTTTCAGAAATTTACTGAATTTCTTAGGCTGTTTGAGGTAAGGATTTTGGATTTTCTACAGATAAGGGGTTTGAAGTCTCCTTTCCCTGGAGAATAGCTAATTGTGGCTGTAGAGCATTCGAGAACAATCGTCTAATCACGGTGTGTGCATTGAGGTAAACAGTGAAAAGAACATTACAGGGATAAAGACAGGCAGCAGTCACAAAGCTCCATTCCGGGTGGGATGGAATGGTGACCCGAGTGGAGAAGAAGGGGTTTTCCTTGGATGAGGGTCAAATATCCATAGGCTAAGTTCAGCAGGTGTCAGGTTCATAGAGCTCAGGGCTTCGGGGATTAGTGGTAGGAGAACAAACACATTAGCCAACTTTATCTTCCCTACTGAGTTCTGCATAGCAATGGATCTAGGTATTGGGGGAACCTGAAGCTGATATCATTTGGGCCTTCTCATTAAGAAAACGATTACAGAATTAAGTACAGAAGTGAATTTTTTAAAGATTTTATTTATTTATTTGACACAGAGAGATCACAAGTAGGCAGAGAGGCAGGCAGAGACAGAGAGAGGAGGCAGCAGGCTCCCTGCCCAGCAGAGAGCCCAATGTGGGGCTCAATCCCAGAACCCTGAGATCATGACCTGAGCCGAAGGCAGAGGCTTAATCCACTGAGCCACCCAGGTGCCCAAAAGTGAATTTTTAAAGAATGCATGTTCACAACATGTTGCAGAGCCTGGAAGATTCAACCCCTCTCTTCTGAGATCTCTTTAGGTTTACCAGAAACTTACAGAAAAATGCTTTCTCTTTGCAACCTGGCTTTTCCTTCCCACCTAGAACATTCTAGGGCTCCCGCCAGCTCCCAAGAGTCATCAGCCTGGGCAGGGGAGAGTCTCTGAAGCTTAGGGTTTATGAGCTTCACAGTAAATCTGCTTTTCGTCCAGAGCACAAACATGACCAAGATTCACCCACCAGGGCCCATGCCTTCGTATCAGGGCTGGCTTTACGGGTGTGCAGCCTGGACAGCTACCCAGGACCAGTGTTCAGAAGGGCCCATGCTTGGATTAATGCTCTGCTGTCTGACACCATATAGAAACTCTTTTTTATTTTTTCAAGATTTACTTATTTATTTTAGAGAGAGAGAGAGCACAAGTGGGAGGGGCAAAGGGAGAGGGAGAGAGAAACTTAAGTAGGCGCCCCTCCGAGAACAGAGCCTGATGCAGGGCTCGACCTCATGACTTTGAGATCACGACCCGAGACGAAACCAAAAGTTGGAGGCTTAACTGACTGGGCCACCCAGGCGCCCCACCATCTAGAAACTCTTATTTTTTTTTTCTTTCCATTGGTATTTGCGGGGGAAGCCTTGGGGACATTGGAGCACGTGTGTGAGCAGGAAATGTGTGTGTCCCCTGCATTCTCTTCTGCTTCAATCACATAAGTCCTCACGATGCCCACACGAGCACGGAATTCCCATGGCCTGTGATGTGTGGGAGTCCAGCAAGACTCAAAGTGAGTGCAGGGAAGGATGTAATTTCTACACCCAACGGAGTAAGCAAGGGATGTCTGCCGGCCACATGAGGCCGTATTTTCTGTTCGTGTCAGAACTCACGTCGAACATGGAAAGAATACAACGCCATTCTAAGAAACCCAGAAACTCGGTTATAATATTCCTTATTGGTGTCATAACCTCCCTGTATTAGCCAACCATTCATGCCAAAATGACAGAGGAGGAAAGAGAGAGATGGAGCAAATACAGTTCTTTTCCTTTCTGTCCTAAGTTGTTGATCAGAAAGTAGCATAGAGAGTGTTGGTAGAAAGTGTGGGTACCAAGAAGTGTGAGAGAAGCAGTTGGGTGAGTTTTGTGCCCTGTCTCCACTGTGCTGTGAGAACAAAATACATATGCACACATGAGCTAAAAATGTGAATTATGTAATGTTTGTGAGTTTGCAGAGGAGTTAAATGCTTACATTTGCATTTAAAACCGGCAAACACAACGTAAAGTTGAAGGTTAAAATTCAGGCTAATTACTTAAACTTAATTTTTATTACTTAGGATGATATTAAATAGCAAATTTAAAAAAAACAACAACACCAGGATGCCTTGAGAGAGACTATATCAGGAAGGAAAACTTTCTTCCCTCTTGTTTTTGAATGAAGGATCCCACATTTTTTTTTAATTTTTTATTTTTTCAGCATAACTGTATTCATTATTTTTGCACCACATGCAGTGTTCCATGCAATCCGTGCCCTCTCCAATACCCACCACCTGGATCCCCCAAACTCCCACCCCCTGCCCCTTCAAAACCCTCAGATTGTTCTTCAGAGCCCATAGTCTCTCATGGTTCATCTCCCCTTCCAATTTCCCTCAACTCCCTTCTCCTCTCCATCTCCCTTTGTCCTCCATGCTATTTGTTATGCTCCACAAATAAGTGAAACCATATGATAATTGACTCTCTCTGCTTGACTTATTTCACTCAGCATAATCTCTTCCAGTCCTGTCCATGTTGCTACAAAAGTTGGGTATTCATCCTTTCTGATGGAGGCATCATACGCCATAGTGTATATGGACCACATCTTCCTTATCCATTCGTCCGTTGAAGGGCATCTTGGTTCTTTCCACAGTTTGGCGACCGTGGCCATTGCTGCTATAAACATTGGGGTACAGATGGCCCTTCTTTTCACTACATCTGTATCTTTGGGGTAAATACCCAGTAGTGCAATGGCAGGGTCATAGGGAACCTCTATTTTTAATTTCTTGAGGAATCTCCACAGTGTTCTCCAGAGTGGCTGCACCAACTTGCATTCCCACCAACAGTGTAAGAGGGTTCCCCTTTCTCCACATCCTCTCCAACACATGTTGTTTCCTGTCTTGCTAATTTTGGCCATTCTAACTGGTGTAAGGTGGTATCTCAATGTGGTTTTAATTTGAATCTCCCTGATGGCTAGTGATGATGAACATTTTTTCATGTGTCTGATAGCCATTTGTATGTCTTCATTGGAGAAGTGTCTGTTCATATCTTTTGCCCATTTTTTGATATGATTGTCTGTTTTGTGTGTGTTGAGTTTCAGGAGTTCTTTACAGATCCTGGATATCAACCTTTTGTCTGTACTGTCATTTGCAAATATCTTCTCCCATTCTGTGGGTTGCCTCTTTGTTTTTGACTGTTTCCTTTGCTGTGCAGAAGCTTTTGATTTTTATTTTGCCCTAGACTTTAAAAATTTTATAGCCAGCATGGGTATGGTTCCTAGAAGGACTGGAGCATAATACTTGCTCTCAAATGCTTTGTCTATAGGAATCAGTACAACAACAGAAAGATCATGATTTGCAATGGACTGGAAGAAATTGCCTTTTACTGTAGATCCAAGAGAGCAGGAAAAATATAAAGACACGTCAGTGCGTAATTTACTGGCTGACAAGCTGATTTATGTCTACCTCAATTCCCAACTCCTGCTTTTCACGGAGTATTAGAACATAAGTCTCAATTTGAATTTAAGTAGGTTTTACTTTTCCAATATGAAGATCATGCTTGCTACATAAATTACAGCACATCTATATGATGCCTAATTATCTAGAAATTAAGATGGCATTTCCAAAAATAGTTAATGACATGGACGGGAAATTAGGATAGAAATTTCTAAGTATAATGTTGTCCTAACTTAAGAGAAAAATGTGTGTGCATTAAAAAATATTGGAAGAAAAATATCAGGATATTTTTTCCCCTGTAGCTTTTTATTTTTTTAAGTGCTTCTTATTGATTTTGTATTCATTTTATAATCAGGAAGAATTTCAGCAGCATTTTATACACCTTTTTTTTCCGTGGTACGTAGCCTACCACCTGAGACAAAATGAGCATTCATTAATGAACTTAAATCACCCTTAATTCACAAGCAAGAAGTCTGAAGCTCACCAAACTCCTGTATATACTGATATAGTCATAAATCTTAATAGTGAGTCTTCATATAAAAAATATTTAAGTACTCGCCCACTGCTGTACAGTCTTTCCGCAGAAAAATCTTGCCTTGTTTTACATCACAGGAAAAAATGGATCCTTTCAACTTTCCACTCTGTACCCCTAGAAAAAATTTCTTTCCACTGATTCCACCCCCCTTCCTTCTCTCTGTTGTTGGGGAAGCTTGCCTCTCCATTGCCAGCCCACAGCCTGCTGGCTTCATCGGGGACATTGTGCTACAAGTGAACCCCCTCTTTCCTGCACCTACTTCTCCCCCACCATCTCCTCCACAGGATATCGGACTTCTATCTCTGTTGCAAAATGGTACATCTTCCCAGCCACTGCTTTATGTTACTCCGCTCCGCCAGGTAGAAACTTCCAGAAACTTCACTCCTCCACTCACTGCAATGTGACTGATGCTCCAACCTTCCATGGAGACAATACTTGCTCACGTCCCTGGTGAACCCAGGAGAGAACCACATGCTTACTCTTGTCTTGCTTTCCGCCCTTGCTGGGAGGATCTCCTAGAAGTTCTCTTCAGCACTGCCTGCTCTCTGCTGTTTCCGGTCTGCTCCCTCTCTGTCTCCTTCACCAGCTGCCTTTTCCCTACCCACCTGTTAAATTAACAACTATATTAGATTAACAACTAACATATGTTTACAAGTGTACATAAGTTTTTAAAAAAAATATTTTATTTATTTGAGAGTGCACAAGCAGGGGGAGAGGCAGAAGGAGAAGCAGACTCCATGCTGAGCATGGAGCATGAGGTGGGGCTCGATCCTGGGACCCTGAGATCATGACCTGAGCTGAAGGCAGACCTTAACTGATGGAGCCACCCAGGCGCTCCATAAATGTACCTGTTAAACGACACAGATCAAGCTGAAGTTCCCTCTGACAAACCACGTCAATATGCCTGTCCCAGGCCATCACACTTTGTACACAGCCCAGCCTGGGGAGGGAAAAGAGCCTGTGCCTTGGATGGACACCCTTAGAGCTATTTACGGAAATGAAACAATTAGAAAAACACAAAATCAAGGGGTTAATAGGCATTTTCTCTTGTCTTGTCCTTCATCTCAAAATCTAACTAACCACTCTCTTAATTGCTGGAATTAGCCCCAGCGGGATGGGGTTCCTGCTTCATTTCTATCACCTGGTTTTTAACACGATGACTCTGCTTCTTTCTGGAGGCTTTAAACACGTCCACTTGAAGGGGAGGGAGATCTGTGCCGGGTCTGCGGGGTCCACGTTCTCTCTGAATCCATTGTTCCTCTTACAATATTGTCCCTTACCCACCTCCAGTCAACAGATCCATAAGCACAATAATCAGGAAGGAAGCGGGGAACAGGTGTCTCCCATAAGTGGAAGAACGCTGCGAGCAAGATAAACGATCCGGAGGGACCACCAACGAGATCTAGAGCAGGGAGTCTGCAATTATTTAGAGAGAGAAATCGCATGTTGATAAAACCCGGGCAGGGAGAGGTACAGAGGAGGGGCTCCGGGCGGGGAGGAGCGACGGTGTGCACAGCCTCTGCCTCTCACCCCCATGCCCTGTGCACCCCTCAGCTTTCCCCGAGGGCCCTCCTATTTCTGATTACCACCGTGACAGCCACAGTCCCCCTGCAGTGACGGGGGACCACGCCGGGATCTGTGTGACCCGTATAACTCAGGTCACAATGCTTCTTCTTAGGAATCCATTGCTTAAGCATCTATGCCTTCCTAGAAGTAGGCCTGGGGGCGCCCAGGTGGTTCAGTCCGTTGAATCCAACTCTTGGTTTCAGCTCAGGTCATAACCTCAGGGTCATGCGATCGAGCCCCGTGTCGGGCTCCACACTCAGCACAAAGCCTGCTTGGGATTCTCTTTCCCTTCGTCTCTCCCTCCTCTCGCAAACTTTCTCTCGCTAAGATAAATAAATAAATCTTAAAAAAAAAAAAAAAAAAAAAAAGAAGGAGGCCTGATATTCCTTTCCTAAGACTTCATCCTTTCTGCCCTAAACCCCAGGGAGGTTTGGTCCAAATACGGTTGGTCTTTTGATGATTCTGAGTGGGAGGAATAGTGGCGTCTGTGGGGTGATCCTTGGGGTTTGGCCTCTCACGGACACTCATTGCCCTTGAGAAAACCTTTCTGCGGGGCCAATGGGACAGCCTCACAGGGAGCCAAGGGGCTCTCTCTTAACGTCACACCCACCCATGTTCTCTGAAGCATGACTGCTGAGCCCAGGGACAGAGCCTGGCAGATTCTCAACACCTCTGGCCGGCTAGCACCCAAACCCTAAGCCCAAGCCAACCCTTCAGCCCTAGTCTTAAGCCCAGGCCATCGGCATGCTTTCAAATGTGGCCTATTACTAGAGAAAATTTGAGGGACAGTAAGGCGGACAGATCAGGAGACCACTGCCGTCGAAAAGAGTGTTTCAGGAAGCCTGGTGGGTTAAGGAGGGCACGGATTGCACGGAGCACTGGGTGTGATGCATGGACAATGAATCTTGGAACACTGAAAAAATAAAGTTAAAAAAAAAAAAAAGAAAAGAGTGCTTGTTACAGGTCCCGAGAGGAGGGGGCCGGCCATGCGGGGGCGGGGGTGGGGAGGAGTCCCACAGGGAAGCACCAGAGTGGGTCAGGAGGCAGAGGACAAGGGACGACTGTGGCCATGAGCCTCTACTGTGCTTTCTGCGGGAAGGAACAGGTGCGACAGGATGAGCAGGTTTGGGACCGGCTGCTCTGAATAATTTCAGCGCTCTGGGCCACCGGGCCTGTCTCTAGTTGTCTGGTACCTGGCCTGGGCGAAGAGGGCAGGGGGACAGGTGAGGCGTGGACTATCTTTAGGAATTGGCTGATGCCAGGAGGGACCATGTTTCCAGCATCGGCAAAGCCCCAGATGTCCAAGCATCAGGAAACAGAAAGCAAAAGATGTGGCTAATATGCATCCTGACTCCCTCTTTCCTCAGGATCCTTACCTCTCCGTCACCGGGCACAGATCAGGGCTTCCCGCCCACTATCTCCCTGATGTTGAAACTCAAAAATCTGGCTTGAGCTCATCCTCTCTCATGAAGGCCCCGGAATCCTTAATTTCTTTCTTTCTTTTTTTTTTTTTTAATTTATTTTCAGCGTAACAGTATTCATTGTTTTCGCACCACACCCAGTGCTCCATGCAATCCGTGCCCTCTCTAATTACCCACCACCTGGTTCCCCCAACCTCCCACCCCTCCGCCCCGGAATCCTTAATTTCTTAAAGGACCAGCTCTCACACCAAAACGAGTGAGCCAGCTTTTGCTAACACACTCGAGAAACAAAAATTCCTGGCTATATCCAAATCAAGAAAGGATATAATTCTTTGAGCTACTTTTTTTTTTTTTTTTTTGTCAGCACCTACCAGGCACTGTACCAAACTATTTGCTTCTCTTTATAATTCTGGACCAGACGTAGATCTAAGCTCCTTTGTTCCTTTTGTATTGCTAAGCCAGGCAAACACTTAAAAGAAACTCTGCTAAATGCGGAAGGGAAATATTTAGACAAAGCTTAATTTTACTTACACTTTTAAAAAGCAACACTATACACATTGTCTAATTTTATCTATCTTCACAAAACTCGATGAAATAACCAGTATCATTATCTAAAATTCACAGAAAAAGTAACTGCATTTTAAGTGGTAAAGTGACAGGCCAAAGATCACCCTCCTTAGCTGGTCAGTATCTCAACAAAGGCCCAAACCCAAGTTTTCACAAAATGCAGTCCTCGGGGCGCCTGGGTGGCTCAGTGGGTTGGAGCCTCTGTCTTCGGCTCAGGTCATGATCTCAAGGTCCTGGGATCAAGCCCCACATGGGGTTCTCTGCTCAGTGGGGAGCCTGCTTCCTCTCTTTCTGCCTGCCTCTCAGCCTACTTGTGATCTCTGTCTGTCAAATAAATAAATTTAAAAAATCTTAAAAAAAGAAAAAATCCAGTCCTCTCTTCATTAATCCCCTGCTCAGAAGACACAAATAGGGCAAAAATAGTTGTTTCGGGAAGTATTCCTGATTGGCTCTTGTGTATCTCTAAGGAGTAAAAAACTTAAGAATCGGAACAAGGATTTCAAATCCGGACAGTCCTGGATTCCAATCCCAACTCCACCACTTGCTAAAAGGGTGACTCTGTTCTGAGACTCAGTTTCCTCATCTGTAAAATGGAGATGCTAATGTAGCATTACCTAGTAGCCTTGCTTTGAAGATAACGCACCTGCAAAGATATCTGGCCCAAAATGAACATGTGGGGAGGATATCAATGATATTATTATTATTATTATTATGCACAGAGAGGGTATAATTTCACAGTTATTCATCTCATTCTTCAACAGACATTTCTTTTTTTAAATAATTTTTTATTTTTTAAATTTCTTTTCACTGTTCCAGAATTCACTGTTTATGCACCACACCCGGTGTTCCATGCAATACGTGCCCTCCATGATACCCACCACCAGGTTCAACCAACTTCCCACCCCTGCCCCTTCAAAACCCTCAGATTGATTTTCAGAGTCCACAGTCTCTCATGGTTCGTCTCCCTCTCCCATTCCCCCAACTCCCTTCTCATCTCCATCTCCCCATGTCCTCCATTTTATTCCTTATGCTCCACAAATAAGTGAAACCATACGATAATTGACTCTCTCTGCTTGACTTATTTCACTCAGCATAATCTCTTCCAGTCCCGTCCATGTTGCTACAAAAGTTGGGTATTCATCCTTTCTGATGGAGGCATCATACTCCATAGTATATGTGGACCATATCTTCTTTATCCATTCGTCCGTTGAAGGGTGTCTTGGTTCTTTCCACAGTTTGGCGACCATGGCCATTGCTGCTATGAACATTGGGGTACAGATGGCCCTTCTTTTCACTGCATCTGTATCTTTGGGGTAAATACCCAGAAGTGCAATTGCAGGGTCCTAGGGAAGCTCTATTTTTAATTTCTTGAGGAATCTCCACACTGTTCTCCAAAGTGGTTGCACCAACTTGCATTCCCACCAACAGTGTAAGAGGGTTCCCCTTTCTCCACATCCTCTCCAACACATGTTGTTTCCTGTCTTGTTGATTTTGGCCATTCTAACTGGTGTAAGGTGGTATCTCTGTGTGGTTTTGATTTGAATCTCCCTGATGGCTAGTGATGTTGAACACTTTTTCATGTGTCTGATAGCCATTTGTATGTCTTCGTTGGAGAAGTGTCTTCAACAGATATTTCTTGAATTCCAACTATATGTGAGGAACAGAGAAAGGTTTTCTAAATTAAAGATAGACCATTGATAAGCATCTGACTCTTGATTTTGGCTCCTGTCGTGATCTCAGGGTTGTGGGATCAAACCCTGAGACTAACTCTGCACTGGGCATGGTGTCCACTTGGGATTCTCTCTCTCCCTCTGCCTCTTGCCCCACTGGTGTGCGTGCATGCGCTGTCTCTCTGAAAGAGAGAGAGAGAGACCATCTAGTAGATGGACACAGATACTGAAACAAACAACTCAGGCAGGAGAGGGGTTGGCCGTGGAGAGCCCATTGGACCTCAAGGATGTCAGGAAATCTTCCTTAGAGGAGTGTGCAGCCTCTAACCAGACCACGGGGGCAGTTAACTACTTGATTACGTATTTTCCTTTCGTTTGCTATGTCACTGTATAAAAGATAAAGCTGAGGGCTAAAAAGAATTTCTAAACAGCAAAATTAATTTGAAAGCAGACGAATTCACTGAGCAGTCACAGAACCACCAAGGGTTCCCGTGAGTTATTAGAGCTTGAACTGGTGGTTGGAAGCATGTACCTTCAACCAATTTATTTTTGCTCTGAAGATACAAATTCATGAAAATATTGCCAGAGACACACCAAGAACATCGGAAAGCATAACAATGCCAAAATGAAGAAAACTGCTCTGTGGTGAATCTTTTCCATGTTAGTACAAGCCCCTAGAAAATTCCAAAATTTGGACAAATGCTGCAAAAACATAAATTATTTGAGGAACAGCGTAAAAGTGAGCAAGGAATAAGAAAAATGAATGTCTAAAGATATTTCTTTTTACCAATTAATGCATTTGGCCCATGGTTTTTATTATTTGTTGTTGTCGTTTTAAACTAAATTCTGTTCTCTGGGCATTGTGCACCGAGGAGAAAGGGAAGAAATGGCAGGAGTCAGGAGAAGCGGTCAGGAGAGAGCGATTAGAAGAACGGGGAAAAGAAGCAGAAAGATGTGATTCCAACCATGAAGCAAAACTTGCAGGAAATCCCTCCCCAACACACACACACACACACACACACACACACACACACACACACACTGACTTACTGCACAACACAATAACGCGGCTTGCAGACAGATCTTTCTTTGCATGTGTCACCTGGCATTTAAATGGACACCACTGTCCCCCTGGCTGCCAGGGCCTCCTAGTGGCCCATTGTCCTCGCACAGTGTGGCCCTGGGGCAGTGGGCAGGGCTCTGGGGAGCAGCATGCTAACTCCCACGGGACAGGCCTCAGACCCGAATAGCCAGGGGCTCACTGCTGACCCCAGACAGCCTCACGGAATTACTTCTGCTCCATTTTACACACAGCCATTCCTGCGGTCAGGAGAAGTACCCCAGCAGAGCAAACAAAAAAGCGGTAGGATCCTGTGTCCATTTCCTTGCATTTTGCAAGCAGATGACAACTGACCAGTAGAGCCACTGGGGAAAATGTGGACGTGACTTTCCAGATCCCTCTTATCTCTGCAGGCCTGGCCAGCAGGCCTGTGCAGAGTACCTACCACTGCCAGGAGCTGGAAAGAGAGCCATAAAGCTGGCCCTTCAGGCAGAAGCCGCTGGGCCCCTGGGGGAGAGGGGTGTGCGCGCTGAGGGTCAGCAGGTGCAGGGGGGCCGGTGAGAGGCGGCTTCTCCCAGGAGGGCCATCAGAGCCTGTGGTTGTACCCAGGCCACATGCTGAAAAGGCTGTTTGGATACTCAGAGTATCCGGTTTCTATGGCTGCGTCACCAGCCACCCCAGAATTTAGCTGCTGAGGACAGCAGGCACGGACTCGCTCCCAACTGGAGCAGGGCCCCCTGCTCATGTGCGTTCTCAGCTCTCAGGGGCTTCTCTTCTCCAGGAGGCCAGGCTGGACTTGTGCCAATGGCAACGACCTCACAGGTGTCCCTTCTGCTGTCCTGTTGGTCCCAGGGTCACCAGGGACCACCCAGACTAAAGAGGGAGGCCAAGAGATGTCCTCAGCTCCTGGTGGGAAGGTCAAAGAATTCGGGATCCTTTGGAATCTGTACCACCACAAGGAAGCCCACTTCTCTCCTTGGGAGGCAGGCCCAGCCCTTTGAGAAGAAGAGGAAAGGAGTCACGTCGGCTGTGACGTGGCGTGCTGACCCCCTAGAGGAAGCTCAGCCCCCGACCTCAGGGCCCCGAGCTTGCTCACAACCAGACTCCCCGGCCAGAGACCTTCTGTGCTTCTCGGACCTGCTTCCTAAGCCAACCGCCCTGCAAGCCGGCCTGCCCTCAAGGCTCTCCTTCACCATGACCCCCGGGAGCCTGGATTTTCCTCATTGCTGAGCCCAGCTCCAAACTCCCCCAGGCCTCAAAATGCCTGATTTCCAGCTGGCAGGTGACTCGAGCCCCCACCCCAGGCTGGGAGTCCAAGAGAACAAAACCTTTGCTTCTGTCTGCTCGCCTGTCCAAGGCCTCACCTCCTTGTTGAGTCACTGTCCACTCTGCCCACACTCTTTCATTCCTTCCACGGCCCATTCCCTGTGTCCGCTAGGAACACCAGCTTCCAGCCCCCCCTCCATTTACACCAAACTCTTGTCTGAATCCCTCTGTCCGTCACAGACTTAGGATGTCCCTTCTGTGAACGCGTGTGATGCTTTTTACCATAACAGACAAGAGCTTGAAGATGAAGGGACTTTCTGGTACTGACACTATAAAGAGAGGCCGATTTAAAATGCCCCAGGATAAAGGATGAGCCATTTCTTAGACCCAGAGTCCTTATAGCATTCAGGATTTTATTTTATTTTTTGCAGTTACCGATTTAAAAAAAAAAATTATTCAGCACTTTCTTCTGTAAGGATGAAGTTGAAAGGGATATAGGGAGATTTTAAAAATTCTATTACACTTAAAAGAGAAGACCAAAAAAAAAAAAAAAAATCAAAGTGTGACGATTTGAAGAAAGACATTTAGATTAGAGTCAAGGGATAAGGGGAGGGAGTTTTCCTCTGCATTTACTCAGCAGCAGAGAAAGAAGCTGTTTAGTTTAACTGAATTTCACAGTGAATGGAAATATAATCCTCTAAGTACTTATTTAAAAACAGTTCCGATCACTCGAGGCAAGTTATTTTTGGGGCTCAGTCTGAAGGGTTCGGTGAGGTCAAACAATCACAATGAATGTTTACCCTTCCCGAGTCAGGATCACAAGTGCGAGCCCCGACGTGCACTTGTGGCCTCAGCATAGTCTATGTGCCAGCGAACGAGATAATTAAATTTAATTCAACTTGTGTACTAGGTAAATGGGCAAAATCGGACTCGTTTCAGTGAGAACACGGAGGCCCCTTCTGCAGAGAGAAGTGCACGGGCCCTCCCTGCCCCCTTCCTCTTGGTGACTGTTCTGTAGCTCAGAATTCTCCCCTACCCCCTTCCCTTTGTTTCGCTGTTTCTCCCGGAACTCAGAGCAGGACGGCAAAGCCGGAGGCCTAGACTCGAACCCTCACGCGTCTGTCCTCTGCCTGGGGTTAGGTGCCCGCGGCGCAGCCCGCACCCCTGGACCCCGGGGCGGCCCCGGCGAGGCGGGGTCTCAGCCACAGGGGCAGGGAGAAAGGTGTCACCGCGCGGGGGGTTCGCCACGGACACGGCAGTAGCTGACAAATCCGGAAATGGAATTTGAAACATTTGCCAAAGAAGGTAAGAAAAGCCATTTCCTTGGCCCCAGCAAGAGCCGTAGCCCCCTGAGGCTGGGACCTGGGTTTACACTCATGTCGGATCCCGGAATGAGCGGGACCTGATCCACTGGACCCGGCGGGGACAGGTCTACCTCCTGCTCAGGGGGCCTGACCCCCAGCAGGAGGGCTGCGCGGCGCCGGACCCGTGGGGGGCCGTGGGATCCCGGTCCCTGAGCTCAGGGCTCTGACCTCGCCCAGCTCTGCAGCTGCCCCCCCCCCCGCCCCCCGCCCCCCGCCCAGCCCCGGAAGGCTTCCCGCTCAACGGCTGGAAAACCCGCGGGTCGTATGCATGTGGGGGAGCTGGAGCCTTACGAAGAATTTCTCACAAATTAACAACCGGCTTCCAGCTCTTTGGAGCTCAGTGAATCATGCGTCTGCGTCTAGGAAAAAAAAGTGGCGAAATTAAAATTTTCAATATGCAGCTGATGAATCCCTAAATTTTGTCTCGGAAACCAATAACACACTATATGTTAACGACATTGAATTTAAATTAAAAAAAAAATTTTTTTTAAATTAAATTTCTAAGCTGTCGGCCAAAGGCAGAGTTTGGCAAAATTGCCAAGGGATAGAGCGCCTCCGTGTGGAGTAGAGGGGAACGGCAGGCAGACTTGTGATGAGATTCCGCAAGGACAGGGGCAGCAGGGTAATGACTTTCCCCCCATGCTTCTGCTTCCTGTTTACGCACGTGTGTTTTTCCATCCACGATGCAAATTCCCAAAAGGCTTCAGTCACTCTCGACAGACTTTGGTAAATCTTGCACAATGCCGAGTGCACACCATGGGCTTAAATCCTCACTAAGGGGGAATTCGTTTTCGCTGGAAAAGACATTTTTGTTATTTCCGATTGTCCTGACTCAAGAAACAGCGTGCTCAGATCGCCTGGTCAATAGAGGTAACAGCAAACAGGAGCTTTGGTCTGTCAATCACATCAGCATCTATGGAGTGCCTGCTGTGTGCACAGCTCGGAACTGGGCACCATTAAGTGGCAGACAGAACAGATGAGGCGAGTGGACGGGGCACGGAGGACAGGCTCTTTCGTGGGACTGGAGCTAATAAGGTGGTACCCACTGCCCAGTTCGACAGCACCGAGACAGAAGCATCCCGCGGCCAGGTGCAATCGTTGGAACACACACTCGTGGCTCTCTTTCCCCTCTTCCTTCTCAATTTGGGGAACTCCACCTAGTGTGTGTTTCTCATTGAAAAACTTGAACACGTGGTTATTATGGACACATTTAATAACAGGACATGTCTAAACATCATTAATAGGCTCCTCCGTCTCTCGTGAATAAACCTCCACATTAGGACGGGGGAACCAGCTGTGTGGCATTCCGGGGGGGATCCTTGTTGCAAGGTGCGGTGGAAACTTCCATCCGGACCTCGGTTCTCCTCCCTGCGTCATGGATCAGGCCGCCCCGCGATGGGACTATGACAGGCGCAGGCCCTCCGTGGCTTTGGCGGCCGGTTCCGGGCTCACAGGTGGCTTTGCGGTCAGCAGTGGGCGGGCTGCGGCTTCTAGCTGACGCAGCCATGCTCGGGCCCACAGGGACAGCCGAGTGGATAGTTCGGGGCCCCTATTTTCCCTCCTATCCTCCCATTTTCCTTTCCATTTTCACGTGGTTTTGTTTTGGTGTCTTGGTCCTGCCCCTGCTTCCCACAGGCCCTGGGGATCCTTACCGAGTCCTGAGGCCCAGCGGCGGGTGAAGGACAGTCTTGCTTTTTCTCTCTTGCCCTCTTGGGGGGCAGTGGGTCTAGCCTCCACCTAAAACGAATTTTGAAATCTTCCTACGGTTGGGGTGTGAGTGATTTCAACACCAAGGGAGACAAAAGAATTTATCTTAACCCATGTTCAATAAATGCGTATTAAATATTCCGATTTTAGACGTTCAGACACAAACCTGCATAGCTTGAGCGAGTACAACGATAAGCAATTTTCAGATGTTAATTAATATTAAGTTTCCTTTTTCCCAAGGCCTTTGGGAGCAAATTCTGTGAGATTAGATCAAATTTTCAGTAGATGTTTTCAGCCAAGTTTTTTCATGTAAAAACGTAATATTTTCAGCTGGCGTTACAGCTCCAGGGAAATGATTACCTTCAACCGACAAGGTTAATGGACATCTCAAGATCTATTCGTTTAATTCAAAGATCTCAGCGGCGACTACTGAGCCCCCTTGGCAATTACAGTAGAGGCGTATCATTTATAAAAGGAAGCTCAGGTTCCTTTCAGTGGGCTAGGTTTCCAGGGTCATCCTTCCATCCTTACCCCAACCATTGGAGTCATCTTGTGGCCTAGAGGCAATGACAGTTGGAGGAAGCTCTTTGTCACGCTGCATTATCTTTGGTGCTGGAGGAAAGGGAAGTTTCCTCCGATAGTGCAGCTGTGGACTTGACCTCACCCAGGGCAGGAGCTCAGACCTACATCCAGCGAGCTGATGGGGCCGTGGGAGGAGCAGGTGTGGCAGAGGCCACCAGCAGGTGTGTCGAAGGCCACCAGGCCCCTGCAAGTGTGGTACAGCAGACCCTGCCCTTGCAGACCGAGGAAGCCACTTTCTCTGAACCCACCCTGACCGCTGGGGAAAGGGAAACAGGTGATGATGATGAGTCATGAAAATCAGAGTCACCCCTTCTCCGCTCCCACGAGCTTTTGGAGGTTAAAAACATGGAGGAAGATGCCAGAACTGGGCTCAGAATATGTGGCAGGGAGTCCTGATTGGCCACCCACTGTGTAATTTGGGGCAACATACCTGAAATCTCAGAGTCTCAAATTCTCCCTTCTTGAGACAGATTAAAGCACGTGTTGTTTGGAAGGATGGAGAGAGGAGGAAAATGAAAGTACGTGGTACATTTGAAAACCACTTTGCAAATGTCAGATTTGTGTAATTGTTGTTAATGAGAACCTCCTCAAACAACCATTTCCAGGCTGCCTGTAACCAAGGGGTATTTTTGCTTTTAATCTGGGATCTTGTTGGCTGAAAGGCTGATTCCCAAGGAAAGCTGGCTTCCTCCCAGGAACAGGAGATAGAAAGCTAAGTCTATTGAATGTGTCGTCTCATGGGCAGTCAGATAGCACCCAGCCGGCCCCTGTCTCACCGTGGAGGGTACCCGTCTCAAGGATTCTTCTGGTAATTTCAACCTCCAATGTGTAGGGATAAGGAGGCTTGACTTAAAAAAAGTTTACAGTTGCACCTGGAATGTTTACTTGAAACAGTCACACACACACACACACGCACACACACACACACCCTAAATGTGGGATGAATGTAACAGCACAGAGAAAGAAATGAGGAAATTTGTGCCAGCGATGAATTTAACCAGCCCTTCCTTATGTCCATTCCCCCACCCCTGGATCTTGGGCAGTTTTCTCTTTTCTTTCACGCATTTTATTTTTGGTGGAAAGATACTGCTTTGGCTCCGTGGGTAGTGGGTAACTTACTATTCTCAAACTTGGGACTCTAGGGGACCTATGATTTAGCAGAAGGAAGTCTAGTTGTGAGCAAAAGATGCAAAACATAGGGAAAGATCAAACCTGCTACCTAAATGCAGCCTCTGGCAAGTTGCGGGTACACCCCCGTGTCTCGTGGCCCTGCAAACTCTGGATATTTGTCCAAGGACACCCGGGCGTCAGTAAGAGAGAAGGAGCGTCCTGAGAGCACTAGGAGAGATGCAGACTCCTGCTGGACCTTCTCTCCTCCCACGGCACTGGCGAGGGTTCACTGAGTGGGGGAGAAGGCATCCGCGAGACTGCCAGAAGATTCCAGAGTGGAAACAGGCAGAGAGACGGAGCCAGGAACTTGGATGTGTGATTTAAACATCCTGAGCACCACTCTACCATATTTACAACTTAAGAGGATGGTAATAAATGGGTAGTTCACATCCGAGGGAACACAACTGAACCTAGTTCCAGTTCCTGGGTGATATTTGCGGAAAGGGGAATTTATTTGAAGGATCGAATCTATCTCTAAAATCCTCGTTAAGGCTTTGAATAAAAGGAAGACGGGGAGTACGATATCCAAAACTGCATAAAATGGTAATTAAAAATTCTCACTCAAGTTGGTAACTACACAAAAGGGGAATATAAAAAAAAGTCATTTATTTATTCCTTCAACACGTATTTCCTAAACACCCATTACGGGTCAAGGTCCAGGTATTTAAAGATGCTGAAAAACCACTTGGGGAAGACAGACAACTGTGGGAGAGTTCACCAGGCGTTTTGACCCTGGGGTTAGGGGTAGGAGATGATGCGGGAGCCGTGTGAAGTTTCTGGAAAAGGATGTGGACTGAGGCCCTCCCGTCTGCAGCTGAAAAAGGAGCTCGTGTCAGAAGGTAAATCAGCACACGTCTCCCTCGAGCAAGGAAGCCTTTCTAAGAAAAAATGCAACTGAACCCTGTGCTCAGTGATTCAGCCTACTTACTTTCTGACACATGCTCCCTGTCTTGTCCCAGAGCAGTCACAGACGGTCCCAGGGCAGCAGCGGGCCTGCAGGGTGTACTCCGAGCACTGTGTCAAAGGACCACTCAGAGTTATTCAGGGAAAAGGGAAGGAGCCTCCTCTCCGCAGAATGCTGTTCAGCCAGCCCCAAGTTCATGTTAAGTCGAGGCAGGGACAGAAGGAAATCTTATTCCCGCTTCCGTCGCCAGCTCACACCGACCTCCTAAGAAAAGTCTTTCCCAAGAAACATTCTGCAGAGCTCTGAGAAAGCAGAGGGCTTCTCCCTGAGCCTCCGAGGCCCAACAGCACAGTGAAACCCTGACATTGAGCAGCTCAGGACACCTTGCTTTGGAAGAGAAACAAGATAAGATGAGCCCAACAGCGACCTCTATGGGTGGTGCCCTGGTTTTGTTCCGGGAAAATCTCAGTTCCTCTGATCTGGGTCTGTTGAGGGATCATCGTGGAGAGGAAGGTTTATCTACTTCACAAAGAAAGAGCAAGGAGAAAGGGGGGTGGGTGGAGGGCTGGAGCTGCCCTGATCTCTGAGACTGGACCACAAGCACCTGTGACATGGGGAAAGGAGGGGGGTCCTGGGCATCCCACCGTCACTGTGGCCAGAAATGCCTCCTGAGTGCTTTCCACTGCATAAAGCATGTTCTCTCTAATAATCACCTTGAAAATCCAAATCCCCCTGCAAAAGCATAAAGCTAAGCTTGACTTCGTTTTAAATCAGAAGACTGCGTACCCTCATCCATTAGCTGTTTTCCTCTGGGAACAAAGAGATTTGCCCAGAATGGGTTCACAGGCTCACTGAGATAAAAATGGAAAGCCAGGGGGTGCCTGGGTGTCTCAGTGGGTTAAGCCCTTCAGCTCAGGTCATGATCTCAGGGTCCTGGGATCGAGCCCCGCATCGGGCTCTCTGCTCAGCAGGGAGCCTGCTTCCCTTCCTCTCTCTCTGCCTGCCTCTCTGCCTACCTGTGATCTCTGTCTGTCCAATGAATAAATAAAATCTTAAAAAAAAAAAAAAAAAGGAAAGTCAGGAAGAAAACACACACACACACATACCCAGAACACACTTCACACACTCTACATTGTGCCCAGAGCCAATCCCAAGACTGTCACAGGTAAACACACCCTTGGGAAGACTTAATTATTTCTTTCCTTTTGCCTCTGAAGAACATAGGTATTCCTGGGATTCGTGGAATACTTCTCCAGATTTAAATATGACTCATTTATGCCTTTTCCAGGAACACTTAGCTTTCACTCATCTTTCTTTTGGTCAGAGTTCTGAGAAATGGGACACCCAGCTCCTTCCTTTCTCACTCTCCTGCAGGGCAGCTGTGCACAGGAAGGACCGGCAGGGCTCTGCGATGTTCTCCGGGGACCTGAGCGGGTGGCTGAGTGCCTGCCTCGCTTGGAGATGCTTGGCTCGCAGTGCGTGGGATGCGAGGATTTTAAAGAAGAAACGTCAACTCTAGTCAAATGAATGGAGCTTAAAAGGCAATCTTGCTTTCCAGCCAGGAGGGCATGTGGAAAATTCAGGTACAAAATGTCAGAATTGCACGAGGGAATGACACCTTCTTATCTCGTGGAGTGTAGGGGGATTCCTGGAAGATCAAGTGTTTGTACACAGGAAGCGCTACCTGGGCATTAAAGAGACCCACTGGGATGGTCAAACCAAGGAGCTGAATTTGTACTCCAGGCGGCAGAGATGAATGGCAGAGCTTTGTGGAAAGAAGAAGGGCGTGGCATCAGTCGTCACCTTGAGTCATCTGTTGTGCGCTCAGCACTGGCTGGGTGGTCTAGATCTAGGTCCCCAAGACCCCTTCCTCTATCTTCACTCAGGCACAGCCCTGACTATGAGTAGCCGCTCAGTGGAGCCTGGCTTCCCTGACTAGATCTTTCCTTAGAAATTTCTACGCAACTAAGAGCAGTCAACAATTTATTCTCACTAAGTGCTAGGGACTGTGATAAATATTTCACATGTGTTGTGACGGTCACAACCCATTTACAAGTTAGGAAATGAAAGCTTTGACAATTTTAAATGCTGCCCAAGACATGCGGCACCTGGATGGCTCAGCTGGGGAAGTGTCTGCCTTCGACTCAGGTCATGATCCCGAGGTCCTGGGATCGAGCCCCGCATCAGGCTCCCTGCTTGGTAGGGTGTCTGCTTCTCCCTCTCCCTCTCCCCCTCCCCCAACCTGTGCAAGTGCATGCTCTCTTTCTCTCTCTCAAATAAATAAATAAAGTCTTCAAAAAAAAATGTTGCCCAAGATAAACGACAAAGTGGTAGAGCTGGAATTCAGAGTCTAGTCTTTCCTTCTGGAAACCACGCTAGTTCGTCACTCAGCTTTGCCTCCAAAACGTGTCGTTTTGGACATGTTGCTTTCCCTGCCTTTGCGCTAGCTCTGCCCTGCCAGCAGCTCCTGATTCTTTGAAGACCATTTCCCAGTCCTACCTGTAGATGAGGCTCTGTGCTCTCCTGCAATTCTTGCATCCTTGACCCTCCTGTGGATCCTCCAACGAAAGCAATGATGTGGGGTCCCAGCAGGCACCAGGCAGGTCAGAATCCCCTGGAGCTCTCACTGTAACCACTGCGCCTTGGAGGTCATGTGAAAATCTATAAACACAAGAGGAATTTTAAAATTCAATATATGTTGAACGTACGGCTATCTTCTTCAACTTCCCCACACCAAAGAACTTTTTAAATCTAGAAATTACTTTTTCGGGACAAAGAAAGACCTATGTCCAGTTGCTTAAATCTTGTGAGGCTCCCTTTCCGCGTCTGGATGATTTGGGCGTGCACAGATGATGTTTCAGGCTCCCTATCATTCTGTTATCTATCATTCTATTATCACAGACGTCACAAATCAATAAGCGCTGTGTCCTCCCTTCCAAGGTGACGGGTGGAGAGGTACTCTCTAAAGCATTTGTTTACTCTAAAGCATTTGTTAACTGAGGGCTAATTCTGGCAAGTTTCCAACATCGCCAACGTTGTTCGAGGTACTAGAGATACCACAGCGCATGAGACAGACAGACCCGTGACATTTTATAAATATCAATTCCACAAGCATTTGTTGAAGACCCATCGTCCGCCAAACACTGCGCTAGTCGTCACGGGTACCAGAGTGAATGCATGTCTGACCTCATCCCATTCAGGGCTTAGCCGACTGAAACAAGTGGGGACCATCGACCACACAAAAGGGCTCTGGAAATGTCAACGGCTTATATAATAGAGGCTCTTCAACTGCCTCTGGTTAAAGTGTGAGTTAACCAAGATGCTTTTATTTTTATTTATTTATTTTTAAAGATTTTATTTATTTATTTGACAGAGAAATCACAAGTAGGCAGAGAGGCCGGCAGAGAGAGAGGAGGAAGCAGGCTCCCTGCTGAGCAGAGAGCCCGATGTGGGGCTCGATCCCAGGACTCTGAGATCATGACCTGAGCCGAAGGCAGCGGCTTAACCCACTGATCCACCCAGGTGCCCCCCAAGATGCTTTTAAATACTACAAATCGGAGGTGATAGCTTTGCTGCTTTTCTCCAGTACAGCAGTATGTTATTGACCTGGTCACTTTTCAAACATAAATTTAGGTGAGTAATAAGATCTATAGCGTCCCTACCTCTATATCTTCATTTTCTCCCTCATCTTCTGTTATGCATGATTTTTTTTTTAGTTCTCAATACTATTGATTTTTTTTTTTTTTTTTGGTGTGTGTGTGAAAGAGCACTGATAAACTCACTGTTCCAGCCTCATTCTTTGAGATATGGGGTTCCAAATCACCCTAGGTCATCACCAGCCAAGTGTATTATGAATTACCCACAGGCAGCAAGTTCAAGAAAAGACCATCATCCTTCTTGATTCAGCTCAATTTGAAACCATTGGAAAGCAATCACATTTTACATTCTCCTCAATCATTACAAGAGTCTGGAAATGGACACAGTCCAGCCAGACGGTTGACATGCCTGGAAACTTTCCAAGCTCGCACAGGTCCAGATTTAAGCAATTAACAGTTTAAAAAAAAAAAATCTTAGTTTGAAGAAAGTCAGAGGTTCAGAGCATTTCAGTAGATCACAAAAGTCTCAGTATCCTGACTTCCCCAATCAACAACAGAAAAAAGTTAAAAAGGTTTGGTGTGGAAAATTCAAATAAGTACTGAAAACATAGCAAAAAAATTACATTTATTTTGTTAGTTTTGATTGAAGGTTTTAAATTATATTTCATATTAAAATAATTTGTTATGAGAATTTTAAATTCAGAGTATGAGAGTTTGGAGAATCATTCCAGTTAATTGGGTTGTGTGTCTTTTTATATCTGTTCAACAAATATTTCCTGAGCCTCTGCTAAGAGACAGCCTCTCCATCCCAGCTAAAAATATGGTCAGATCTGGGAAGAAAGGTAAATCTTTGTAGAGAAGTGAATCCTTTAAATCTGGATCTTGAAGGATGTGTAGGAGTTCACTGGAAGGACACTGTGTGTTTGGGCAACAGGAGAGGGAGGAGACAGAGAGGGGGGTGGAGGAAAGGTAGGAAAGGCAGTCAAGACAGAAGTAAGAACCTGCCCAGAGGCCACATTGTGGCCATATTGTGAAACCATATTGCAGGTAAAGGGAGACATAAAACCCAGAGCTGGGGAGTGAGAGGTTGTATTAGCATTTCAGACCTATTCTATCTCGTGTTTAGTAACTTTCCCTTGGCAGTAACTTCTCTGACTCCCAATACCCTAAGGTGACTTGTCCTTTCCTCTCAAGTGGTTCACATCTTTAAGGTAATCCAGGAAAAAAAAAGTGAATTTCACTATTTTATAGAACTCTGAGGCTTAATGTTTTTGTAATGCCAAAGAGTCTCTCACTTGATTTTTAGCCATCTTAGGAATTTTGAATTGTTGAATGTGAGTTAAAACACAGTGGAGTCGAGAGAAATTGGAAGGGGAGATGAACCATGAGAGACTATGGACTCTGAGAAACAACTTGAGGGTTTTGAAGGGGGGCGGGGTGCTAGGTTGGGGGAGCCAGGTGGTGGGTATTATGGAGGGCACGTATTGTATGGAGCACTGGGTGTGGTGCATAAACAATGAATTCTGTTACGCTGAAAAGAAATAATAATAAAAAAACCCCACAGTGGAGTCATGTTTTCTGGTTTCAAAAGGCAATATTATATGTAAAGTCCGTGCCCCTACCCTGAACCACTGAGCAGATCTTACCATGGTGTGCAATTTTAGCAAGCGAACTGATTTTTATTTTAAGTGCCATGGCCTGAACTTGAAAGGTTTCTTTGGGATAAAGGAATTAATTAGTCCAGACTGATAAATGCAATTGTTTAGTCCTGTCTCACTCTGGTGGGTTTAGCTTCGAAGACACTGACACTTAGGTTGGACCACGGCCATTTGCTACATTTGTTTTTTGCTTTCAAAAGCCCAGTGCTTCCCAAATAAGTGGATCTTGGCAACTAGTAAATGCTTTATCTATCTGGGGAAAATGCTGATAGCAGATTTCAGGCAATTTAAAACCATCTCATAAAAGGTTTTTCAGATGCTCTGGCGAGGTTGTGCTCGGCATTGACAAACAAGGGCCATTCTTGTTCCACCAAGAGCCAGCGGAAGCCTGGCCAATTACTGATGCTCACTGGTGCCTGATGAGTGAGCACAGAGTGCCAGGAATCTGTATGTGCCCTCTGACAGTCTTATGCTAATAGCAAAACATATATAGTAAAATTCAGTAATTTAAGAAGAGAAACACTGTGAGGTGAGACAAGGAAATATCATATTACCTTGGTTCCTGGCTAAAATTTGAGTTTTGATATTCTACTGAAGGTGAGAAAATTCCTTCTCCAGAACATTACTGGATAATGAAACTCCATGGACCTCCTTGACAACAAAAGACTTAACACTCACGCCACTGGCATTTGAAAGAGAAGAAAGAGGGTGAAAAAATATTCAGGGAAATAATGGTGGAAAACTTCCCAGATTTTGCACAAGACCCGAGTCTACAGATGCAAGAACCTGAACAAACATCAATAAGATAAACCCCAAGAAATACATGTCAAGACCCATTGGAATGAAACTTCTGAGAGAAAAGATACAAACTCTGGAAAGCAGTCAGAGAAAAACAACACTTTACCTAAAGAGGACAACAGTTCAAAAATAGCCAGTTTCTCATCAAATACCTGAAGGTCAGGAGGAAGTGATCCAATCTTTTGAAAGTGCTGACAAAAAAGAACTGTCAACCCAGAATCATATACCCAGTGAAAATATCCTTTAGTAATGAAGGGAGAAAAGCAAAACATTCTCAAATAAAAGAAAACTCAGAGAATGTACCCAGTCAACAAACTCTAGAATAGCTAAAGGAGATTCCTGAAGCAGAAAGGAAGTGGTGAAAGAAGGAAAGAAGGGGGCTAGCAAGCCAGAACATTTTCAACAATAACCAGCCAAGGGCCACTATGTGGCTCAGTTGGTCAGTCATCAAACTCTTAATTTCTGCTCAAGTCATGATCTCAGGGTCATAAAATCAAGTCCCATGTCGGGCTCTACACTGAGTGTGGAGCCTGCTTGGGATTCTCTCTCACCATCTCACTCTGCCCCTCCCCCTCCTAAAAAAAATAAAAACAATAACCAGCCAAACAGCCCAGAAAATAGTGTGCCCCACCCCACATCAAGAAGGAAGAAAGAGCATGGTAAGCAAATTATAGATACAGTAGACCTTCCTTTTCCTCTTTAGTTTACTCAATTACGTTTGATGGTCTAAGGAAAAATTATAACACTATCTGATGTGTTTCCAAATGTATAGAGGCAATGTTTAAAACACGTATAAATAAGGAGCTATAAAGAGTGGTGAGATCTCTCATTGGTGCTGCATTTCATAAAATGACCACACCAGTAGACTGTGATGTTATATAATTTCATACCCAAAACAAAAACTTACAAAGCTGTACAAAGAGACACACTCCACACTCCATAGAGATATATAAAAATGGAATTATAAAAAATGTTTGAATAACGCACAAAAAAGCAGAAAGAAGATGAGATGTAAAAACCAGAGTACAAAGAGTTCTTATCAAAAAAATAGGAAATAAGTGTTGGTAAGCATGAGGAAAAATTGGAAGCCTTTTGCTTTGCTGGTGGAAATGTAAAATGGTGCAGCTTCTTGCAATTGGTGTGGTAGTGTCTGAAAAAATTCAATGTGGAATTCTTTATGATCCAATTCTACTTCTGGGTACATACCCAAAATTATTGAAGGCGGGGGCTTGAACATATACTCATACACCCAGTATTTTTCACAGTAGCCAAGAAATGAAGCAACCCAAGTGTCCATTGACAGATGATGAACGGACAAACAAAATGGGAGATACCCCAATGATGGGGTATTAGTCAGCTTTAGGAAGGAAGGAAATCCTGACACACACTGGTGTAACATGGATGAATCTTAAGGACATCACACTAAGTGAAATAAGTGAATCACGAAGAGAAAAATACTGTCTGATTCCACTAAGATATCTATAGTATCTAGATTACTAGAGCTAGAGTATCTGAGTATCTAGAGGATCTGAGGATCTAGAGTAACTGAATTCATGCAGGAAGTAGAACAGTGGTTTCCAGGGGCTAGGAGGAGAGGGGAAGGGGGAAGTTAGCCTTTAAGGGTACAGAGTTTCAGTGGGGGAAGATGAAGAATTTCCAGAGGTGTATGGTAGTAGTGGTTGCACAACACTATGAACGTACTTAATATCACAGAACTGCACACGTACACATACAGCATTTGAAGACGGATTGGCAACGTGGGTGAAAGACCGTGATACTGTGTGCCAAAGTGGAGAGACTCCCTTCAAACACAATGACGTAGGCAGGTTGAAAGTAAGAGGATGAAAAAAATCTATCATGAAAACGTGAATCAAAAGAAAGCAGAGAGGCTATGTAAATATCAGATAAAGTACACTTCCAAGCAAAGAAATTCACCAGGAGTGTGGGGGGGTACGTTTTATAATGATAAAAGGCTCAATATACCAAGAAGACATAGCAGTCTTAAATGTGTACTCACCAAAGAACAGAACTATAAAATATGTGAAGGGAACATTGATAGAAATGAAAGGAGAAACAGACACATCTACAATCAGAGTTAAACACTGCCATGCCCTTCTCTCTATAATCGATAGAAAGATGACACAGTAAATCAGCAATAGTGTAGCAGAACTCAACAAAACAATCAGCAAAGAGGATCTATTTGCCATTTATAGAACCTTCCAACCAACAACAGACTACACATTCCTTTCAAGGCTGTCTACCAGTATATATCACATCCTGAGCCACGAGACAAACTTCAAGCAATTTAAAAGAATTGAAATTATACAGACTGTATTCTTTGACCACAAACTAGAAATCTATTGACTTATTATTGATTGATACATCAATTGATTTCTTGACCTATTGTTATACAGAAAGATGACGGGAAATTCCAAAAACTTGGGCACTAAACTGCATACTTATAAATAATTCATGGATCATGAATTATTAGAAATTTCAAAGTAAACTTAAAAAAACAGGGGCTCTGAACAATGTGGGTTTGAACTTCTTGGGTCCACTTACATCTGGATTTAAAAAAATAAGTGGGAATGCATACTGGTGCAACCACTATGGAAAACAGTATGGCAGTTCCTCAAAAAGTTAAAAATAGAACTATCTTATAACCCAACAATTGCACTACTAGGTGTTTATCTGAAGGTATAAGCACAGTGATTCAAAGGGACACCTGTACTCCAATGTTTATAGCAGCAATGTCCACAATAGCCAAACTACAGAAAGAGCCCAGATGTCCATTGACAGATGAATGGTTAAAGGAGATGTGATTGATATATATATATATGTTGATATATCAATATCAATATATTGATATATATATATATCAAATGATATATATCAATCAACATATATGTTGATATATATATATATATATATATATATATATATATATATATATATGGAGAGAGAGAGAGAGAGAGAAAGATAGATCATGGAACATTACTCAGCCAAGAAAAGGAATGAAATCTTGCCATTTGTAATGATGTGGATGGAACTAGAGGATATTATGTGAAGTGAAATAAGTCAGACAGAGAAAGACAAATACCATATGATTTCACTCATATGTGGAACTTAAGAAACAAAACAGATGAACACAGGGGAAAAGAAGGAAAAATGAAATAAATGAAAAATAGACATGACTAATAGTGTAAATGGATTTTGTCTTCCTATGATCTCCTTAATAACCTTTTCTTTTATTTGGCTTACCAGAGGACACACATGATGATCAGATTTGCTGGCATGAAAAAAAGCTGTTGCGGAAGAATATTTACTGGCTGGGAAAATAGCCATAATACATTCAATGTAAAAGACCAGATGATCAAATCATATGTTTGTGATCCCAATTTTGACTGAAAACAGTGTGTAACTATGGGGAAAAATATTGGAAGAATATGAGCCAAAATCCCAGCAGTGATGATCTCTGAGTAATCATAATCATTATGATTATGAGTAAGGTTTTCTCCTTCTTTGCAGTTTTCAAAACTTTTCAACTTCATAAAGTGAAACTTTTGTAATTTTAAAGGAACATTTTACTAGCCATGCTAGCCTAGAAGAGGCCAAAAGGGGATACTGGATACCCCCAACGCTGCAAAGGGATACGGACCTGTACAATCAAGAAGCCATTGATTTCCTTCAAGGCTATGGTTTCTGTAGAGCAGGAAGAAGCCAGATTTGCAAGGGATCCAAAACCCAGTGACTGAGCTGTGGGAATGTGGCCACAGACCCCTGACACCTGAGACACAGAGTGAAGGGAAGAAACTAATGGGGTCAAATAAAATAAGATTTTATTTAATTTTTCTGAGAGGCAGCAGGATTCCCTCAAGTACTTCCCTTTTCTTCTCCCCCCCACCCAAGATTGGGGAGGACCCAGTATGAGGGTTCTTCCCAGAAATAGAACCAATGCAATATATAGATATAAGTATTGATAGAGATACAGAGAAAGGAGAGAAAGAAAGGGATTTATTGGAGGGAATTTGCTCACGTGATCCTAGAGGCTGATGAGTCCCAGAATCTGCAGCTGACATACTGGGGACTCAGAGTTTGGGATGCAATTAAGTGTTGGAGGACCCAATCCCCAAGAGAGCTGACAATGTACGTTCCAGTATAAAGCAAGCCATTGGAGACCCAGGAAAGCCCAGGTGTCTGTTCAGGTCCAAAGTCACGAGAAAGTCACTGCTACCGCTGAAGGCAGGCTGGCAGATAGGAGGAATTCCCTGTTACTTGGGGCAAGGGTCAGCCCTTTTGTTCTATTCAGGCTTTCAAGGGGTTGGATGGGGCCCACTTCATCCAGCGGGTGGGAGGCCGAGGGGTGGGCTTCTGCTTTATTCAGTTTACTCATTCCAGTGATCACATATAAAAATGCCCTCATGGAAATACCCAGAATAATATTTGACCAATACCTTGTCAAGTCGATGAGAGAAATTAACCATCATAGACCTGATAGAAATGGAACACAGAAAGGATGAGCTTCTGATGGAACAAAGTGCTTGGAGAGGGGGTCTTGGGGGTCAGTCAGGGAGGAGACGGGCTCCCACGTTGCACAGAGGTGTGTGTGTGTAGCAGAGGGGTTGTGAGCTAGCTCCAAGGACCGTAGGGATCTCTTCATGTTTCCAAATGAATAACGCCACTAGGTTTAGGAGATGAAAGCTCACGAAATTCATTCCTTTTAAGTGAAAAATAATTGAAAAAAATTTTTTTTTCAAAATGACTGCCACAATCACAAATGAGCTGTTAAATTTCCCAATTTTGTTCAGTCTCTGAATACGAAAGAAGAATCAACGAATTATCAGAATCCTCAAGGCTGTGTCTTATGTGGTCATTTTCATTAGACGTGATTTAATGAGGTGAAATGTATTATTTATTTAATTAAAGATTGCTTAAAACTGAAGCCTGAGTGTTCTGTTGAAAGCCATCCCTGAAGCAGACCCAGGTTTCACAAATCCCAACTCTTGTTCTGCGGCCATTGCTACCATGGAGAAAATGAATCCCAAGAATTTACAAATGGGTGAAATTCTTTATTTTAAAAGAGCAACTCTGAAGCCTCCTTATACATGGGGAAAAGGTCACAAGGAAGAGGACTTTATCAAATCTTGTCAGATTATCCATATGGAATATGGTAGAACATTTTACTCCCAACCTGAGGAATCTCTTTTGCAGTTCATTCTACTGTTTACTGTCCTCTAAATATCTAGACTCACTTTAAAACTCCTGCTGCGGCTGACTCTCTATCCCTAGATAGTCTGAGAATATTTATTTCTGAAGAGAATAATTTGAAGTCTGTCACCTTTGAACACCTGACCTGAGTTACAAATGTGAGCGTGGAATCCTCCTGTGTGTGTCTAGTTTGCTCTGTCCGGTTTGGCCTCAGATACAGCCTTAGAAGTTTGTGCCAGAATAAAACACACTCGATGTGGCTTATGTAAAAGGGAAATATACTGGCTCAGAGGAGCAGAAAATTCTGGAAGTAGGGCTAACTTTGGACATGGCTAGATTCGAGAGCTCCAATGATAGAATCAGGCCTGTTACATTCACACCTTGGCTCTACCTTCCACTTTGGGCTTCCGTCTGTTTGCACAAAGGAGAGGCAGATGGCTTCAGAAATCCCAGCCCCTCTATTGACTTTATTTGCAAGTCCAAAAGGAGAAAGGGGACATCTCTCCCCATGGGACCCCAGCTAGTCTCATTTCCATTGGCCTGGACTGGGTCACCTGGCCGTCCGGAGACCATCATGGTGCCAGAAGGATGTGATGGAGGCAGCCTGGAGGCACTTCCAAAGAGTCACGTCAATAGAGATACGAAAGGGGACAGGTACAGAAGGCAGCTGAGTGGAAAACGGGAAATAGAAGCAAGAGATAATTACGTCAACTGAGAACACCCCCAGATGATTCTGGGCCCGTTCACTTGAGTGAGTGCGTCTCATTTCCCTTTCCCTTTGTTATTCCAGTATGGTGGGAACTGAGAAATGCTTCTTAAGATCAAAATGGTTTCCTTTGTGAAAGGTGGTAGGTATGGGCCACTCTCCCCAAATCTCCAGTGGGGAATTGGAGATAGCCTCCTTCCCTTCTCCTTTCCTGGCTCCTCTCCTGGCTCAATGTCACTGTTGCTGAGCCTTTGCTCCTTTCTGTAAATAGTATTCATTCACAGCTTGCTTCTTTTATTCTGATCCTCTGCTGGACCAGTTTTTCCTAGACTTGCTATTGTGGGTGTTTGTATGCACAACTTGCCGCCATTTTCCTGAATTATACCCCCCATTTTGGCTGAACCCTTCTCAATGTCTGAAAGGACAGGCAGGAGAAAAGAAATCATTGTTCACCTGTCTGAAGTCCTTCCAGCTCTTCAGACAAGAACACACCTGAGGTGTTTTGGTAAATGTCTACTAAAAGGTCTCCTGGTGCCTTGTGATATAGGCATCAAGGTAGGTGTTGCTCCTGGCTGAGAATCTGCCATAGAACAATTATCCTGATTCTCACTTCCCTGCTCCCTCTAGCTGTTCAGTATAAACAACAACAAAGAAGTAGTGAGGATCACGAAGTTCAATTTAGTAAATTAAAAACCTGCAAGATTTGAATATTTTAAAAAAGGTAATCAGAGTTTAGCTACTAATGCCCCGTAGAAGAAATTTTAATTATTCTGGAAATCCCGAAATTGTCAAGATTTGTTCAGTTTGACGTCTTTCCCCTTCTCTACCACCCTTCCAAAAGCAAATCAAGGGATTTATTTAGTTAATGCATTTCAAATTTTTCAGTTAATTATGTACTTAAGATTTTGTGAATTCTTGTAATCCTTGAAATGAAATGAGAATGTGTCAGCTTTTAAAAAGCAAACAAGGACAGGAGTACTAGACCAAATTTCCTTTTTATTCTATTTTAGTGTTTGAATTTATTGAAAGTACAAGGGGCGCCTGGGTGGCTCAGTGGGTTAAAGCCTCTGCCTTTGGCTCAGGTCATGATCCCAGGGTCCTGGGATCGAGCCCTGCATCGGGCTCTCTGCTCAGTGGGAAGCCTGGTTCCCTTCCTCTCTCTCTGCCTGCTTCTCTGCCTACTCGTGATCCCTGTCAAATAAATAAATAAAATCTTAAAAAAAAAAAAGAAATTATGAGTAGTTAGGGACATGGTAGACTCATAATTTTAAGAGTGTGTCCACCATTGTATTAGGAAAAAGTAGACAACTTTACAGAATCTTTGCATAAATGTGTGTATAAAAACTGCATTTACATTACTGAACTTTATTTATTTAAAAAAAGTCCATAAGCGAACCCAGCACAATTCAAAACTGTTTTTCCAGAGTCAGCTGTATCTGTTTGGGATGGTATTGTTTGAAAATCCTTTCAGATCTTTTATTTCACTGACATTCATATGTGCAATGAAGAATAATGACTGGGAAGATATTACTATTCTGTCTTCAATAATGTGTGTTGATTTATAAATATTTGTTCCATGAATAAATAAAAAACTTGTATTGATACAACATGGAAAGTATGGGGGTTATACACAGGGATTGGTAGCTAAGACTGATTTTGAAATAATATTTCTGTGAGTAAATTTAAAAATTAAAAACATTTTGTATCTTGGTTTCTGTTTCTTCCAAACTTCGTCATATTCATGCCATATTCACAAGGTAGAAAATGGGACTTTCCCTCTTTAGGTAAATTTCTCATGTGTTTAAAGAATAATTTCATGGGGGGGGCGCCTGGGTGGCTCAGTGGGTTAAGCTGCTGCCTTCGGCTCAGGTCATGATCTCAGGGTCCTGGGATCGAGCCCCGCATCGGGCTCTCTGCTCAGCAGGGAGTCTGCTTCCTCCTCTCTCTCTCTGCCTGCTTCTCTGTCTACTTGTGATCTCTCTCTGTCAAATAAATAAAATCTTTTAAAAAAAAAAAAGAATAATTTCATGGGTAATTAGAGAATGACCCAAATCTTGCTCTACACAGTCTGGTACCCAGAACAGCAGCCTTGCCTTCAACTGGGAGCTAGTTAAAATGCAGAATCCCAGAATCCACCATAGACCTACTGAATTGGAATTTGCATTTTAATAAGATCCCCAGTGATTTATCTGCACATTAAAAGTTGCATATAAAGAACCACTGACCTTACAGTTCGGCACTGAAGAAGAAAAGAGATTAAAAACGGGGGACCTGTAATGAATATGCTAAAATAATACAGGTGCAATACATGTAGAATCAGAAAGTATAAGCCTAAGATGTCTTTAATTCAGCTTTGATTAAAATTAAGTTGAAGTCAAAGAGAGCAAGCTCTAAAAATAAGAATCTCAAAAGAAGGAGATTCTTTGAAATATTGGAAAAATATTGTAAGAACACAAAAGAATGAGCAGACCTTTAATATCTAAATATTTGGCAAATACCACTATGTAAAAGACAACACACACACACACACACACACACACACACACACACACATTGCTATGCTTCCAACCATGATGGGATAACAGGAACTTAACGTAGCCTCTCACCATATCCTTGAAATTGCCTAAAACGTCCAACTCCCATTTTCAGACATTGACCAGTAGGTGGTATTGGGCTGTGATCCCTGAGAGAAGGAAAACAAACTAAGGGAGTCTGTGATTCCTTGGGATTGTTGCCTGGAAGGCACACCCAAGACCCATGGAACAGAAAGGCAGATCCTCCCAAGCACAGCATAGTGGTCTGGCTGAGTTTCAGAGAAGAAGAAAGGAGTTCATGGAGGCTGATGTGGCAGGAAGTTGAAGAGCACAGAGCTACAGAAGAGAGAGCTGTGCAGGAAGAAATAAAAGAGCTCCTGAATCCCTTGAATGTTTGCTCAATACTGAGACATTCATGTGTGGGATGAAGTAGCAGAAAGCCAGGCAGAGAGTGACCAGAGAAATGTGAACCAGACTGTCACTGGTGCAGGGGAGGAGAGATATGGAAATCTAGATTCTCCTACCATGCCTTGTTACCCAAGATCCTTAAATAGGGCATTAGAAGGATACAAGAGAACTACTAGATCTGTTACTCTCTGGGATCTCAAGACGCCTTGACTTCAGAACACATTCTTGAAAGTTAAAAAGGACTTTTCTCTTCATCCCGGGTTTGGTGGGGCCCAAAGGCTGAGAACCAAGGTGAGAGGCAGATTAGCTGTCTAGCAATTGCCAAGGAATGGCCCCATAAAAGAGCGTATAAGTGGTGACCCCATTCCATACTTTAAGGGTACATAAGAGGAAGCCTGGAGATGGTTGAAGGGAAGAGTTTTGGGGGTGAAGTTTCTTGGAGAGAGTTGAGGGGTTTCTGCTCATCTCTGTTGTCTTTCTTCTGTTGAGGTGGGGATGGGGAGGCTCCCCATTTTAAATGAGGGGGGTTTCAAAAGAATCACTCAGGGAGCTTAGCATGCATCCTTGGAATTTGGGGACTCTGGGAATTAGTACTTATCTCATCTAAACCCCCAAGGATGGGAGCTTAGCTTGGAGCAGTTGGTCCTGGCCACAGAGCAAGAACACAAGGCTACACTGGGAAAGGACACCCCTCTGGAGTATGAAGGGATGAAGTTTCATGTCCCCAGGGGCAGATATGAAACCTAAAAATGGAACCTTCCAGAGCCATCTTGAAAGAGACTATTCAAATGGACTCCTGGAGAGTTGGAGTCTGATGGCTGGAAACCAGGGATAGGATGCAGTAGTCAGTCAACAGAGGCGTCTCTGCTACCAGTAACTGCCATCAAAGGTCCCCAGCAACAATCACAAATGGCCTGTGGAGTAAACTCCCCCTCCTGCCCCATTCACCAGTCCTGTGGTGACAAGGCCTGCAGAGGAGCAGAGTGAGAGAAGTAAGCAAGGCTCGGGCAAGAGGAAGAAGACATGTAGGCCTCCTGCCTGACACAGTGCTGATCAGGGGAAGGACAAACAGGTAGACAGACAAGAAATTTCAGATGGGGAAAAAAAAAGAAAATTCAGATGGGCATTTTAATATCTGAAAATAACTCTGAAAGCATCAGATGGGTGTGAGATTTCCCCAAGGGCTGGAAAAATGAATTGTTAGAGTAGGTTGAAATGGTAAGCTGTAAAAAAGAATAAAGTTGCCTTCTACTCACACTCTGGTCACTAATAAATGAGAATTATCTTCATTTGAATTTCAACTGAGGAATATGCTAGGAATAAGGATATTCATATGATTTCAACAAAAGTTCTGGAAAGCATCCAAAATGCATGATCCATTGAAAATAATTTGCACGTACAGCTTATGTTTTCCCTTACATTGCATATTATCAAATTTGGTCCCTTCAAGGAAATTTATCTTTTGCTTCCAAACAATGAAAATAAGTATTTTTAAAATTAAGGTTCACAAGGGGGAGGAGCAAGATGGTGGAGAAGTAGGAGACCTAGATATCCTCAGATCCCAGGAGATCAGCTAGTTATCAAACCATTCTGAACACCTACAAACTCAACAGGAGATCGAAGAGAAGAAGAGCAACAATTCTAGGAACAGAGAAGCGACCACTTTCTGGAAGGTAGGACGTACAGAGACGTGAATCTGAGGCAATGAAAAGAGAGACCGCGGGGGGAGGGGCTGGCTCCTGGCAAGCAGCAGAGCAACAGAGCAAAAAATCAGTCTTTTAGAAGTCCGCTCCACTGAGGGACATTGCTCCAGAGGGTAAGCGGGGTGGAGCCCTCATGGGAACAGCGTGATCTCAGGTCCTGTGGGGTCACAGAAGGATTAGGGGTGTCTGAGTGTAGCAGAGCTCGCAGGTATTAGAGCCGAGAAGCCCACTACAGAGACAGAGCAGAGGAGTAAGCTCTCAGCTCAGGGTTACCTTAAACCGTGATCTGGGGCACAGTTGGTCCACTACTCTTTGAGCAGGGAGCCCACAGGTGGCAGATCTTGGGGGCACCCCTTCTTCCTCCTCCAGGGTGAGTGGTGCAGAAGCACACTGAGGGAGTCTGCTGGGTTTGGGGACTCCAAACAGGGCCGTGTGCCGGACATAGAAGTGCTCCGTCACAGGCCAGGTGAGTTCAGAGCTTGGCCAGAGACCAGGGAGACAGGTGTGATTGAGTGCTTTTCTCCGAGGGTGCACTGAGGAGTGGGGCCCTGAACTCTTGGCTCCTCTGGGCTGGAGATTGTGAGACCACCATTTTCATTCCTGTCCTCCAGAGCTGTACAGAAAGCGTTCAGGGAACAAAAGCGGCCGAGAGGGAACTGGAGCAGATTACTTAAGCCTGGCCCCTGGCGAGGGCGGTGCAATTCCCCCTCAGGCAAAGACACTTGAGAATCATGGCAACAGACCCTCCCCCAGAAGATCAGCAAGAACATCTAGATAAGACCAAGCTCACTGATCAAGGAGAACAGAAGAATTCCAGAGGAGGAGAAATCAAAGCATAGAATTCATAGTTTTTCCCCCATGATTCTTTATTCTTTCCAAGTTAAATTTTTTAACTTTATATTTAGTTATTCTATTTTTTTGTAATTTTTCCTCTTTAATACTTTAACCTTTTAAAACTATTTTATCTTATCAATATCTTTTTAAAAAATAATTTTAAAATTTTCATTGTTATATGCATATTCTATTCCTTCATTGTATTTAACTTTATTTTTTGTATACATATAGGTTTATCTTTCTTTAAAATTTTGTATCCTCTAACAGTACAATTAAATCCTAAATCTAGAAAATGGCTTTGTTCTAATCTTCAGCCTGATCACATTCTTTTTTCTTTTTTTAATTTTTATTTATTTGAGAGAGAGAGAGAGTACAAGCAGGGGGAGGGGCAGAGGTAGAGGGAAAGCAGACTCCCCATTGGGCAGGGAGCCAGACATGCAGGGCTCAATCCCAGGACCCTGAGATCATGACCTGAGCCAAAGGCAGACCCTTAACCGGCTGAGCCACCCAGGCGCCCCATGCCTGATCACATTTTTCTTCTTTTTTTTTTTTCTTTTTTTCAACCAACTTCTTATCTTATCAATTCCTTTCTTAGAATCTTTTTAAATTTTCATCTTTATAGTCATATTCCATCCCTTCATCATGTTTACCCTTATTTGTGTGTGTGTGTACACACACACACACACACACACACACACACACACACACACACATATATATATATATTTTTTTCTTTCTTTCTTTCTTTAAAATTTTGGGAGGCAGTTTCTTCTAACAGACCAAAATACACCCCAAATCAAGTGGGTGGCTCTGTTCTATTCACTTGTATGTCAAACAAGAAGATCTAACAATTTTAAATATCTATGCCCCTAACATGGGAGCAGCCAATTATGTAAACCAATTAATAACAAAATCAAAGAAACATATTGACAATAATACAATGATAGTAGGAGACATTAAAACCCCCTCTCACTGAAATGGACAGATCATCTAAGCAAAAGATCAATAAGGAAATAAAGGCTTTAAATGGCACACTGGACCAGATGGACCTTACAGATATATTCAGAACATTCCATCTCAAAGCAACAGAATACACATTCTTCTCTAGTGCACATAGAACATTCTCCCGAATAGAGCACATCCTGGGTCACAAATCAGGTCTCAACCAGTACCAAAAGATTGGGATCATTCCCTGCACATTTTCAGACCACAATGCTTTGAAAATAGAACTCAACCACAAGAGGAAAGTTGGAAAGAACTCAAATACATGGACGCTAAAGAGCATCCTACCACAGAATGAATGGATCAACCAGGAAGTTAAAGAAGAATTTTTAAAATTCGTGGAAACAAATGATAATGAAAACACAACTGTTCAAAATCTATGGGACACAGCAAAGGCAGTTCTGAAAGGAAAAATATATAGTGATACAACCCTTTCCCAAGAAATAAGAAAGGTCTCAAGTATACAACCTAACCCTATACCTAAAGGAGTTGGAGAAAGGACAGCAAAGAAAGCCTAAACCCAGCAGGAGAAGAGAAATAATAAAGATCAGAGCAGAAATCAATGAAATGGAAACCAAAAGAACAGTAGAACAGATGAACGAAACTAGGAGCTGGTTCTTTGAAAGAATTAATAAGATTGATAAACCCCTGGCCAGACTTATCCAAAAGAAAAGAGAAAGGACCCAAATTAATAAAATCATGAATGAAAGAGGAGACATCACAAGCAACACCAAAGAAATACAGACAATTATAAGAACATATTATGAGCAACTATACACCAGCAAATTTGACAATCTGCAAGAAATGGATGCATTCCTAGAGATGTATAAACTCCCAAAACTGAACCAGGAAGAAATAGAAAACCTGAGCAGACCCATAACCAGGAAGAAGATTGAAGCAGTCATCAAAAACTTCCCAACAAACAAGAGCCCAGGGCCAGACGGCTTCCCAGGGGAATTCCACCAAATATGTTTTGGGAGGTACCTTCCTTTGAAGGTGTTGGTGTTGGGTGTATGAGTATGTGTGTATGTGTGTATAAGTGTATTATTTTTTGTGTGTATTTGACTAGGTGTTATGAGTGTATGAATATGTGTACAAGTGTAAGCGCATGTTGTATTTGTGTGTGAGTATGCGTTATGTGTTTAAGTATGTGTTCTGCGTATATGTTGTATGAGTTATGCATTTGTGTGTTGTGTATTTAAGTCTAGTGTGAATGTATGTAAATATGTTGTACATGGCATGTATTATAAGTGTGTATATGTTATACGCTGTGTGTGTTTTGTGTATGTATGTGCACATGTCGAGTGTATATAGGTACGTTGTTGTATATACTTATTTTTTTTTACATTTCAAGTTTTTATGAAGGTTCTAATTAATTAACATATAGTGCAATATTGGTTTCAGGAGTAGAGTTTAGAGACTCATTATTTACAAAAACACCTGGTGCTCATCACAAGTGCCCTCCTTAATCCCTGTCACCCATTTAACCCATTCTCCCACCCACCACCCCTCCAGCAAACCTCAGCTCCTTCTCTATCATCTGTTTTATGGTTTGCCTCCCTCTTTTTTTCTTTCCCCTATATTCATCTGTTTTGCTTCTTAAACTCCACATATGAGTGAAATAATATGGTATTTGTCTTTCTCTGATGGATTTTGCTTAGTGTAATACACTCTAGCTCCTTTCACATCATTGAAAATGACATGACTTCATTCTTTTTTATGGCTGAGTAATATTCCATTGCATATATACACCACGTCTTCTTTATCCATTCATCTGCTGATGGGCACTTGGGCTCTTTCCATAATTTGGCAACTGTTGGTAATGCTGCTATAAACATCTGGGTAATGTGCCCCTTTAAATCAGTATTATTGTATTTTGTATATTTAAATGTGTGTGTGTGTCATGTGCTCCCACAGTGTCCATTATAGGATACAGTATGTAGTTAGTTTGTATTAATTAAATGAATATTAGGGAACATTTTTTAAAAACTGAGGTATAATCAACATACTTATAATATTAGTTTCTGGTGTACAATGGAGAACATTTCTTTTTTTTTTTTTAAAAGAAGAATTTATTTATTTTTATTTGAGAGAGATCAAGAAAGCACAAGCAGGGGGAGGAGCAGAGGGAGAGGGAGAAGCAGTCTCCCAGCTGAACAGGGAGCCTGATGTGGGACTTGATCCCAGACTCCAGGATTACGACCTGAGCCAAAAGCAGATGCTTAACCGACTGAGCCACCCAGATGGGTTTCAAGATGGGTTTTAAGTAGATATTTTGATGGGTGCTGGATGGGTTTGAGCAGCAGGGGAATTCTATTTTCAGCCAGTGTCTAATGATAGTGGAACACCTACTTGAGACATTTTGGTTCAATTCTGCCTGGGCTGCATATAAATATTTGGAGATTTAATGTAGTTTGCAGCTATAAAACTTCCTTGCCTCCGTATTTGGAACAGACATATTTAAAAAGATCATTTTATAAAGATTATCTTCTTGTTCTTGTGTAACCATCACTGAAAAAAATCAGTTTTCTTTGCTCCTTTCATTTTGTTCCCTTCATGATACTTTCCCAAATCACATTCATTATTTTTTTTCCCTTTTCTTCTAAGGGTATAAATTTGGCTACAATTTTTCAAATAATAAAGCTATGTTGGCCTTCCTTGTCTGTGAAATATTATGTATATAGTGCCATCTAGTGTGCAGAAAGCAGAAAAATCAATGCAAATAATGCAAACAGGATTCTTCAATTTTTGAAACAGGTACTTTGGCTTTGGGTGATGAAGAGATTGAAGAAACAATTACCAATTCATTGATCTGAATCACATTTGCACCTCTTGTAAATAACTACCTATTTCAGGGGCATCTGGGTGGCTCAGTGGGTTAAAGCCTCTGCCTTCAGCTCAGGTTATGATCCCAGCGTCCTGGAATCAAGCCACATATCGGGCTCTCTGCTCAGCAGGGAGCCTGCTTCCCTTCCTCTCTCTCTGCCAGTCTCTCTGCCTACTTGTGATCTCTCTCTGTCATAAATAAAAAAAAAAATCTTAAAAAAAAATACCTATTTCAGAGAAAAGGCTTGGCTTATTGAGAACATCAATACTTATTAAGCCATGAGACATAGAGATTTTTCTAGTTTTTAGTTAGAGCTTTTACATGACCAAGGGTCACTGTAACTCACATGACCAAACACCTTAAAAAGAAAACCCTTTTGTTCTTATAGCAGTCTTTTTTTTTTTCAATTAACATTTTTCTATAGACTCATGTAATAAAATTAGATGTGTATTTCCTGTGGAAAACATTCCTTAATAATTGACTTAAAGCTTTTTTGGAGACATGTGAGAATGTGTTCTGACTTTTCGACATCCAGAATGAGAAAATTGTACCTCCTCGTTGTTCCCTGTCAGCCCATTTTTGTCAGTCTCTGCAGATATGTCCTGGTGGTATCTCCTGCTACTAAACAAACAGGGCTAGGCTGAACCATGACCAGCCAGAAGATGACATCACCTCGGGAATCCAGCAGCCATTTTGTAGGCAGGTAGGTAGAACTCAAAAAGGCTGCCTCTTTTAACACAACTGAGGAGCACCCACTTCCAGTTAGGAGGACTATCTCTGTTGATAGCAGCCAAGAATGGGCACATTCTCAGATAATAGTAACCTAAAAAGTTTTGTTATGGATCAGGGAAGGTATCTAAGAAGCCGTAATGTGAGCTTCCACTGTTTTCTCTTCTCTGGGTCTTTTTTACCCTCGAGTTGTCTGGTCTCTTTGCATTATTTGCTCTTTTCAGTCTTTCCAGAGAGCTTTCTCCACCTTGCTTCTCTTTACGTTCTTCATCAGAGCCATTCGGCACCTTCCACTATCATTAAAATTCAGATGAGTCCATCTCCGGTCTCTGTGTCAAATTCCAGCTCCACCTGCCAGCTGGATGTCTCTAGAATTTTTCAGTCACTCAGAATTGCAAACTGCACCTGTCCAAAATACATCCTCAGTTTATTTAAGTGCCAAGTCTCCTCTCAGAGCCTCAGTTCTCACGGCTGGCCCTCAACCTCCCCTGCAGTTAACTGTCTACCTTAACTGACTTCTTGTTCTTCTTTGTCCTCCACCGCTAATAGTCCCCAGTTTGGAGATTGGAAACTTGCTCTCACTTGATCCTTTCCCTCTTTCCTCTTGCTGGTATATCTGATGAAACCTCCTCTTTGGCTCTAGTTCTGCCCTTTATTTTATACACAACTGTCATATTTAATATTTTGAAACATGTTCCAGTCTGTCATGGAATGAATTGTGTCCCACCCCCCCCATTTGTATGTTGAAACCCTAATACTGAATATCTCTGAATGTGAGTGTATTAGGGAGTACCCTTGCAGAGATAATCAAGTCAATTGTGAGTCATTAGAGTGAGCCTTAATCCAATATGATAGGTGTCCTTATAAAAAAGGAATTGAAACACAGAAATGTACAGAGAAAAGACCATACTAAGACACAGAAAGATGATCTACAAGCCAAATAGAGACCTCAGAGGAAACCAACCCTGCCAGCAGCTTGGTCTCAGAATTCTTCCTCCATCCAGCTACCACTCACAGGGCAAGGCTCTACCCCAGTGAGAATATTGGATTCCTAAATGTTTTTACACGAGTTCACTTGGAGGGCAGTGGTTCTACTCTGAGAGAAGCAAACCAACATGACAAGTTACCACTCTATCCAGTGCCCAGAGTGTGGCTGAGATATTTTGCTCAGAGCAGGAGATGTTACTCAAGAACAGAGCTGCAAATTTCTCATCAAAGGATCTAATTTTACTTAAAACACGTGTGGGGAAGTTCAAGCCTAAGAGCACTCTCAAAAACCATGGCTCCTCTTAATTAAGAGCAATAAAGCTAAACCACAGGTGAGTTGCTTTACCAGAGAGAATCAGGCAAAAGGCATTGAATAAGATCCTGCCTGGGGTCAGAACAAAGCTTTAAAGACTGGCCCCCAAACCACCCCTGTCTGAAATTAATTGGAACAGACTGTAGAGCAATTTGTGCCTCAGGCATAATAAAAAATAATAGAACAACTGGTCAGCAATTATTGGGGCCTAACAACTGGGTGTAATACCCAATGAAGCACATAGCGTAAACGAGAGATGAGTGGAAGAGAAGGTCAAAGGGAACCGTGCTACAACTGTCATCCCAGGTGGTGGGTGCACACTAAGCCTGCACATTCTGAGAAGCAACACCAAAGTCTTCACACTGTAGGGGGAAGGAGACTTCACCAAAATAGTCAAGCCAAATCACTAACCAACCAACCAAACAAAAACCACAAAGTGAGACCTGAAGAGGGGGTGAGGGAAATCGTTACCCACAGCTGCTACAGTGCATTTCCTAAAATGTCTGGTTTTCAGCAGCAACAACAAAAATATGAGATAGGCAAAGGAACAGGAAAGCATGACCTATATGCTGGGGAAAAAAGGAGGCAAGAGAAATGGACCATGGGAGATTTCAGACAGCACAAAGGCTTCCAGGCTGCCATTATAAATGCATCCAATGAACTAAGGGAGGATACAATTCATGTAAGGGAAGATATGATGACTCTCATTAGAAAGATAATCAGTAAAGAGATAAACATTACCCAAAAAAGTATCAAATGGAAATTTTGGAGTTGAAAATACAACAACTAAAGTGAAAAATCACTAGATGGGCTCAACAGTAGATATGAACAGAAGAATGAGAGAATTTGAAGAGATCAATACAGATCAATGTAATCTGGAAAAAAAAAAGAATAAAAATGAATGAAAAACCCCAGAGAAATGTGGGACACCATTAACTACAGCAACATATGTGTAATGGGAGTACTAGAAGGAGAGAGCAAGAGGAGCATAAAAAATATTTGAAATTACAGCTGAAAGCCCCAAATTTGCTCAAAACATTAACCTACACCTCCAAGTAATTAAAAAAAAAAAAAAAAAAAAACTCCAAGCAGGATACAGTCTAGAGAAAGATCTACACTAAGACCTATCATGGTAGGTAAAAATACTGAAAGCCAAAAACAAAGAAACTGGAAAGCAACCCTTAAGGAGAAAAGGAGTCAAAGGCCTCCCACAAGCTAGTGGCTGGGGAGCGCCTCTCCCTCTGCTGGGGTCTGGCTTCCTCCCACCTTCCCTGAGTCCCTCAGATTACATCCCTCTTCCAGAGCTAACAAAGCAGCAACTACTTCACCTTTTATAATTCATTCCACGTGTAGTCAGAGTTGGCCACATAGTCTGTGAGGCCTAGTTAAAAAATTAGCAGACCCTGTTCTAAATTTATTAAGAGGGCACCTGGGTGGCTCAGTTGGTTGGGCGTCTGCCTTCGGCTCAAGTCATGATCCCAGGGTCCTGGGATCGAGCCCCGCATTGGGCTCCTTGCTCAGTAGGGAGGCTGCTTCTCCCTCTCCTTCTACCTGCTGCTCCCCCTGCTTGTGCTCCCTGTCAAATAAATACATAAAATATTTAAAATAAATAAATAAATGTATTAAGGAATTCAAGATGATGGTAGCAAAGCATTAGTATCAAGCTCAGGAACTTCCGGGCCCTGAGCTCTGAATGGCACAAGTCCATGCTCTCGAAGCCAGCCCTGCCTAGTTGCGCACTCAAAGTCTTTCTTACTAGATCTTATGAATCATGCAGGCTGGGTACACAGGTGGTCTCTCCCTGGCTCACCACTAAGTCCTTTAGTCTTTCCCAGCAGTCAGGAGGCACTCCGTGAGTCTGTCAGCATACAGAAGTTCCCTAACTCAGCTTATTTGTTTTGCTTGGATATAAAAACATAGGTAATAATTACTGCACTGTATGGTAACTATTACCATTTATAAAAGCTTCTTTCACTGTGTTTTATTTACCATGTTGGCCTTTTCAGAAAAGTATAGACTGCTTCTGACTGATTATTATACATTTACCTTGCAGTTCTTAAATAACTTCATGTGTATAGACCTACCGATCAGAATATGCCATTTTTCTGAGTTGACCTAGTAGGTATGCATGTTTTCGGTTTCATTGCACATTTACTTAAAAAGTATCCCACTGTATTAACCACGGTTAGCTTTGCTTTTAAGTACTCACACATTTCTAGACTTCCAAACTTTTTGGTGAAAAATTACGTTAGCTTTGGATTCCATTTACAAAGCTCACACTTCAGAAGTCTCCAGCTTCTCCATTATGTGTACAGTGGGTTACGACAGGTGTGAACAGGTAGATGGTAGGGAGTAGATATAGGTTGGGTCTTTGGAAATCTACCCAACTTCTCTGTGTCTATTTCATTCCTAATGAAATAGGGCTATTACACTTGCCTCACAAATTGTATTGAAGATAATTATAGGCGTCTTACATAGGCACCTAGGAGGGTCGCTAACACTTGGATATGCAATGGCTGTCACCTGTCCATCCGTCTCATGTGGCAAGGCGATGCTTGGGTCTGCGTGGGTTACTACGATCTCTTTCTTGATCTTCCCAAGCTTCCATTGCTAAGTAAGAATCGCTGGATGCTTCACGATTCTTAAAATTCTTCTGATTCAAGCGTGTTAATAATTAGCATGTCTCATTAATCACATCCCTGCAGATCAATGGAGATTAAGTTCCTACTAGTTCCACGTTGCAAAAGCGTGCCTTCTGAAAAGATGGAGTTGCAAAATTCTCAGAGTGAAATGCAACTTTTCAATGCATATGTCAACCACACATTTTCAAATATAGAATCTCATTATACTTTTAAAAAAGTATTTAATCCCAGGGGCCCCTGAGTGGTATGGTTAAGCGTCCAATCCTTTGGTTTTGGCTCAGGTCCTGATCTCAGGGTCATGAGATCGAGTCCTTTGTTGGGCTCTGAACTCAGCAAGGCGTCTGCTTGAGTTTCTCTCTCCTTCTCCCTCCACACCTCTCCATGCGCATGCTCTCTCTCTAGAAGAGATGGATAAATCTTTTAAAAATAAATAAAATTTAAAAAAGTATTTAATCCCATGACTCACTTAGTGATCTTCAGTTTAATGAAGTTAGCAGGCTAATACCTGTCTAATGAAGCATCAGTGATCTTCACTAATGTATTTTTCCTTATTAAATACAAAATAAACCACTACAAACTATAGTCACCATCATCAGATGAAAGCCATGGAACAAGTAGACTAGCTATAAAAAGAAGTTTATTAAAAAAATAGACAACATATGTAAACATCTTTTTCAGTCACAAGGCTTCATAATACAGCATAACAGGCTCAGGCCTTAAGTTTCTGCAGTGGGAGCACCTTCAATGTTGACTAATGGTAATCAGCTTAATTTCTCTTTCGACGAGCTAGCACGTCTACATGAAAATAAATAGCCGGATTCTGCTAAACATCCTAGCACACATAGAAAATCACAAATATACAACAGATCTCAGCAAAAAACAACAATTTGCTGGAATGCGAGCTTGAATCCTGGTATTGCAACTATCTTTTTAATGTAGTTTCATTTCTAAATTCATCATAATGTTCAGTGGACTGAAACAGAGCTACATGGGAGCAGGAACAGGGCAGAGGGAGAAGACAGATGAACACCCACCGCTACCCTCCACCCCTACTCACACACACACACACACACACACACACACACACACACACACAATGTTTTGGCAGAAGCGAAACTGAGTTTCTATACTTCTTTTATGTGCTATTTTAGGCATGTATTTCCTTTACTTTTAGCAGGAAATACATGCCCCCAAATGACTGAACATAGAATGAAGCAGCCAGCCATAGTTTCAAATGTGATACACTTTTGAGGAAATCAGATTTTGATTTCGTACTTGAACAATCTCCCGAAAGTGAAGCCGAATCCTAGAACAGACTGTACTACGACATAACAAAGGGAAGTACCTGAGATTTTGCTGCAAGAATTTTAAACCCAGGATTGTTTTCCTTGGGGTAGAATGCACTCATGTTGATAGAATCCTTTCAGTGCTCTGTTCACCATCTGCGGGGGCGTACCTGCCAAGTCACTGGATGTGTCGAGTGGCCAAAGAGTATCGTTTTCTTGTTTCTGGTACAGGTGGGCGTTTTATCACAGCTGATTTAAATTGCCGACATTTCAGTTATTCGGGAAACCTTAACCAAGGTAGAGTTTTAAATGAAATGTCAAGTGATGTTTGCAATTTAGTTTTTCCTTGTACATCAAATGTTAAGTGTTTATTGTCATCCAAAATAACCACATTTTAGTGGCAGAAGGGAAGCATAATGGAACTTGACAAAAGAGTTCAGACAAATTTACAAGCTCCTGGACAGCATTTCTGTAGCTTAATAACTCAGTAGTCTATTTGTATCATAGAGGTATGATTTTATAAAATAACTCATAAAATCATTTCAAATCATTTCAAATCCTGATCTGCTACCTCAAATCCATTTAAAATCCTGTATCTGAAAATAATCCATATTTGTCATTTCCACCATGTCAGCTTATCTTAGCAGATGTCTAACATTTTTCCACAATTTACTGAAGCATGAAGATAACTACAAAACACTTGAATTCTAACAGTGTCACTGTTTCTTGATTTGGCAGTGTTTCTCTCTAATGGTATTTGGGTTTATCAGAATAATCACACATTTATATAGAGAAAAATAAAATGGAATGACATGAATGTTTACAATGAATACCTATGTCACTTAATTTTTTAAAAACCTACTACAAAATGAAAAAGATTTTTAGTCTGGAGACTGAGTAAGTGGCTCCTGACGAAACAAGAACCATTTCTATAGGAAGAACCTACCGATTAGCCTTGCTCATGGGGACATAATGTGGTCTTAGCCAAATGCCCATGACTGACTGACTGACCTTTTAAAGATCCGTTTGGGGGGACACCTGGATGGCTCAGTTGGTTAAGCGTCTGCCTTTGGCTCAGGTCATGATCCCAGGGTCCGGGGATAGAGCCCCACATCGGGCTTCTTGGTCATCCCGCTTCTCCCTTTCCCTCTCCCTCTGCCTGCTGCTCCCCCTGCTTGTGCTCTTTCTCTCTGACAAATAAATAAATAAAATTTAAAAAAATCCATTTTGGGGTTCTGATAGATAACATGTTTAGAAGTTACATTCAGTAAAACATTTACAAGTACATTCAGTAAAATTTCCTCAGAGAGAAATAGGCATAATCCATGTGACGCCTCAACATATCCATGCATCATAAGCCCACTGCTCAGTTCAGGGGGTGTCACTGGGGCTCACCATCTATTCTAGTCTTCAATTTTTTCAAAATACATACCTTTACTGACTAATATCACATTATTCTTGGATTTTTTGCGCAAATAACAAAAGAAACAAACAAAAAAAGAAAAAAGAAGGAAGGAAGGAAGGAGGGAAGGAAGGAAAAAAGAGAAGGAAGGAAAGGCAAAGGGGGAGAAAACAAAAGGAGGGACAAACATGGCGCACCTCATTCTGATTTGGGTTTTGGGGGATGCTGGTGAGAACCAATGGAACTTTACAACTACGCTTCAGGTAACTGTATCCAGCATAGCTTTACGCTGCTGCACGTTTCTTGTTTCACACTCATTTACACTTGTTTTGCACATTCCAAGTTACTACATAAGATTCCAGTAGCCAAAAAACAATAGACCGCTAACAGCAATCACATACATTTTTTTCGGGAAGGTTGACATCCATTACTACTTCAGTAACATGGCCACAGCTTTCGAAAACACAGCAGCATTTAACAGTTCAAATTGTTTTCATTTGTTCACCTTAAAAACAAAACGAAACACAGAAATGCTTGAACAACGTAAGGCACTTAAGACAGAAACTCCTTCTCCAGCTGCCGCACGGACGGTCCGCTGGCTCTGCTCGTCATCCTGCCCAAAGGCACTGGGCCGTCCCTGCTCTGGCCTTGGGCGTTGGCATCCAGGAGGGAAGGCACGTGGGGTGTAGTCCTGTCCTCGGCCCCCCTGGGGGGACAAGCAGTGGGGGGAGTTGGACCCGGCCCGACAGAGAGCACCTGTGCCTGCCTGGCGGGCTGTGACTCTGAGCGGCTCCTGAAGGTTGGCAGGCGAGGTGGGGGCACCAGGGCGCCGGCTCTTTGTTTTTCCGGTGGGGCCTCCCTGGGCGGGGAGCACCGGGGCGTTCCCAGAGTCCACTCCAGGGGCAGGTCCGAGGCTCCGGGGTCTGAGCTGAGAGCTGCGCCTGCAGCAGCTGCTGGAGAAAGCAAAGATGGTGCGTGGTTAGATCGCGACTTCCAAGCCAGCCAACATGCAGACCCGTAACTAGGAGGACCGGTCAATTACGGGGTCACCTTCAAGGGAGCGTCAACAAAACACCCTCAGCACACACCTTTCCAAACTATTGGGACACTGTGTGTGTGTGTGTGCGTATGAAGAAGTAACTGCAAGGTTGGAAGGGGTGTTTCTGCCCGGGGAAAATTGCAACCATGAACGCGGCTCATCACCTCCACAGCACTTTGGGCCGACGATCACTAGGGCTGTCTTAGAAACAGGGGAAGTTTCACGATGGATTACACTAAAGGTTTTAAAAGTTTTTTTTTGTTTTTTTTTTTTAAGTGATGGGCAACATGATGAAACTTCACTTTCAAATTATGACCTGAAAAAAATGGATGGCAGCAAGAAAGCAGTTAGATTTTAGATTTTATATGTCGCCCCTTCTCTTTCTTGTCCCAAAGTCCAGACTCCTCACCACTCTAGCACATAATCACTGGCTTCTAAGTAAGAGAAAAAAAAATGGTTTCTCATGGGATTGCTGACCTAGGATTTCTCCTGTGCAGTCCTCAATTACTAATAGCTACTGCCTTACAAGAGAGGAATACATTTATCTAAAGACAATGGACAATAAACTGAAAAAAAAAATCACTTCTGGGCAGGGTTTTGGAAGAGCAGAGAAAAAGCAATAGAATGGGAACAGTTTCAGTTTCAATCACACTGGACAACTAGCCATACTGCACAACTCTGTACAATCTAAAAGGCATTTTCGTACACACGACCTTGCTTAATACTCATAACATATATTTGTAATTAATATACAAAAGAAATAATAGTCAGGCCCCGCACAGCATGTTTGGCTCTTCCCCCTGCTAAAATTTAGCCTGACGGTAAGCTGAGCAGTGATGCTGGGGGTAGCAGAGGACAGCTTATCACAGGGGAGGCTGGGCGGCCAGTTTGAACTCCAGCTCTCCCAGCAATCGGTGGTTCAGATGTGGGCAAATCACCTGTCCTCTCTCCTGTGAGGGGCTTGGGGCAGTTATTCCCCACCTGCCCGTTCTGTTTCAGTTTGCTAGCATATACTGACACTGTTGAGATCAATTATGCCTTTCTCAGAATTCAAAGAATAGAGTCAAATAAAAAAGCAGGGTAAAATTCAAGGAGCCGTATTAACTGTGCAAACAAGCTTGTTCAATGTGACCACTTGGAAAGATACAAGCAGGTATCCATGCAACTTTACGTTCTAATCTCTGTGGTGGGGATTTGTACTTGGACCCAACTAACGCAACCTACTTGGGGTCTGACAAGCATTTCCCTCGGACAGGGTTCGTCTGTGATGTGATGCTCGTTCTTTTGAAGAAGCAGAATAAGGCACATTCCCGCACGTCCGCTCTAGGAAAGGAGGAGATGGGTTTTTCCATTGACTGCAATCAGTCTCGAGTCTTGGTGTGGAGGTCGGCTCGCGACTACGTCCTCCAATGGCCGCGCAAAAGCCTGGAGTGGGCATCTCGGGGTCCGAAGCGACGTATGGGCTGCCCTCGGACAGCTCTGTGCTGTCCGTCTGCAGCAAGCACTTGGTGGAAAGAGAGGGCCCGGACAGAAGGCTCATGGCGCCTGGTGGAGGGAGTAAGGGTGGGCTGCTGGCCCTCTCGCCCGTAGACGGTGGCCTTGTGGAAGGACTGGCCCCGCCTCGGGACTTGGGAGCCCACTGGAAGATCCCCTCACGTTTCTTCCTTTCTTCTTTGGGCAATAGTCCTCCGGCAGCCTGTGCTTGATGAAGCTCTCTGATATCCAGCCCCAGAGCGACTGATGCCAGCAGCACGGTGCAGCCGTACAGGGCAGACTCCGTCTTCTTCCTCTGGGGGGACCTGCTCCGACTACTTGTAGGGGTCACCTGAGGAGGGCTTGCAGCAGGGCTCGAAGAGGGGCCCTCCTCCCAGCTTCCAGGCTCTACTGGATCCTCTCTCTGGCCATCTTTCCAAAGAGGTAGATCAACGTAGGCTTGGCTAGGAGATTTTATTTGCTTTGGTTTTCTGTGTTCTGGTCCATCGGAGGAAAGTTTTGGCTCTTCAGAAGCACCTAAACAAAGATATAAATTGTACCTGTTAAGTACGATTTGAAGGAAAAATAATTCAAACTGTACCATAAAATAAGGCTAAAATCTAATAAACATTCTAAGTCAAAGCACACAGAGTCCTTTTCAGTTCAGCAAACCGTTCGTCCAGGAGGACCTGAAGGAAAGGGAGCCTGGGGCACAGAACTCACGGTCCCCTGCAGAGGATGCAGCGAGCACATCATCCGCTGTTCCCTGTCCTTCAGGAAATGAAGGACATTCCTCACCGGCACGGGCAATACAGTTATTATCGGAAAAAGTCAGCAAGTTACAGAACGCATACACCCACATGCAGGCCCTGTAACGTGTCAGACAACACATGCCCTTTGCCTCCTCTCAGCATGTCGGGCCCAGTTATCTGTAGCACACCTGCGTGTACAAGAACCAACAGGCCCCAGATCAGTGGTTCTCAGAGTGTGCCTCCTGGCCCAGAGCTCCGGCATCCCCTGGAAACTTGCAGAAATGTGAATTCCTGACCCACTCCAGACTATGGAGTCAGAAATTCTACCGCTGAAGCCCAGGGGTCTGTGTTTTAATAACCTTTACTCAAGTTTGGGAGCCACTGGACTAGAAGATGATTCTCCAAAGAGGGCCCAAAGGGTAACGCATTAGATCAGCTAAAGAACAAGCAGTCATTGTTATCACAGACGTGCTCAGCAGTGAGTGAACAAAAACAACAAATGGCTTAATCCATGTTCCAAGCAATCACAACAGAGCCTCCCATGACTTCCCCAGTATTATGTTTTATAATACCTGAGTGTGATCTAGAATCCAGATAAGCCAAGACACCAGCTTTGCCCCCAACGAGCTGGAGGTGCTTTTCCCAGCATCCCCGTCCTTTGGGGTGCCCTCTCCTTCCTCTGCCTGGCCTCCTCCCACGCTCTCACACTGACCCCAAGCTTCCTTTCCCCCCAGAAAGCCCTCTGTCAAAGTACCCCCTGATGCCAACAGAGCCGAAGGCGGCCCATCCCCCCACATGCAATCTTAGTTTTCTCCGAAGCTCCCTAACCCTTGCATCTTTCGGTGTTTGTACTTTGAGATCACAGTCCAGATGTGCACGCCGGCAGATGGTAGGCTTCTGACCACCTGTTTGCATATTTAAATTTGGAAGGATCTCCCCTGCATAGTACTCTCATCACGTAGGCACGAAATGCATTTGGGTGAAATGAATATGCATCACACATGTGCCCAGCACATGTAACGGGCAACTAATTATCAACTCATCATTTAAAAAACAAGAGTGGGGGGGCGCCCGGGTGGCTCAGTTGGTTAAGCGGCTGCCTTTGGCTCGGGTCATGATTCCAGGGTCCTGGGATCGAGCCCCGCATTGGGCTCCCTGCTCAGCGGAGAGCCTGCTTCTCTCTCTTCCCCTCTCCCTGCCGCTCTGCTTACTTGTGCTCTCTCTCTAGCTCTCTGTCAAGTAAACAAATAAAAAAAAATTAAAAACAAAAACAAAAACAAGAGTGGGGGGAATGCTATCGACAAGTGAAATTCATTGACTTAAAAGTACATTGAGCCTGGGCTGCCTGCGTGGCTCAGTGGGTTAAGCCTCTGCCTTTAGCTCAGGTCATGATCTCCGGGTCCTAGGATTGAGTCCCACATCAGGCTCTCTGCTAGGCAGGGAGCCTGTTCCTCCTCTCTCTCTCTACTTGTGATCTCTCTCTATAAAATAAAAAAAAAAAAAAAAGTACATTGAGCCTTTCCTAATGTGTGTTCATGGGTACCTTTACTGGTCAGTAAAGCAGACTCTTCCCCCTGAAGTGGGCATGAAGTTATGGTGGTCCATTGTAACCTTCCCTTTTGATTACTGATGACCAGCATCTGTAGCCCTCAAACCAAGGTAAATATCTACATAACATCAAAATGTGTCCTTTGAGGATTCATGTAGGCATCTGGACAGGTGGTGAGTGTCCGCTGGGTTCCAGGCACTGCGAGTGGTAAACAAAAGTGATAAAACCCTTGACATTCCAGTTTGGGAGTGAAACAGAACACACACATTAAGGGCGTCAATGTAGGCAAGTAAGGATTTCCGGTAAGAGCTATGAGTAAGTAAGACTGGGTCATGAGACACAGGGATGGGGTGTGATGCTGCTTCAGTGAACGGTCAGGAAAAGCTCTCAGGAGATCCGGGGCTGAGACACAACTGCTTAGGAGGACAGGACCACACAGACAGGCGGTGGGAGGGGCCACACAGGAGGGACACACGACTGTGTCATTCCCATTAACTCATCAAGAGAACTTCCGGAGTTCACTTAATGGAGCTTGAGCAGAGCCAAATATATCCTAGTATTTCCTCCAACTGTCCTGTGGAGGACCTACTAATGGGTCAGAACATTCTAAAACAAATAAATAAATAAAAGAATTGAGGGGGAAAAGAGGGAGGACTTCTCCGATTAATCTCCCTGTTTAGTTACAAATAATGAAAAATATACTCTAGGTTGAACAGTTTTATTACAATTAGCTGTTCTTCCTTGGTCTTCAAACCATATTTGACAATAAATTGCAACATGTAATAAGAGGGGAACCTCTCAACCTTCCGAGGCAAGAGTCAGAATGTCATCGGGAACACGACAACAGGAAGCCCTGAGCACCCATCCTGCGTGTGCCCACATATACTTGTGCACGTCCTCGTGACAATGCGAAAGAGAAGTGAACATGGGTAGTGACTGACGGGATGCTTGTTGAATTAAGCACGGCCCTGATGACGAATTCAAGAAGTGGACACCATGTTCTGCGAAAACATCTTTAATCTGGCCACCGTGTCCAAGAGTGGTTTTAAATCATCAAGTTTAAAGACCAATTTTCTTTTCTCTGGTGATGACCATCCTTGAGGTTTTACTTTTTCTTTTTTTTTTTTTTTTTAAGATTTTATTTATTTATTTGAGAGAGAGATCACAAGTAGGCAGAGAGGCAGGGAGGCAGGCAGAGAGGTGGTGGGGGAAGCAGGCTCCCCGCTGAGCAGAGAGCCCGATGTGAGGCTCGATCCCAGGACCCTGAGATCATGACCTGAGCTGAAGGCAGAGGCTTAACCCACTGAGCCACCCAGATGCCCCTCCTTGAGGTTTTTCAACACCATCTCTCTTCAGCCTTTTAATATCTGAATACTGAATAGGATACCAAGTATTGAAAATAATTATAATTCCTCTAAATTAAAGAGTTTCCAAGGTAATCCTCTCTAAGTGGTGGTTTTCCACAGAAACCTGCTTGACAAGATTTTGTCCTGTTAAGCAGTGGCAATGCAGCCGAAGCCCACCCCTAGATCTCAGGAGAATTCCAGGATGTCCACATTCTCATAGTTGCTATCTCCTATACTACATTAATTCTACAGAATTAATTATGAGACTAATTTTTCTGGTAGAGAATAGGAGTTACAAATTCCCAAGGAGTAATGTGGAGCCTAATTACTATCCGTCAGGACAGGACAGCAAGTAAGTTTTGAGCCTAAGTAAAGGTACACGCAGGAGAACTTCTTGCTAACCTTCCCTGTGCTACTTGAAAGACCACATGAAACTTTCAAAGCACAGCGTCTACAACACTCAGATGCTACGTCGAACTCGAACAGATTCTATTTGCTGAAGCAGATTTACCTGGCTGGTCCACAAATAATGAAGCCAATGGCGTGGTTTTCGGATTCTTTATTAAGAGAGCTGACCAAGGACTGTTGCCGTCTGAGAGAGGTCTTATTCTAAAAGAGAAAGACGTTTATTTCGATAGAACCACGTGGCACACAGACTGGGTTTTGACAGATACATGCCGACGGCACTTTTGAGTCGCAGAGGGACCACATTTGCACCGTTCTGAAGGGCTGACAAAGCACAAACAGAACGTGGAAACGAGACAGGAAATAGATCAAAGTGTTTTAACTGCCTCACTACGTGGTAACATAATTTAGTAGGACAAACTCATCCTAGAAATGAAATTAACATTCGGGTATCTCTGCACTCTCCCAGTCGTGGTCTAGAAGTGAAGTCTGGCCGATGCGGAATTCTAGAAGGCACCGCTACCTGTCACGGTCTACGCTGATGGGCCGCTGGGTGTCACATGCTTACCTTTCTTTGCTGTCACTTCTTTCTTTCATTTGAATTGAGTTGGGTCCCCAGGTACAACCTTTTTTCCTGAAGTTCTTTTTCACATCCTCAAATTCTTCTTGTCGGCTGACCGTGTTCCTTCCCCAGGTTTTATTGCTTTCGTCTGAAGTCACTAGGGAGAGAGCATCACGCATTAACCGATTACCAAAAAAACCTGAAGTCAGACCGATCCAATCAGTGATACAGCTCCCTCACGCGAGGAACGCCGAAAGCGAAGAAACGGGAAGGTGTGGAAGGGACTTCTCCCGCCCTACCGATGGCAAGCGGCTTCCTCTCATCATTAAAGTAGCCAAAAAGTGGAATGAGTTAAAAGAAAAGACAAACTGAGCCTAAGGAACAAAAGCCAGTTTCTAGGTTGCGGTTTAATCCAAGTTTTTGTTAGTTATCACGAGTTTCCCGCAGCCATCGCTACAGTCGCTTTTTCAAACCTCCAGCTGTTGAACGGTTGCCCTGCCCGCCCCCTCCCTTGCTTTTTCTCCCGGCCTCACAGGGAGGTCCGCATCCACATTTAGTGTCTGTGTTTTGCTGACACACCCCAGGCTATCCTTCTAGCTTTGAAGCGCACTTGCCCTTACTGCCTGCAAGGGATTCAGGCATCCCTGGGGACAGTTGCTATCCCAGGCTCCTGTTGCTATAGACTTTGACAACCAGTCCCGGGAGTAGATGGCCCAAAGCCCAGTGCAAAACATCATGACATATCTACAGAGGGGAGCACTCCATGGCCACAGGGAATGAGGCTCAGATATGGAGGATGTCAAGTGTCTATGTTACAGATTGCACAGACCCATTTTAGGAAATATACGTGTTTATGCACATGTGTGTATAAACACAGGCATCAAGCTCTTATTCAAGTGTTGACCTTTGAGGGAGACGTCTGCTTACGGAAAGACGGAAATTTCACTTCTTTATAATCATTTTTTTTAGAATTGCCTGCATTGTGGGTGATGCTTGATTTGTGTGTTTCGGTATTTCCACATTTTAAAATAGACGTATCCCTGTGCAGGGAGGTGTCTGTGTGTCTGCATGTGTATGTGTGTGTGTGCGACAATCCTAAGTCGTTTGAACTTATTAAGGGCGTCAGCGCAGAATCAGAGGGGACTGGCGGGCAGTCTGCAGGTGTGTGGGGGCCCCGGGCTGGAGCAGACTGGCTCTGCTGAGCTGTGGCACCGCCAAACCGGACCCGCTCACACCGGCACAATCCACCCGCCTGCCGGCCCCTGGGACAGCGACGATCCTAGAGCTTTCTGTTGGCCCTTTAGTAAACATTTACTGTCCTAGCAGGCTGGGAAGGGCATGGAGAAGAGTCCATGCTCTTGGAGACTCTTTGATTGCAGTGTCACAGCTGCAGAGCTACTGAGCTGGGTCGAAGTGCACAACCTCTCTGCCTTGTTGTGGGATCACGTAAGAAGCTACTTCTTGAGGTCGTTTTGAGAATTACATGGATGAACAGATGGGAACTGCTCACAATGGAGCGGGGCAGGGCATGCGCTCTGGGTGGCGAGATCTCTGCCCGCACGGAGCTTCTGGGTTACTCCTTCTGCCTCCACCAAAGCATCACAGACTAGTCATCCCAGCGCTGAGCTAGCAAAACTTTCTTGGTTTTTGTCTGTTATGCGAATTGGTAAGTAGGACTGGGTCGGAGGAGGGAGGGTTGCTGACATCTTCAGGTTGTATCAATCCTCTTCTTGGAAAAATACGAGCTCTACCTCTACTCCAGATTATGACACTCGGTTACTGGGAAGCACGCCACAGCCGTAAACAGCGGCAGGCTACTGGAAGGGCACAACGCTACCTGGTGGGCTCCTCCGCCCTTGGATTCTATCTGACAACGTGGGAAAGGTGGGTTCTACTCTTGCTCTGAGACACACCCTGAAACCGGAATTCTCAGAAGAGGAGTAAATCTTTTTCTTATTCCCAAAGAGAAGGACACCCTGCATATGGTGTCATGTTAGAGAGAGCCAGAGGACATAGAGTAAGAAAAACTACGAAGCAAATATTTTGTGCCAATATCAGATGTTTTTGGCAGACCGTGCTTCTTTCCATGATGGTGACATACTCATATTTTTACCTAAAGTCAAGCTTATATTGTATTTTGATTTTGGTATTTACTCCAGGAGTCTTTAAACAAATTGGGGGTAATCGCTTTTGTTCAATCTCACTGAAACGATTCTCACGTCTCTCAGTAAATATAATTATTGCCTCCTTCAGTTTCAGAGGTTTGGGAGGTGTTGTTCCTTTCTTTTCTTTTTTTTTCTTTTCTTCTCACAATGCTTTCATAATAAATTTTTCTAAGTTTACGCACATTGCCCCGTCTTCGACCTGGAGGAAATGTGCAGACCCAGCTACCACCCGCAGCGGCAGGAAGCCCGTTCCTCCGAATCAGACGCGTCTACTGATCGACCCAAGAGGCAAAATCCTCAGGACGAAGGCTCGCTCACGCGACGAAGGCGGCCGCGGGAGAGCCGCAGGCCGTACCAGGTTCATGGGAAGAGCGATGGTAAACACGATGATCAAAACAACTACCGGCGCACACGGGGCTCTTACCACATGTACACGCCTGACCCTGGTCAACTACTGTGTCCCCGGTTCACAGAAATAGAATCTGAAGCAGGACGAGCTTAAGAAAGTCTGAAATCGTAGCGTAGTAGGGCCAGAGCTGGGATTTGTCCCAGGCAGCGTGGCTCCAGACTATGCCCTCAACGGTCATGCTCTCCTGAAGCCTCGAAGCAGGATATCCATGCCAGCTAGGGACCAGAGGGGACAGACACGTAGACAAGAGGGGCTGCTGGGAATACCTGGGGTCACAAACAAGAGGATGATGGTTCGGGACATAGAATGGGAACAAACAGTTGTGCGCACAGAGCTGGGCCTGTTTGGCAGATCTGCCTCCAGACGCTTTCATCTGTCATTTTGAGAACCAATGCTGAGTGCCCTGTTGTTTGGGGAAAGTGGGGATGTTCCCCGAGCTGGCTTTGCGGCAGCCCCGCCAGGTGAGAACCTACGTGACATCCCTGAAGTATTCAGTTTAAGTAGTACAAGTCTTGGGCCTCGCCGGGCTTATGCAGGTATGACTTCCCCACTTACGCGAGGTTGTAGCCACTACGCAGCGGTGTGGAGACGGGGACTCTCTGTTGTGGTGGGACTGGGCAACGGCACAGCCACTCCGGGAGGCATTTTGGTGTGTCTGCTAGAGCCAAACACGCTCACCGCACGAATCAGCGATCACACTCCTTGGTATTCACCCACAGGAGTTGAACAACTACATCCACTCAAAACCCGTGCATGACTTTCTAGCACCTTTATTCGTAACTGTCAGAGTTAAAAGCTGGAAACGAGGGGCACCTGGGTGGCTCAGTGGGTTAAGCCGCTGCCTTCGGCTCAGGTCATGATCTCAGGGTCCTGGGATCGAGCCCCGCATCGGGCTCTCTGCTCAGCAGGGAGCCTGCTTCCTCCCTCTCTCTGCCTGCCTCTCTGCCTACTTGTGATCTCTGTCAAATAAGTAAGTAAAATCTTTAAAAAAAAAAAAAAAGCTGGAAACGACGAAGATGGTTTTCTGCAGGTGAGCGGGCGACAGCGAGCTGAGCTCTGCCCGCACAGCGGCAGGCCGCTCCCCGACAGCAACGGACAGAAAAGAGCTATGGGCCACGAAAAGGCGTGGAAGACACGTCCATGTGCGCTGCTGAGTGAGAGGAACCAGTCTGGAAAGGCTTCCTGCCGAAAGACTCCCACAGTGTGATGTTCTAAAAAAGGCAAAACTGCGGCGAGGGGAAGGATCAGAGGCTGCTGAGCACAGAGGGCGGAGGGGTGAATGGGCGGAGAACAGAGGATTTTTAGGGCCGTGAAAACACTCCCTGTGATACCAGAGTGGTGCACACATGTCATGCATTTGTCCAAGCCCAGGATGCACAGCACCGAGAGGGAACTCCAGGGCACACGACGGATTTGGGGTGACGAGGATGTTCCCTGATCGTGACAAAGCATCCACTGCAGTCATAGAGGGGGCCTGGGTGTGGGAGGGGGCACCAGGGAAATCTCTGCACCTTCCTCTCAGTTTTGCTGTGAACCTAAAATTGCTCTGAAAGTCAAGTTTGAAAAAAAAAAAAGGAATATGAAAACATGGAAGAGAAGAGAGAAACAGCAGCGTAAAGACAGAGGGATCATGACTTCCCATTCCCTTGTCCGTTCTACAGGCTACGAGGTAAGACCTGCCATCCTTTTTGTCCTTTCATTAAGCTCCTACTCAGTCTAAGGAAAGGCCGAGTATGGCTTTGTTAGAAACGCTACCTCAGAAAGACATGTTACTTATGATAAAATGATGGTCCCTTAAACTGATTCAGGTTATTAAACATTTATTCAGATCACGTCTCTTTAACTATGAGGAGACTAACATACTGGGATCCTGGGAACTTCAAAAAAAAATCTCTCTGCCGGTGCCAATGTTTTCATTACAAAACAAACAAACAAACAAACAAACAAAGCAAAAACCAACCAACAAAAAAAGAAATTGATTATAGGCCTGATCAGGGAAAATACTGTTTTGGATTTTTTTTTTCTCCAAATAAGTATAGTGAGTAGCAAAACATTAAGTTTGGTGAAGAAAGGAGAAGCAGCAAGTCAATTATTTAATACAGTAACATGGGCTGATCACCACATTACTTACATATACATATAAAACACACTCTTGTTTTGCTTTGCCTACTTTTTGGACTCACTTTTGATAAAAGTCAATAGTTTTATTTAATTCCACTAAACGTTGATTTAAGGTCTAACTGAAAACTCTCACATTGCAAAGGTGCCAGGCAAATTAGCTACATGCCTTTTTTTCCCCCACCAGTCTGAACACTCTCTCTAAAATCAAAATACTACATAGTATTTTAAAGTATTATGTTGCCCAGCATAGATCAAATGAAACATAGATCTCAAGAGCAATTTTTTTTCCAAACAAGGAAAGAAATGGAAAAATCTTGAATTCCTGATTTCATTTTTCAAAATATCCATAAATATGCTACTGATATAATTAGGTTATGCTAATTTTGCATACAAGTGTTTATCAAAGTGTCTCAAGATATGGTACTCCCCGTTCTACTCTGTGGCCTGGGCAGATCACCAATTGCATAGAATCTAAAAACCATTATTGTGAAAATAAGTCTGCATAGCAAAGGAATCTATCAATAAAATGAAAAGGCAGTCTATGGAGTGGAAGAAAATATTTGCAAATCACATATCTGATAAGGGGTTAATATCCAAAATGTATAAAGAACTCATACATCTCACTAACAAAAAGCAAATAATCCAACTAAAAATGGGCAGAAGAGCTGAATTTTTCCGAAGAAGACATCCAGATGGTCAATAGACACAGGAAAAAATGCTCAACATCACTCATCATGAAAATGCAAGTCAAAACCACAGTGAGGTATCACCTCACACCTGTTAGACTGGCTAGTATCAAAAAGACAAGAAATAGTAAGTGTTAATGAGGGTGTGGAGAAACGGGACCCTTGTGCACTGTTGGTGGGAATGTCAACTCCTGCAGCCACTGGGAAAATGATATGGGGGTGCCTCAAAAAATTAAAAAAGAACTACCAAATTGTGACCAAGATGGTTATGTAGGGTATACTGACTTTGTTCCTCCTCACAAGAACATCAAACAACTATTTGAGAATAAGATACCACTGAGAGGATCCTAGAACACAGGGGCGAGGCTATAGCACTCCCCTTACACCCCAGAGACCAGGACAGACCACATCATAAGGCTAAGGGAAGCAGCTACACATGGAGTGCACTGCCCCCCCTCCCCGGCCCAGTGCAGCACCACAAAGACAGGTCTCCCCTGACCCTCCAGTTCTTCCAGTGGACAAAGAGAAACCGGGGGGAGAGTACACCCCCATCATCGTGGGTCACTTTTGCAGGAGCCGTACTCTGATCCTGCACCAGGGGGAATATGGGGGATCACTCCCAAACTCATTCTCTAAAGCAATCAATACCCTGTTACCAAAACCAGAAAAGCACATTACTAGAAAAGAAAACTATGGGCCAATATCCCTAATGAGCATAGATGTAAAAATTCTGAATAAAACACTAGCAAACAAAATTCAGCAGCACATTAAAAGGATCATTCACTATGATCAAGTGGGCTTTACCCCTGGGATGCAAGGATGGTTCAACATATACAAATTAATCAATGTGATACATCACATTAATAGAATGAAAGAAAAGAATCATATGGTCATCTCAATAGATACACACACACACACACACACACACACACTTACTTGACAGAATTCAATATCCATTCATGTTAAAAACCCTTGACAAATTAGGCACAGAAGGAATATCTCTCAACAAAATAAAGACCATGTATGATGAGCCCACAGCTAACATCATCTATATGGTGAAAAGTTGAAACTTTTCCTCTAAGATCAGGAACAAGAGTGCCCACACTCACCACTCCTATTCAACAGGGAAATGAAAGATCTCTGTTCTGAAAACTGTAAGATAGTGATGAAAGGAATCAGAGAAGACACAAATAAATGGAAATGTATCCTGTGTTCAGGGATTGGAAGAAATGATACTGCTAAAATGTCAATACTACCCAAAGCTACCTATAGATTCAATGCAATCCTATCAAGATTCCAATGGCCCTTTTTACAGGAGTAGAAAATCCCTTCCTAAAATTTATATGGAATCCCAAAAGACCACAAATAGCCAAAGAAATCTTGAGAAAAAACAAAGCAAGAGATATCATACTCCCTGATTTTAAGCAGTGGTATAAGTAATCAAAACAGTGTGGTACTGGCATAAAAACAGACAAATAGACCAACAGAACAGAACAGAGAGCCCAGAAGTAAACTCCACCGTTTATGCTCAACTAATATTTGACAAGAGTGCCAAGAATATGCAATGGAGGAAAGACTCTTCAATATTCACATGTAAAAGAATGAAATTCAGCCCATATATTATAACCACTCATAAAAATTGATTCAAAATAGATTAAAGACTTAAATGTAAGACCTTAAACCATGAAACTCCTAGAATATAAGAATAAATATTTTTGACATGGGTCTTGGCCAATGATTTTTTTGGTTATCAAACCAAAAGCACAAGCAACAAAATAAAAAATAAGTGGACTACATCAAACTAAAAAGTGTCTATACAGCAAAAGAAACCATCAACAAAGTGGAAAGACCTATGGAATGGGAAAAAATATTTGTGAACTATATACCCGGTAAGGGGCTAATAACCAATATATAAAAAAACACAGAACTCAATAGCCCAAAAAAATCAAGTAACCTTATTAAAAAATAGGCAAAGTTCTTGAACAGACATTTCTCCAAAGAAGACATATGAATGGCCAACAGGCACATGAGAGATGCTCAACATCACTAGTAATTAGGAAAATGCAAATCAAAACCACAATGAGATATCACCTTGTACCTTTTAGAATGGCCACCCTCAAGAAGACATGACATAACAAATACTGGAAGGGATGTGGAGAAAAGGGAACCCTTGTGGACTGCTGGTGTGACAGCAAGTTGGTGCAGCCACTATGGAAAACAGTATGGAGAAGCCTCAAAAATGGAAAATAGAACTACCATATGATCTAGCAATTCCACTTCTAGGGATATACCCAAAGGAAATGGAAATACTAACTTGAAAAGATATCCATACCTCCTTGTTCATAGCAGCTTTATGAACAATAGCCTAAACATGGAAACAACCCAAGTGTCCATCAATGGATGAATGTATATATACACAATGGAATGCTGCTCAACCATTAGAAAGAATGAGAGCTTGCCATTTCCAACAACATGGATGACCCAGAGGACATTAGTCTAAATGAAATAAATCAGACAGAAAAAGACAAATACTATATGATCTCACTTACACATGGAATCTAAAAAAAAAAAAAAAAGAAAGAAAAGAAAACTGACAGAAAAAGAGATCACACTTAAAACCAGAGGTGTAAGGTAGAGAGGAAGGGAGAATCGGAGGAAGGTGGTCAAAAGGTATAAGATAAATTATAGTTATAAGATAAATAAGTACTGGGAATATAATGTGTGGGATGACTATGGCCAACACTGCTGTATGTTATAAAGAAAAGTTAAGAGAGTAAATCCAAATAGTTCGCATCACAAAGAGAAAAAACATTTTACCTTTTTCTTTTTTTCTTTCTTTTCTTTTTATCATATCTATATGAGAAGATGGACATTAGCTGAACCTATTGAGGTAATCAATTCACAGTATACATAAATCAAATGATCACGCTTAAATGTATACAGTGATGCATGTTAATTATTCCTCAATAAAACTGGAAAAAAATATAACTACCATACGATCCAGCAATTCCACTTCTGGGTACTTGAAGAAAACAAAAATACTAAGTCGAAAATATATACACACCCTCAAACTCAGGGCAGCATTATTTAGACTAGCCAAGACATGAAAACAACCTTAGTGTCCATCAACAGATGAATGGATAAAGAAAATGTGGTATATCTATACAATGGAATATTATTCAGCCAGAAAAAAAAAAAAACAATGAAATCTTGCCATTTGCAACAACACGGATGGACCTCATGCTAAGGGAAGTAAGTCAGACAGACAAATATTATATAATCTTGTTTATATGTGGAATCAAATTTTTTAAAAAAGACCTTATACATACAAAGAATAAATTGGTGGCCGCCAAAGGCAGAGGGTAGACGAAATGCGTGAAGGTGGTCAAAAGGAACAAACCGCTGGGTATAAAATAACTAAGTCACGGGGACAGAATGTAGAGTGTGGTGACTATAGTTAGGAACACTGTATTGCATATCTGAAAGTTGCCAAGAGAGTCAATCTTTAAAGTTCTCATAATAAGAAAAGTAGATTTTGTAACTATGCATGGTGACATGTTAACTAGACTTACTGTGGTGATCATTTTGCAATACATTTGACCCTTGAACAACATGGGTTTGAAATGTGTGGGTCCACTTTTATGTGGACTTTTTTCAATAAGTACAATATAGTCTAGTAAATGTATTTTCTCTTCCTTAAGATTTTCTTAATATTTTCTTTTCTCTGGCTTACTTTATTATGAGAATACGGTATATAATACGTATAACATGCAAAATCTGTGCTCATTGACTGTTTCTTGTGAATCAGTACGACTTCTAGTCAACACCAGGCTATTAGCACTTAAATTTCTAGGGAGTCAAAAGCTGTATGTGGATTTTCAGCTGTACGGCATGGTGGTGGGCGCAGTGGTGGTGAGCAGCCCTAACCCCCCACGCTGTTTCTGGGTCAACTATATACACAAGTATCAGATAATCATGTTGTATGCCTGGAATTAGTATAATGTTATACGTCAATTATGTCTCAATTAAAAAAAGAAGAAGAAAATTAGACTAAGAAATGTAAGACCAAATTTTGTTTTCTGAAAAGTTGGGACACCTATTAAAGTCACGTGTTAGTGACAGTGAGCAATGGTACATGTTTGGTTGATGGACTCCAAGTCAGTGAAGGACAGAAAGCCCCAGAGGAGCCCCCGTGCCCTGGGGGAAGGCTTACGCTGTATCGCTCGGAGCCGAGGGATAACTGTGGGGCTGCTGGGTGGGCTGGAGCCGTTGCTGTTCACACTCTTCCGTTTGTCCAAGTTGGGAGAGGCCTGGACGGTGATTTTATGCTGGAAGTCTGTTGGACAGGCAAAGAAGTGAGAATTGAGAGTTCATGGTTTTAGGCTCTATTCACAGGCACTTTGTCAGTACAAAACAATAAGAGCAAAATATGCCAGAGGGTAAGAAGCAGGTATCTCTGGGTCTGTTTCTTGGTTTCCTTCTTATCTTCCATTCAGGGCTCGAGAGTCAATAATAATCAGAGTTTACAAGGGTGCCTGGGTGGCTCAGTCGGTTGAGTGTCTACCTTCAGCCCGGGTCATGATCCTGGGGTCCTGAAATCGAGTCCCACATCAGGCTCCCTGCTCAGCGGGGAGTCTGCTCCTCCCTCTGCCTCCCTCTGTCTCTCATGAATAAATAAAATCTTTCAAAAAAATAATCGGAGTCTAGGATATGTTAGGTATAGTCAGACACCCAGGCACAGACCAATGGGACATTACTGAGTACTTGTAGAACCTAACCATCTTCTAGGAAGGAACGTGACCTTGGTGTGGTCTAACACAGTGGAAAACAAATTTGAAAGAGGAGACACTGTGGATTTCAGTGAGTCCTGGTTCTGCTACAGACCATCTAGGGACCTCAAACCGGTAAGGAACCCTCTGAGCTCATCTCTGCTACTGTTGGACAGAAACAACCAATACATCACATCTCTGCTGTGGTAATTAAAACAGAAAATGCTGGCTCTAGGGGGTCTGGAACATGCTACTCCCCAAAACCTTCCCTTAACCTATTACATTTCTCCACAACCGTCTACTCTTCATCAAACCCAGTAGAAGAACACTCCGGTCTGTTTCTTTAGGTCTTCATTTCCTTATGAAGTCTCCCCTGTCACATCAAACTTATGTTAAATAATTTTTTATGCTTCCCGCCCCATTAATCCACCTTTGACAGTTTGACTTTCAGACCCAAACGGGGACCCTAAGAGGGTCAAGGAAAACTCCCCCAACCTTGCCCCGGTTAAAAGCATTCCACAGTCCTAGGACCTAACGGTCACACGGACAGCTGTCATGAAACTGCAGCCAACGACTAGGAATTAGCGGTCACCAGAGTGGAAGAGGAGAGTGTCTGGGAGAACTCTGTCAGCTGTTGGAAAGTCATCAAAACCTCAGGCGCAGGTAAAAGAAATTACTCCAGTGCACTGCGGGGCTGAACCTTTGGATTTTCTAGTGGCTGTTTTTACAGCTCGGTGGGGGCAGAGGTTAACTGGTAGGTTCTGTCTGGTGGTGATGCAAACAATTTCTGTCTGGTGTGAAAGACAATCCCAAAGGTTATGGCTTGTGGCCACACTGGGCACTAACCCTGTTTATATTTAACCTAGAAATCTAACTCTAACGTTTCCTTATTCAACTGCCCATAGATATGTAGCTCCTCAAACTCCCACTGAAACCAATTTTAGCTGGTTGTCCTAATTATTGGCGAGTTGGATAAAAATCTTTGACACGCGTTCATTTCATATTGGCAAGAGAGCTATGATTTTCCTTTTAGAAGACTGTACTTTACACTTTAAAGGACTTGAAAGAACCACCTAGTGTTTGACATGCGGAAGAGCTGGAACCCGGCAGTCAGACGTGTCTCCGCTCGTCCCTGCTGCGCATCCGGAAATGTGTAACATTGTCTTCTTCTCCCTGACCCTCCGCATCTGAGCGCACATAACGTATCGTGTCAGTCCCGCGCTCCAGATTCACCAGAGAGCTCTAGTTGAGAAGCTTGTACGCCAGCTTCTGGAAGCAGCAGACTCCGTGTGTCAATCCCAGCCTTGCGCTTGGCAGCCACATGAATTTTCAGGAGGCATCTCAGTTGTCTCCACATACAAAAATGGAAAGTAAATCACAATTTCTACTCTGCAGGACAGCGCTGAACAATTAACTAGAAAGTATAGAGAACACTCGGCTCGGGGCTCGGGACAGAAGCTGCAGTGATGCATGTCGGTGACTCTTTCTGTTCTCCGCCCACCACTGCCACTGCCATGCCGCGCTGGAGGAGCTGCCGCAGCTCCCTTCCCAGCTTCCCGTGTCTGCCCTGGGTCCCTCGGGTCTAGCTCACAGCAGCCAGATGCATTTTAAAAATGTATGCCAGCCCACAGCATCCCCCTGCTGACAAGTCTTCAAAGGTTCTGCATTACTTAAGTGACAGAGATCAAAGTTGTTACATGCCGTGTAGGGCCCTCAAATCTGAGTCTGGGTTCTTCGTGCCTCCCACCTCCTGCTGCCCTGTTCTCCCGTCACTTGCTGTGGTCTGAACTGGGGGGTCAGCAAACTTTACTGTAAAGTGACACAGAGGAAATGTTTTAAACACTGTGGGCCACATGGCCTCTGTTACAGGTACTCAAATCTGCCGATCTCGTGAGCAATTGGTCGTACACGATACATACATGTGTTCCAATACAACTTTATTTATGGAAATGGCAATTTAAATTTCATATCATGTTCACATGCCATGACATATTGGTCTTCTTTTCGAGTGTTTAAAAGTGCATAAACCATTGAACCGTTTTGTGGGCTGCACAGAATGGATGGGGGGCTGCCCCCGGACAAACCACAGTGGTCTTTTTTAGTTCCTGGAAGGAACCAAGCCTTCTCTGCCTGTGCTCGCTGCCTGTTCTCTTCCTCCTCCTCTGTATTCAGTCAATTCCTAACTTCAAGTCTCATTTTATTTTTTTTTTTATTTTTAGATTTTATTTATTTATTTGCCAGAGAGAGAGATCATAAGCAGGCAGAGGCAGGCAGAGAGAGATGGGGAAGCAGGCTCCCCGTTGAGCAGAGAGCCCGATGCGGGGCTCGATCCCAGGACCCTGAGATCATGACCTGAGCTGAAGGCAGAGGCTTAACCCACTGAGCCACCCAGGCGCCCCTCAAGTCTCATTTTAAATGTTACCTCGTTAGGATGACTTCTATGCTCTCCTTAGAGCAGGTGACACCTTTCAGCTAATCACTGTCATATGACCCTTCTCTCATCGTAGTTCATAATCTTAGTGAGTAAATGAGTATTTAATTATTTGCTTTGGTCTCATTCCCCTGCCCCAGGACAACGTCAGCTCTTGGGGCAGGGGCCAGAAACCTCCACCACGGCAGCACCCCACTGCGGGCTGGCACACTGCCCCGCCCAGAAAAGCTACTAAGGAAATCTTTGCTGAGTCAATATTTTCTCTGCTTAAGATTATAAATAACATAAGGGCAGAAATCCTGTTTATTTTCTCGTAATCCCTGCTACTTGATCATGGTACAAGAAAGCGGTGTAAGGTTTTGCAGTAGAATCAAACTGGAGCTTACGGTTGATGGCTGGAATGTAGCTAGCAGGGTGCGCGGTGGTTTGGAAGACAAAGCGAGGGGAAATGAAGGAGCAGGTAGGCGGCTCCTCCCGTCTACCAAGTAAGAAAAATGAAAGATCTGACCTAAGTGGAGAATGGATGCAAGAGAGCAGTTTAGCAGGACATGGTGACGGACTGGATTTGGTGGGGGAGGGGGGAAAAGTAAAAGAAAGAATTACCCTTACCCATAGACACAAAAGAGTTTATTTTAGATTGAAGTACTTTGTGAAGGTTCAGCTAGCCCCGTGACATGTCAGAACATTCTGGAAAAAAATCGTCCAGGAGACGCCAGCCCTCAGAACAGGAGGGCCAAAAGCGGGTGTGTTCTTGCCATCCTCAGAACTAGAGAACCAAGTGACAGCATGTGAACCAGAGACCAAGGGGAACAGATGATGGCAGGGTAACTGGCACAGAACGTCAGTAAGACCAAGGAGGAGTAGCAAAGACACAAAACTGGATTTCAATGATACCTAAGCTTCAGAGTGCTTCTGATTTTCTAAAAAAAAAAAAAAAAAAACCCTAATTTCTCTCTCTCAAAAAAAGGGCACTCTTGATCTTTTTAAACATAAAATGCTTTTTATTATAAATATCCTTGTCCCTATAAAGTGGAGAAAGGTTGACTCTGTCCCCATTATGCATTTAGGAAACAGGCTGGTGTTATTTTTCTTTGAACTTGAGAGAACAGTTTTCTCATGGCAGGTTATCGTGAGGTCCACAGGCTTTGGGGTAAAACCTACACTAATACTTTTATTGGCAATGTGTCATGATAGTCTCAGCGGGAATGATCGTTTTGGCCCTGAAAGTAGTCGCATTTGCGTGTGCATGCACTGACTCTCACATTTGCACACGAGGCAGATGACTGGGCGGGCTTTCGGCATCGCTGAGTGGCTGAAATTGGAACGCCATAGTTTCAGAAACCTACCAACTTCTGAAGGCTTCAAAGCCTCTTGGCCTTGTTTTATATGTTCTAAAAACATAACTTTGGTTTAAGATAAGCATAATGCAGAGTGAATGATAGAAAGTGGTCACAATAGGAAAATATCTACCACGATCACGTTTTCTTCCTACAGATTCCAAGAATTCATAAAATATAACTTAAAAACTCTTGTCTTAGATTATGTTTCCTCCTTTTATAAGCATCTATCCTTATTTGGTCAGGGCTCCATGAAGGATTGCCAGTGCGAGGAACTACAGTTGAGTTTTCTAGCAGTACGTCATCATAGCTATAAACAGCAATAAGACAAAAGTTATCCTCAGTGATTCTTAAGGACAAAATTATGCTGCGATAACTATTCACACTTAATAACAAGGTTATGAAAGAGGCACAGGCACAGATACCAAAAACCAGTCTGTAGGAGTCTCAGATATGTTTCTGAGAAAATTTTTATGCTAGTTGAACATGGAGAAAATTCCTGCAAGAGGTTGGAGGGATTTGGTACACTGAAAGGAAAGTGTCACTGCCATTCAACCTACTGCCAGTGTTTCTTCCTTAGTAGTGTACCATTCAGTAGTACTAACATTTGGTAACTCAAGGAAATTTCTAGCAGACAGTAACTTTCTTGAACTTAAGGCATGAGTAACTGCTTTTACTTCTATACTAAGCCAAATTCCCAAAGGAGAAAAATAAGTATTGTTAGGGTTCATTCTTCTCCTTGAATCTTTGGATATGTATCCTGCTTTGGGACATTGTGCAAGTAAATTGTGTGTGTGTCTGTGTATGTGTGTGTGTGTACAAAGAGTTGGGGGATTCTTTTTTTTTTTTAATAATTTTTTTTAAACATTTTATTTATTTATTTGAGAGAAGAGAGAGACAGTGAGAGAGAGCATGAGCGAGGAGAAGGTCAGAGAGAGAAGCAGACTCCCCGTGGAGCTGGGAGCCTGATGCGGGACTCGATCCCAGGACTCCAGGATCATGACCTGAGCTGAAGGCAGTCACTCAACCAACTGAGCCACTCAGGCACCCGAGTTGGGGGATTCTAAACAAAAACAGTTTCCATGGTGGTAACAGTGTGACAACAATGTAGCACCACCTTGTGGCCAGAAGAGGTACATACCATACTAAATCACAGCAACTGAATTTCATTCCTTCAGGTGGATTCCGATTATAGCAGGTTTTGGGGGATATGGTTTTAAATGGAATCATTTATTAAGTGCCACGAGGTAAATAAATGTGTAACTAAAATTCTCAGAGAGAGAAAAGCCAAATAGTGCAATTCAGGAATAATAGAAATCTAAATGTATATAATATACAATATAATATATAAAATATTAAAAAATAGGTATTTATATATACTATATAAAATATAAAATAATATAAATCTAAAAATAGTCAAATGCACTCAATCTCCTTGGAATGAATATGAATATTGGCCAAACACGATTTGAGAAGAAAAGCAGGAGCAAAAGTGAACTCAGGAATCCTGAGATATGTACTTTAATCATCTGGCCGCTGAAGATGAAAGGATCCGTGGAATGATTTAATTTTTTTCTCCCAAATTTATTCTCCATCAACTTCTTATTGGCCAGCTCCCGAATCAGTGAATTGTAATCAGGGTAACATAGTCACCACACAGATAGAAGGCTGCTATAGCTAAGAACTCGAGAAAATGCACATGGAGTGCTTCTCTGGATTTTTCTATCATCTACACTTGAAAGCAGAAGCCTCATCATAAATAAAATAGGCTATTTTAAATTATGTCTGACATACAAAATAGCACAGTCCATGGTCCCCCAAGTTACCCTTTGGCTAAAAAGCAAACATCAGAAGAGAACCTGAAAAAGTATATTTTTTTCTCCCCCAGAGAGGTCAGGTATAAAATGAGTAAGGAGCCACAGCCTATCCTCACTTCAGTAAACCAAATAATCAATAATGTATACTGTATACTGACGGCCACATATCAGCGATTTTCTGATCAACTGAGGGTTTCTGCAATAACCTGGAAGATCACATTGTTTTGCAAGCCTTCCAGTACTTTGTAATTAGCAATTTTACAAGACAATTTATACATACTTTACATATAAAACCAAGCTATTGATACAGCTATTTAAAATCAGTTTCCATGCCATTAACAAACAGCTTAGGACAACATTAGCATCCTTAAAGGGACTCCATAATATACAGGGAGAAGTGGAGACATAAGGAGAACAGATAAATAGATATTTAGTGCACATTCCATGAAAATGCAGCCAGCTCTCATTCCGTCACCATGTCACCATTCTTCCCCAGTATTAGGAGAATCACAAAGTATGGTGGTGGGGGAAGGGGGATGCGGTTTTTCCTTAAATCAAGTATACCATGTATATTAAAGAATGTAATTTTACAAACTGATCTATGTTTGCTATTTTCTATTCTGTTTAGTTTCTTCTAACGTATTACAACGTTTAAAACTGTCACAATGTTTTAAAATCCAGGAGGTATAAAAATGAACCAGTAAATGTAGAGATGACAGGCAAACAATTAAAGTACTCGATGTATTTTGTTGAAGCTGCGAATAGCATCTTCAATGCCTCAAGTAAACTTAGTTACCAGATGACATCGTAGATCTTTGTGGAAGCAACTAAGTAACGAACTAGCAGTAATTCTGTTGTTCAGGAATTTTTCACCACGCCATGCAATGCTGGTTCAGTGCCATGAACTAAAAAGGAATTCTCCTTTAATTTCAAAAGGAGTAAATCTATGAATCCATTTACAGCCAAGCACACCCAGAGCTAACTTCTCAGGACACAATGTGCTGTAAGGCACGACTGATGCTTTTCGCACGTGAACGTGACCATGAGTTGGGTCATTATGTTATGACCACGAACTGAAGCAAACAAGTGAAGATACTTATTCAAGTAATGTGGGTTTTTTTTTTTTCAATTTATACTCTTAAGATTTTATTCCTTTATTTGAAAGAGAGAGAGAGAGAAAGAGAGATCACAAGCAGGGGAGAGGGGCAGAGGGAGAAGCAGACTCTGCACTGAGCAGGGAGCCTGAGGCAGGACTTGATCCCAGGATCCTGGGATCACTACCTGAGCCAAAGGAGGCAGATGCTTAACTGACAGAGCCCCCCAGGCGCCCTTCACGTAATGTTTTGCAATCTCAAGTCTCCCACTCTTCCCGGTGTTAGAGAAGCAAAGCCGACTTCGGGGCTGACATTCAAAACTCTTATGAAACAGGAGGACGAAAATCATACCTGAAGGTAAACTGATTCGATGGCCATCTTTGAGCTTCAGTCGACTTCTCCTGAACTTTCCCTTCCTCTTCTTGACATTGGGCTTCTCCTGGTTTAACTGGAATATCAAAATGTTGAGCTCCCGCTCCAGCACGTCAATCTCCCGCTCCGCGAGCTGCTGCTCCCGCCGCCTGAGCAGCGCCTCCTGGGACTTCTGCTGGAGTGCGGCTCGGGTCAGCTCCTCCTCTCGGGACCGCAGCTCCTGGGCAGAGAGCACACCTGCTGTGAGCGAGAAGCAGGGGCTCCTGCCCTTCAGCCCACCCCCTGGCCCCTCCAGTCCTCCTGGGACAGATCCCCTGGCAGTCAGGACAGTCAGAGCGGAGATCTTTCTAGCACAGCACTTAGACGACAGCTAAAGCCTTGCATGGGTTCCATCAAGTGCTCTCAGCCTTTGGTCTTCAAAAGGCATCACAGATTTTTTACAGCTGATTTGAACATTTCTCTCTCATCTCTGGCCTTTATAAATCACCTGACATACAAAATGTACATTAACGTGGAGCAACAAAATATAGGTGGGAACGATCTTTTTCCAAATAAAGCCCAAAGTCTTTAAGAATTTGCATAGAGATTGAAACATCATGGAGGCGAGGTTAAAGGAAAAACAAAGCTGATGTGTTCAAAGTCAGCTGGAGGCCCATCAGAATTGAAAATGAGCATCTCTAAAATAAGTCAATGGGAAATGAACTTTTTAGGACCCCGTGGGTGAATGCAAACTATCACGTTACAGGCAGATCTCATGTATGAGCTCACAACATCCCGCTGCCCCAGTGCCTCCTGACTAGAGTCTAGCTTCCTCTTGGTTGGGTTTCAGAATTATTTAACGTTATAGAAAAATCTATGAATTGAAGCATATAGTTAATCCTTGAACAACATGGTTTTAGGAGCACTGACCCTCCCCCCACCGTGCCATCTAAAATCTATAAATAACTTTTGACTCCCCAAAAACTTAACCACTAATCACAGCCTACTGAAGCCTTAGTGAGGACATAGTCTATTAACATGTATTCTGTATGTTGTATGCATCAGACAGTGTATTCTTACAACAAACTAAACTAGAGAAAAGAAAATGTTATTAACAAAATGAAGAGAAAATACATTCACAGCGCTGTATTTATTGGAAAAAGCCATGTATAAGTGGACCCACATAGTTCAAACCCATGTCATTCAAGGGTCAACTGTACTTTTGTTCCTATTAGGAAAAAGTATTCAATAGTAAAACCAAGAGCTCTACAAAGTTTTCAAATCACACTTCCATTCTTTTTTCATTTCTATAACATGATCCGTCCTTCACCAGAGACATAAATGGTCTTTTCAGGGCTGAGCTACTTTCTCTCCTTGATTACCTGCTACTAAATCAAGCTCTCACACAGAAATCAAGGCATTTGCAAGCTTTCATTTACACTGCTCCAGAGAATTTAATCGTAGACCATCCTAAAACCAAGATCTTTGTTAGAAACCGTAGACGCCTTCTCAGGTGGAGCTTCGGGCCGGGAGCTCTGAGCATCGGGCAGACATGGCGCACGTTTATAAGCAGGCCACTTTGCACAGCCCACCTCAGGAACACTGACGCATGAAAGGACACTACAAAACAAAGCGCCTGGGAGAAACCAGAGCTGAACTATGGGACTAACAGGTTGACTGAAGTCCACTAGTCCCTTGGACTTTTTGCAGGTGGGCTCAAAGAATATTTGGAGGTTATTCATTGGTACCATTATCATAGAGGAAAACACAGAAGACCCTCCTTCCACAAATAAACATCGTAATATCAAGAAGAGACTAGAGAGCTCTAAAAAAACGAAACAAAAAATTAATCAGATCAAACTAATCCTGAATTTACTGTATTGACCAAAGTGGGCTGAAATTCACCTTTGAAACATTCTTTAAATTTATTTTTTTCTAAACAAACTTCATAAAATTGCAAAAGCAAAAATTTACTTAAAACCAACTAGGGCAATTCAAGTCACTTCTGGTGATATGTACCAACTGCTTCTTATTTACAAGCAGACCAGTATTTTTTTAATTACATTACTCCGGACATAAATTACTATTTATTACAAGAAAAGGAAAAAAAAAAAGAAAATAGTACATATTAGAAAAAAAATCCTGGAATCTGTTATTTAATTGATGGACTTCTCCAACCAGTTTGTCCAAACTGGAGATATTACCATCGTCTATTTGGGGACAGAGGACACCTTCCAGTCAACTTCCAATGTCTAACTCATTACTATCTGCTCTTTTCTTAAGATAGGACTTTTCAGTGGTGTTGATAACAATCCAATTAACTATTGCGAAATGAAATGGCATGAGGAACAGATAAGGGCAGCAAATTCAATTAGGTATTTTGTGTGTTACTCCTACAAAACCTGAAGAAGGAACCATGCTTAATTCCAGGTCCCCAGGCTAAAATGTGAATCCCCGGCAATGGCTTTACAAATTAAAAAAAAAAAAAAAAAAAAAATCCCTTGCCCAAGACTTCGCAAGAGAAAAAATAAAAAGATCAAAAAGAAAGCAGCCAAAGTACTCTTCCTTCTGAATAAATTTAAAAAAAACATTCAAAAGTAAAAGACAAAAAAAGGCCTGGGGTTTTAGAACCCCTTTGAATACACTGAAATTATGAACCACACACAAAAATTCTTTTGGTTGCTGAGATTTCTAGGCAGTAATATTTGTTTAATTGCTTGGCACGGGCCATTCTAGTAATGGCAAACCCGGATTCCTGGCAGTGGATGTTAATCATTAACGGTGACATGCCTTCTAATAGTGCTTCAAAAACAGGTGCATGCTGCCACCCAATGCACAAAGACGGACCCATGAAGATAAGAGGCCAGGAATTTAGGGAGGAACGGCTATGTGTGGAGGCTGCAGTTTACTGAGTAACGCAGAGCACGCCAAGTTACTGACCATTAATTCCAAGTCTGACGCCTCCTACCTTAAGCAATCAGTGAATAAGAAAGGGAGATAGTGCACGTACGCTGTGCCTTTGACTCTGTCTAAAAAGACACAGTTAGAAACCTCTGAGGACAAAAAGAAAGCATTAAATATTCTCTTTAATTTTAGTCAGAGGCTCACGAGATGACATGAATGCTGTATTTTCAAGGGGCACCGCACCGAAAGAATATAGGGAGAAAAAGCAAAGGTTCCTCCAGAGGATAGCTCCGAAGTGTACCCAAAGAATAATAAAGAAACTACTATAAAGCCCCAGAATGGTGAAAGAGCAGACATGCATTCCTGAAGCACGCTTCTTGACTTTTATACCACATACATAGTAACAATTAACTCACTGGGTATGCTTCTACCCTGCGGTGTCATAAATAATTATCAACAATTTAAAATAAATAAGTGAAATAAATAAAAATCAGCATTATTAATAATATCACCTCTAAATTGTAAATCCTGTGATTTCTTTTATTTTTCTTCAAAGTCCACTCCCATGCCCCAAATCTTTTTTATTTTTGCTATTTAAACATCTAATCTTGGAATTCCCGAGAACAATTTGGTAAAGTGTAAAAAGAAAAAAAAAGTCAGTATTTTCTCTATTACACTAAGTCAACAAAATGTATTAAAGTTTCCCAAAAAACGTAGTAATAATATCACAGAAAGTGATCCTTCGACTCAACGTAAGATTTACCGAGAAACCCGGTCAGGTCATTTTCAAGCATTTTATTGCTCAGGGGAGCCCAGTTTCCTGCCTGTCTGGCCCAGGGAATGGTGTGGCTGCTGGCACCTGCTTGGGTTCGAATTAAAACCACCACTTTCCTCAGCACTTGCCAAGTGCTGGGCACTGCTCTGAGCACTCTGCACCTAGCACTCTGTGAGTTTCCCGGCACCCCCGGGAGACAGCAGCCTTCCCGTGACGGTGGGCGGGGGAGCCCTGGGTCAGCAAATGGTAGAGCCCTGATTCCAGCCAGCTGCCGGGCTCCAGTCACCACTTTGCTGGACTGCTAAAGATTTTGGCTCTCTGCTACAAATGTGTATTGACAAAAGGGCCGGGGGTCTGTCACACTTTTTAGAATCCTGTTGAGATATCCCCTTGGGGCTGGGACGCTTGCATCCCCGGAGGGAAGGAAGCTGAACACAGTCTGCCCCACCACTGTCACTGTGGGCTCTAAGTGTCAGAAAGTTGGTGGTTCTGAGACGTTTAAATCCTGGGAGCTTTCACCTGGGAAGTCCTACTTCCAAACTCTGAAACAACAGGAAGCATAGTCCCCCCATTTCAAGATCCTCCAGTATTCCAGGGTAGCCCCCCAAAGCACCACCCCCTTTGGTACCCCTACTGTTCTTTGCCCACACTGGATGGGTTCCCAGGTCCTTCCCTGCTTTTCAGGCCATCTTCCTTGTGGGGCTCTTTAAAACCCAGTGCTGACAATCAAACCCACCATCTAAGGTTGCATTAGCCTGTTTTCTATATTTTTTAAAATATTTTTATTTATTTGTCAGAGAGAGAGAGAGAGAGCAAGGGGAGAGGCAGGCAGAGAGAGAAGTAGGCTCCCCGCCGAGCAAGGAGCCCAATGTGGGACTCGATTCCAGGACCCTGGAACCATGACCTGAGCCAAAGGTAGCCGCTTAACCAACTGAGCCACCCAGGCGTCCCTGCCTGTTTTATATTTTTAAACTCACAAAATACTGAAAGATCTAAGAAGGGACTGAATTACCTACACATTTACTACTTGAAAAAAATGACTTTAGGGGAAAAAATGACTAACAGTTTACATATTTCTCTTTAGTCTTTATTATAATCATTTAAAATCATGAAATATTTAAAATATACTACAATTAAAATAGCAAATAACCATGCACTCACCATCAATATTTAAGAGATGCTAAGTTTTTTATTTGTTTTTTAAAGATTTTATTTATTTGACAGACAGAGATCACAAGTAGGCAGAGAGGCAGACAGAGAGAGGAAGGGAAGCAGAGTCCCCACTGAGCAAGAGAGCCTGATGCGGGGCTGGATCCCAGGACCCTGGAATCATGACCTGAGCCGAAGGCAGAGGCTTTAACCCACTGAGCCACCCAGGCGCCCCCCCAGATGCTAAGTTTTTAAGCTGATCCATCTCAGGTCTGCTGCAGGCTGACATGCAGGGACTCTAATCTTCTCCCTTCCCCCCTGCAGATCTGCTAAGCCTCAGCTGCTTTCTGTCCTTCCCTTATCTGTACCTTCAGTCTTTTTGTACATCTGAGTGGTGGTGTTTTGTAAACGTACGTAAATGGCATCTAATGTAACTATTTTTCCGCAACTTGCTTTTTCCGCTCCATCTTCTGTTTGAGATTTCTCCACGTTGAAACATGCAGCTAGAATTCATTGGTTTTAACTAGTTTGCAGATTTCCACTGAATCAATACACAGCGGTTGGGGTGTCTCTTCGCTGTTAGGGATACGGACGGAGGCTGTTCCCAGGTTTTCGTTCTCACAAACCACGCTGACGTGAACAACAAAAATTTCCCTGTGCATGCGTGTGGGACTCTCTCAAGAACATACTAGCAGAAGTCAGACAGCGGAGTTGTACACCGCTTCGATGGCACAAGACTCAAAACAGGCTTATAATACACCTTTTAAATTCCCTTTTACAGGAATAATGTGATAAGGATAATAGGAGCATATTAAAAAATATTATGCAGGTTAATTTACCTCCTATCTGCCTTGTGCTGAGTACTTTTTTCAGTGCTGTGGATAGAAATGAGCAAGAACGGGGCAGCACAGCAGACAAACTCACTGCCAAGCAGAAAAGGCAAACCAAGGACAATGAAGCATGCGAACGGTAATCCGGCAGGACTCAGCACAGCCCTGACGAGGGAGATGTGGGATGCCAGGACACAGTCCATCCAGTGAGTCCCGGTAAGAGAACAGAGCTGGGCAGCACTAACCGTCAAGGAGCCGGCACCCATGAAGTGGGACCAAAAGTGAGGGAGGGGACAGTCTTCTGGACAGAGAAGAGAATTTACACCAAGACCTACGGTCAAGAGCATGGCATCAGAGGAACCAAAATTAATTCAGTATGATTGTGACAAAGTGTCCTAAATCTGTCAGGACAAAGGAAATTCATAAGGAAAGGGACTGGCCATTGAAGGAGGATGCTCAGATCTGCACCGGAAGTGGTGGTGAGGGGAGCAGCAGGGAGGCGGTGAGTGAGGACCACGGGGACGAGGGCAGGGATTCCCACTGATGGGCTCTGTCACATAGGAGACCACCAGAAACATCTTCCAAGAACTCTAGTCTGGATAGCTATGAGAACAGCAATCCCATTATTAAAAAAAAATTTAATTATTTTATTTTATTTTTTATTTTTTTAATTTAATTTAATTTAAATTTGAAGAGTAGGTTCTGACTTCAGTGTCTCTTGGGAAAGGGATGCCAAGATACATAGCCGGCCCGTCTTAAAAACTTGTCAGTGAGATCCCAAATCCCTAGCCTGGCCTTCTAAGGACCTCGAGGATACAGACTGTCATATCCCTCTTTGTACCCCAGGACTCTAACACTGCTCCCAGCCCACAGTGCACAGTCAACACATTTGCTGGGGAAAACAAAACAATAACAAAATGTAACCTTGAAATTGAGACCAACGTCCCCATAGACACATTTTTAAATTACATGTATTTTTAAGAAAACAAGTTGCACCTTGGGGAATACCTACGACAAGCCTTGTATAAATTCCCAGTTCAGCAAGACAACGGTAGACGTCAGCGGCTCAAGAGCAGAATGTGGGCCTACGTTGTCTTGGTATCGCCACAATACTGTGGCAATAGTTTCTCTAACTCAAGAAAGGCTTACGCACATATACTCACACCACAACTTGCTAGTCCCGCTCCTGCCCTGACCTTTGCACTTGGGCTGACTGCAGGCCTTTGAGATGTAAAAGTCTAGAGATGTAACACAGCCCGCTACAGAAGGCCAAGTAGCTTTACCGTGGGGTAAACAGGAATGGGCCCGTGGACTCTATTGAGCAAAGCACTACCGCCTTCTTCAAGAGAATTCTACCATTTTAGAATCACAAATGTATGAGGCATAAAAATTCCTCCCTGAACAATGACACGGCTTCATAAAGGTTAGCGAGAGCCTGCAATGTTGGACTTTGTCCGGACACTGACTGCACATACAACAGAATTTAACCTGTTGAACAATTACACACTCAAGCAGAATAAACCTTGATTCATGGAAACACTCAAGTGCTACAAAGGTGTCTTTAAAAAAGTGAGGACTGCTGCTGTAGCACAGAGCCCGGCAGTCCGTGACGGTGGGTCCTTCAGGGCTGTAAGCCTGGTCCGTCACCAGGGGGGACCATGCGACCTGAACTCACTCCCCAACCATCTGCCTTCTGATCCCGTGTGCCCTCCTGTCTCACGTGTCACTGCACATGGTGGCAGCCTTGCCACGTTTAACATGTATGTTTATTTTGTGCTGCTTCTTAAAATATACAAACCAACCAGAGCTTAACTCATCATATTAAAAGTTCAAAAATTACACACTCTCCCAGTTTCTCTGACAAAGCAATGCTTTGGAGATAAAAGGTTGGGTGTAGGGGAGGGGGGTTGGGGAGGAGGAGGGCTAGCATAAAAAAAGGCTTTAACCAAAAACTGTAAAAAGACACCTTTCATTTTTTTTTTTAGCTGTATTATGTGAGTCACCATACAAAAAGACACTTTCAGACAAAATGTGACTACTGAATATAGAATATTATGAGATACCAAGAATTGCAATTGCTTTTTAAGGTAATAATGGCAAAAAAGTTATTTCTAAAATTCTTACCAGTTAGAGATGCATATTGAGGACTTAAAGGTAAAATGACATGAGTCGAGGATTTAATTTAAGGTACCCCATTTTTAAAAAATGATGATAATGGGAAAAAAGATGAACAAAATGACAAAATATTGACAATTACTGAAGTTGGTTAATTTATCCAAAGGGCTTAGTATGCTATTCTCTTCTTTTTAAAAATTTGTTTTACTTTTTAAAAATTCCCCTAATAAAATGTTTTCCATAATCTTCACAAATGTGGGTACATTACGCAACGACAGATTGCTCACCTTCTCCTTTGTTCTCAGTTCATCGAACATTTGTTGAATTTCCAGCTTCCAGTCATCTTGCATGGAATGAAAAGATTCTTGAGGCATTTCGGTCATAACCGTCCCTTCAATAGCTGTCAGTTGTTCAAGAATTAAGGCAAATGAAGGACGAATGTGGGGGTCTTGTTGCCAGCACTCTAAAATCAACAAGAACCACATTAATTCCATTTCTCAGCATAGTTTGGATTATCAGCCCATGCTGATGGTGTCTGCTGGAGATTTTAAAAGCCAACTGATAATGGTTTTGAAAGTTTTATTCTACACAGTGACCAGGTCGGTGGCATGCATAATATTTACTATTAGATAAGGCTCCTGTTGTTTATCTTCTAGGACGTTAATATGTGGGTGTGGGCCGTTCATGCCTTACAGTGAACTCTGTTTCAGGAGCCTAGGCTGCTCTAGCCAGGGGATGTACAGGTGCAGAGTTCTAGAACTTGACCCAAGAAAACTAAAGTTTCTAAAAGGTTATAATCACAAGAGAGGTTCTAAGAAATGGCCTAATAATGAAGGAAGGTAATTAGCTGCTTGCAAAAGGAGTCAGTTAATTTTTAAAAGACAAGAATGAAATAGATAAGGTCATGGCAAAACCGTGCTGGTTAGGATCATAAAACATTTTTGATCATGAGGTAGAATTTAAAATAGCAGAATGGAACCAACTAAGCTCTGTCTTTGAGTGCTACTGGTGTACTTGGTGAAAACTTCATTACCAGTTGTCCAAATTTTGTACATAACCGAGTCACTGATACAACTAGATGGGTTTTTAAAAAGTAACTTAATCCCTCAGTACTTTACCTTACATCTTAGAGTGAAGAAAAGGTTTCTAATTCATAAAACAGTATAGTTGCTTACAAGCATTTGTATATTAGAATCCTAGAAATTACTTTTTTTCATTTCATTTATTTATTTAACAGAGGGGGGGGGGACACAGCAAGAGAGGGAACACAAGCAGGGGGTGTGGGAGAGGGAGAAGCAGGCTCTCCACTAAGCAGGGAGCCTGATCCGGGGCTCGATCCCAGGAGCCCGGGATCATGACCTAAGCCGAAGGCAGATACCCAAAGACCGAGCCATCCAGGTAACCCTAGAATCCTAGAAATTACTCTTTCGCTTAAAAAAATAGACAGGGTACCTGGGTAGCTGAGTGGATTAAGCCTCTGCCTTCAGCTCAGGACATGATCTCAGGGTCTTGGGATCGAGCCCCACATCAGGTTCTCTGCTCAGCAGGCAGCCTGCTTCCCCCTCTCTCTCTCTGCCTGCCTCTCTGCCTCCTTGTGATCTCTCTCTCTGTGTCAAATAAATAAATAAAATCTTTAAAAAAAAAGCCCTTAAAAAAAAAATAGACAGACGTTCTCCTGAGTGAGTCCCGTTGCCTCCACAGACACACAGAAACTGAGGTGCACAAATACCTTTCATGAGCTTGGCAAACGGCTCCGGGCAGGTGGATGGAATGGGCAAAGTAAGCTTATTGACGGCCACCCCATAGGCCACGGCGAGCCCGTCGATGCCACGGTAGGGGACTTCTCCCGTGAGCAGCTCCCACAGCAGGACTCCATAGCTGCAAAGTAAAATTGCCATAAAGTCACATGGGTTAAATGATGTCTGTTCCTTACAACCTAAGTGGTGGGATAAATGCATCAGAGCCCTCATCCAGCTCTGATTAAGAATCTTTTCTTCCAACAAAACCCTTAAGTGGCACTTACCCCAAGATGGGAGGGGGGCGAACCCCTTTCAGCGAACCTCCCAAACCCATGTATGTACACACCTTCCCAGAAGTCAGTTATGCATTCATGACAGGAAGTGAAACTATCCACAATATTGCTGAATAGTTACTGACAAATAAATCTGCAGGGGCCTCCTTGGGCCGCAAGTTGGACAAAACACCTCTTCTTTGTAACTTTGTATCCATTATTACCTTAGTTTCCCTTTATCCTCTTCAAAGCATAAAGTATAAATTATCTTTTGTTAATACATAAAATAACACTCACTCCAGACATCCCATGAGATTTTAAATGGAAACACACAGGCATATAACCAACAGTCGTATTTATTTGCTTTACTTCTACTAACATAATTCGTACAGTCCAATTTACTTTTCTAATTTTTGAAAACATCATTAGATTTAAGTTTTTTAAAAGTCTGAAATTTAGAGTAGTAACTTGATTCTCATTTCTTATGTTTGTTGCTTACATAGAACATTAAAGCATCGTTTTAAAGAGAGCAGACAGAAGGCAGTAAAATACGCCTAAAGGAAAGGCAGAACAGCTCAAAATAACGCCAAAAAAAGCATTGAAATTTGGCTATGGAATTGATGTCTGAGTCTCCTTTGATTACCTCCTGATCTAAAGGGATGTGGATACTCGGAGCATCTCGGCTATAATAGGACAAGCTGTCTCTGCAAGACCTGGTCTGGAAAGAGCTGGAAGCTCTCCAGACTCCAGGTTCAGGCCACCCCAGATGTGACAGCCTCTCATTTAAAGACCTCGCCATTAGAGCCAGTGGGAATCTAGACTATCTACTGAAGACGTTCAGAATAAAAATGTAGAAATGACATAATGTGCCCAGTCAGTGGGGTCTGGGGATCCTCCCGATGATGTTCTACCAGCTCTGAGTGAAGGTGTATGAGTCCCGAGGGCCCTCAGTCCAGCTCCTTCCCTGAGCAGGTGGAGTAACAGGGCACCTGGTAAGACAGCCAAAAGACAGCTGGATCTGGAAGCTCAAGACTTGACCTTGGTTTCGGCTCAGGTCATTATTTCAGGGTCATGAGTTCGAGTCCCATGTCAGGCTCTAGACTCAGCACAGAGTTTGCTTGAGTTTCTCTCTCCCTCTGCCTCTGTTCCTCCCTACCCCATGCTCACATACCGTCTCAAGTAAATAAATCTTGCAAAGGAAAGGAGAGGAAAGGAAAAGAAAGGAGAAAAGAGGAGGGGAGGGAAGGGAAGGATCACTACTTACTAGCTACGTTTCCACTCACAAAGGCCTTAACAGCTGATTGTGAAGTAGGTGATCTATTCAGTAATAGCGATGTCTACTCTACCATCTCAAAGCACTGTGTTACATTGAAAAAAGAGAGAATATATAATACGGTGCTTTTAAATTATATAACGCTATAACTATTAACAATTAAGTTGAAACCAGTATTTTCCAAAGGTAATTACCAGTTTAGGTTCTTAAAAGTTATCTACATTATGGTGCCTTAGCAGAGACACTTTAATTGCGAGAATAAGTAAATGTAACTCATAGATCAATTAACAAAAATCACCTCAGAGCAGGAGATATAAAACTCCTGCAGATAACTGAAAACTGTCTAAATTCAAAGCCACTTCCTTGCTCTTCTCATTAGCACATAACAAAACTAAAATAATAACAACAGCATAACTTTGTTTCTTGGGAGTTTCAGCAAACGAATAACTCAAAACAGGTCATGTTTCTAGAGAGCAGAGGGCTTACGTTAAAAACTCATATGGAGAAAAAAAACAACATGGAAAAAATAGAACTATTTTGATGGGACTATTTGCAGAATGTAATGCATTTTCTCCGAACCTGGGCAGGATACAATATAAATAAGGCTGTCTCCGAAGAACTCAGACAGCTTGCGACTACGGAAGGGCTGTGCTTGCAGGAACCTGGCTCCCAGGCCTGGGATGCTGAGTATAGCTACTGACTAGCTTTATAACCCCGAGGAAAGGTCCTAATGTCCCTGTGCCTTGGTTACCTGCTCTGCGGAAGTGCAGTCATCTCAGGAGATACTGTGAAAATTCAGTGACAGCTCTGTTACTTTGTGCTGTAGTAACCATGAAGGAGGAAGAAGGGCGAGAAACGATCAGTGAACACGCTAGTTAACGTTCTAGTCCGTATGCTAGTCCACCAGTCCGCTGCGCAGAGAATCGTAACCTTTCTTGAATGAAATCGTTTTTATGTGAATGTTATAACAGGAGATTCTAAAGCAAAGAAGTGTGTAATTCAGAAGGGGGGGGAGGGGGAGACTTCCCACCCTTTGCATCCTGACACCCCAGGGCTCCAATGTGCTTTACTGGATTAATGCATTCTCCAGGTGGGTGGGGATGCTTGGCTCCACAACCAGGTGGCTCTAGACGTCAGTAGTTTCTACTCCTTTCCACGGAATTTCATGCTTTTTTTTCTTCCTAACACCTATTTTGTTTTCAGCTGCCAACTTTTACCAACTTAGCAACCCTCTCCCCTCTTCCAATTAGCTGCTTTTACTGAAAATCGGACAACTGAACTTGTAAAACAGAAATAAACAGATTTGGGAATAATCAATGAAACTAAAGGGCAGCCTACGGAATGGGAGGAGATACTTGCAAATGACAAATCTGATAAAGGGTTAACGTCCAAAACTATAAAGAACTTATCAAACTCAACGCCCCCCCCCAAAAATCCAATTAAGAAATGAAATGGACAGAAGAGATGAATAGTCATTTTTCCAAAGAAGACATCCAGAGGGCCAACAGACCCATGAAAAGATGGCCAACATCATTCATCATCAGGGAAATACAGATCAAAAATCACGATGAGATACCACCTCACACCTGTCAGAAGGGAGAAAATTACTAACACAGGAAACAACAGGTATTGGCGAGGTTGTGGAAAAAGGGGAAACTCTTACACCGCTGGTGGGAATGCAAGCTGGTGCAGCCACTCTGAAAAACAGTATGGAGGTTCCTTAAAAAGTTAAAAATATAACTATCCTATGATCCAGCAATTGTACTACTGGGTATTTCCCCAAAGGATACAAAAATACAGATTCAAAGGGGTACATGTACCCCAATGTTTACAGCCGCATTATCAACGAAGCCAAGCTGTGGAAAGAGCCCAAGTGCCCATCAGCTGATGAATGGATAAAGATGCGGTGTATGTATACAATGCAATATTACTCAGCCTTCAAAAAATGAAATCTTGCCCTTTGCAATGAGGTGGATGGAGCTATGCTAAGCGAAATAAGTCAGAGAAAGAAAAATGCCATATGATTTCAGTCATATGTAGAATTTAGGAAAAAAAACAGATGAAGATATGGGAAAAAGAAAAAAATGAGAGAGGGGGGAAGCAAACCATAAGAGATCCCTTTAAAAAAAAAAAAAGGTTTTATTTATTTATTTGACACAGAGAGAGAGAGAAAGTGAGTGAGAGACTACAAGCCAGGGGAGAGGCAGAGAGAAAGGGAAAAGCAGGTTTCCCACTAAGCCGGAAGCCCGATGTGGGGCTTGATCCCAGGACCCTAGGATCGTGACCAGAGGCAAGGGCAGACCCTTAACGACTGAGCCACCCAGGCACCATAAGAGACTCTTGAGGATAGAAGACAAACTGAGGGTTGACAGAGGGAGGTGGGTGGGGGAGGGGCTTGATGGGTGATGGGCATTAAGGAGGGCACTTGTGATGAGCACTGGGTGTTACGGGTAAGTGATGAATCCCTCAATTCTACTCCTGAAATCAAAATAAATGAATAAATAATAAAAAATATTTATTGATATGCAATCACCATTAAAAAAAAAGAAAGAAACAGATTTTGAGAGAAGATCTCTCCAATGAACGTACAGAAGAAAAAGCCTGTATTCTCTGTTCCGCTCGATTCCTGAAAACTCTGGGACTCATCTACAGGGAGTGCGGCAACCAGTTCCTGCAGCCGTCTACAAGAGCGAAAAGTGGGGTGCTTACCTCCAGATGTCACTTCCCTTAGAAAACAGGGAAGACTTGATGACTTCCGGTGCCATCCAGGCATAGGTGCCCGCTGCACTCATCTTGGTCGTCCTGTGCCATTCTCTCGCCAGCCCAAAATCTGTAATCTTCAACGTTTTATTGCAGAAATCATCGTGCTCTATCTTCTCAAGCAGCAAAACTAAAAAAAAAAAAAAAAAAATCAAAGGTGGGCTATTTTCATATTGTTAAAATTTTCTGGTCACACTGTTTCCTTGATATCGAAGGCACAACCTTCAGCTCAGTCAGCAGCGTAAATGAGAATGGGCTTGTGTTCTGCCATCTTGCCTTACATTATCTGTGCCATAATCTTTACTGGGTCACTGGTGCCTGCAGTTACAAGTTTAAAAAAAAAAAAAAAATCAACATTGCTTAGCACTCTATGAATGCTTCTCTTGAGAGAAAGTAAATGATTTCTAGGGGCAAGAAACATTACTGAGGCATCACGGATGGGGTCAGAAGTCTGTGAGAGTTTCCCTGGTAAGAATACATTGTTTTCTTCCTATAAGTTAGGTCCTGATTTAAATGCAGAGCCCTTTCATTTTCTTTTTTTATTACGTTCAGTTAGCTGGCATATAGTACATCATCAGTTCTTGTTAGCTGTGTGTGAGCTTTTTCTACCGAAGGTATTCAAGAGTATCACAGGCAGGTGACTCGACACCATAAATTATTATTAAATAGGATCTTAGAGTAAACTTGCAAAATGCTTAGAGATTTTTAACTCATAAAGTGTTTTATGAGCTAGGATTGCTTTACTAAAGCTCAAAATATAGCAGGAAGCAGAAACTTTAGAGAAATGTCATCCGGACAGTAGTTTTCCTCACCCCCCAGCCTCCTGACAAAATACAGATCCCTCGAGAGCCACTTCTGGTAGCAGAACTCCCACCACAATCCCCGCCAAAGTCACCTCTGACTTCTCCACCAGACAGTTAGCTCTGAGAGAGTGAGTGTATGAAAGAGAGAGAGAGAGAGGAAGCTGGTATGGATGGGAGGACGATGGGGACAGACATGTTCAATTCTCATTCGTAGTCACCTGTCCACTCCGTGTCTCATCTTATTCAGAGCAGGAGCTGAAGGCTCTCAAACAAACACAACATGCACATTTTTTTTTTTTTTTTAAGATTTTACTTATTTGACAGAGAGAGATCACAAGTAGGCAGAGAGGCAGGCAGAGAGAGAGGGGGAAACAGGCTCCCTGGAAAGCAGAGAGCCTGGTGTGGGGTTCGATCCCAGGACCCTGGGATCAGGACGTGAGCGGAAAGTAGAGGCTTTGACCCACTGAGCCACCCAGGCGCCCAACACACACATTCTTATACTTGCCCTGTGCTCATGCTAGTCCCACCTAATACAAATGACAACAAATATAGTAAGAGAGTTGCTAACAAATGCAGAGTTTTCCTGTATGCCTTGCACACATCCATGATTTCATTCAATCGTCATAAAAATCCCAAGGGATGGGCCTTCATTATCTGAAGACAATCAGTACCAAAAAAATAAAGCCACAGAATGAATCCACTGAAACAGTAATCCAAATTTCATTGTAAACAAGGCAAACGGAGTATTGTTATTCAGGTTTTATCTTAAAAAATAAAATGAAAATAAGTCTTTTTCATCATTTGGTTTTTTAAAGAAAGGATGTTTACATCATTGTTGTAACCATGTGCTAACTCTTGGAAGGATAAAAACAAAACACACAGGGGATGTCCTTTAGAATAAATTATCCAAACAAAACTGAAGCAAGGCATAAGACATTCTCCTTTTTTGATTTTTGGAACATGATCCTAAAAAGGACCATTTTCCCAGATGTTAGTTATAAGAATAACGAGCATTTACCAAGTACATTCATTCTGTGTGTCAAATGCACTTAACAGCTATTTCAATCATGAAATCCACACCGCAGTACAATAGGTATTTACTATTTACTATTCTGTGCTTCACAGATAAGGGAGCCGAGACACAGGTGTTGCGCAAGCGTCCAAGGTCACGGCTGAGGAGCAGCGATGCTCTTGAAGCAGTCTGACCCCAGAGACACACACTCCTAACCACGGTGGCATTGCTTGGAGGGTGGCTTTTATCAGGTTCTCAGGAGAGCTTTCTGTATCTGTTGGAAATATCTCTCCATTCAGGTGCCTGTTCTGTTCTTTCTGATTTCCTATCGTTGCAAGATCACCACCTGATCCCCGTGGAGGGACTGCAGGGTGGTGAGGAAGGACGTGCACTGCTTGGCCACACTGCTTGGTTCAGATTCCCCGCTTCTGTTTCTTTGCCTGTCGCAGGAATCATGATAGCGAGGTTGTAGGGAGCAAGAGATGAATATATAACAGTGTTTGAAAGAGTGTTTTGTGCCGGGCACACACGCACGCGCACACACGTACACGCACACACCCCCTTTATCAATACGTTTAAAAGTGTTATTAGTAATACATCTTTCCAAATCACTTTCATGGACTTCAGGGAATCCTCTTATCTTTCCCAAGACTTGAAATTTCACTCTGCAATGGATTCGTATTGTGTTTGCATCATATCGTCAAATATTTATACTATTAAATGGTCATAAAAGTCGAAGAGTTAATGCAACTGGAGAGAGCCAACACTAGATTTCAACAGGAAGAGGTGTTTGAGTGGGGACTGGCACAGGTTGCCAATACTGAATGATTACTGCTGTGTTGTAACATTTCTTTCCCCACCTGACGTTCAAACTGTGGGATTTAGAGAGCAAGGCCCCCCGCTCTACTTTCACATCCGTTACGTAGATGGCAGTTCAGCTTTAAGACGGTTTATGTGCCTGCCCATGGCCACACAGTTGGGAAGCAGCAAGGCCAAAATTCTACTGTTTCTCCTGCTTATAATCTCAACACTATACTATAAAGAGAAGGATGGAGGGGGGCTGGTGGGGAGACTCACTTCCGTTTGGAACAGCCTCTTATGCTTTCTGTGCATCTATACTGTACCTATTCTCAAGGCCCGGCTGCCTTGGGAAAACCTTGTGGGGCAGCCTACAAAATAGTGACTATTTCGTCTTCCCGGTCAGTCATCACCCACGTATTACGTTGTTTTGTCCGTTATTTTTTTGTATAAGACTTATTGCCCTAAATCATATACGAAACTACCTAATCCTAGGAGCTGCACTTTACAGGTTTCCCCTGTGTCCCTCTACATTGACTGCTCCATGGAAGCATGGACAATAGTGATAATTGCCACCAGTGCCTACACGGAGAACACTGCCTCCCACTTACCGGTCCTCTTCTACGGTAGTCGTTTCACACGCTGGACATCGCATTTCACCCTCACACAGTTCTGTGAGGTGGGGATCGTCATCTCCAGCTTACAGTCTGGATATGTGATCCAAAGCGCGTGGCTACAACTCAGAGCCAGGTTCCAGACCCCATGGGCAGACGGCTTCCCCAGCCTTCCGCAAAACTGAGAACGCTGCCAGTTGCAGGAAGGGAGCAAAAGGACCCAGTATTTCATTTTGCAGATTGCTTAAAAGATTAATTTTGAACTTCCCTTCCTTCCAGATCAGCTTAGGGCATATTTCTTTCTCACTCCTTACTCTTATATGAAGAAAAGCAAAACATCTAGTCCTTGAAAACCCTAAGTACTTAAGCCACAGAAACAAACAAAAAAATCAAATAATCAAATAATCGCAGTGTGACATTTTCCCACTTATAACACTGCTAATTTCACTTTTAAACAACGGTTATTTTTACCACCAAAAAGAACCCCAAATCAATGATCAAAATGGCCTGTAGTTCTATCAACCTTTGTTTTCCAAGACATTTTCGCGTGTGTCCTTCACTCTTACAAACATCCACCTAGGGGGGCTTGAGGAAGCACTGATTAAAACAGGCATAAAAATCCGACTGTCCCTCCCCAGGCCCCAGGAAGGCCTGGCAGCCCTTGAGAAGCAAAGTCCAAGAATGCCCCCAGATAAGTGAAAACAGAGATAAAAGTGAGAACTAACAACAAAACATTTAAAACTAATCACTTTCTAAATAAATGTCAGGGCACAACGTGCTATGAGCAGCCTTTGTATCGATGGTTTCCGAGAGTCCCTCCCCCGACGCCCACCCCAGTCCAGATTTCCACGGGAGCTAAGTGCATCCACACTTTGCACAGAAAACAAGTTAAAATAACACTGTGATTGCCAAGCGTTTAGAGTTCCATGAAAGGCCCATTGTTTCAGATTCTATTTCAGAGGTGTTCGGCAGAATTCCTGAAATTCCTTATCTTTTGGGCAAAGTGACCGAAACCAAAAATAGCCAGTGTCCCGACAGGTAGCTTCAGGCACCTGGCCAGGTTTCAGCCTGGGGACTCCGGGTTGGCAGCCAACTTCCGCTTCCTGCTGTGCCCCAGGAAGGGCCCCAGCACACCGGCCCGCCACCAGAAGGTATAATGTACAGACCAGGCACATAAACTTTTTTTGGCCACAGAAATGGTAAAATTCTTGTGGGTAACCTAGCGACGGGTGTTGGAGCCCCCTTTTGTGAGACTTCAGTGAAGATTTTTGACCCTTGTTAGCCCTGTTCTCGAACAATCAGCCTTTACAACCTTGTACTTACTCTACTTATTCAACCATGAGGCACATGGTTTCTCCGGCTCCTTTGAAGTTCCACACTGCTATTTTCAGAATTATAGCATATAATGTATATATTTTTTTAAAAGCAATCATGCTGTATCCGTTCTATTTTCTCAACATTTATGGGATTGCTGTGTCCAAATTCCATTTGAGGCAAATGGGTTAGTTTCAATTAATCTTTAACTAAGAATATATTATAAAAAAAAAGGAGTAAGGAAGCAAATGGGTTTGAGGAAAAGCAAAATGTGGAAGAATATAGTATTAATGAAGATAATTTTCTCAGCTAAAGGGAGGTTGCTCTGAGAATTTCAAGTCTGAAAACGAGTGCCTGCGGGGGATAAGCACTAGGTCCGCGCCACCACATTTGGCATCAGCACTTCCCATCTGTCCTTCACTGGTACCACCTGTCTCCCCCAACCGGCACTCTACTCACTCTCTCCAGTCTATGGAGGCAAACGCAAACTTTCTCCCTGGCCTTCAAGCCCCTTCTGGACCTCACTGGAAATGACCTCTCCAGATGCTACATCCTCTACGATGAAGCCTGCATCTTAACAATTTTGTGTATTGCTGGCCACCTCTGGAAAACACAACATTGTATCCCGGCGTTTGCTGCGTAGAACCCTCTCCCCTCCCACCTTGCATGAAAACCACATGGTGGGGGGCACCCCTCTTCCTGCATGCGTGTCAGGGCACCGGCACCCCCTTCCCACTGCCGTGCTAACTGGGAGACCACTTCAAGTCGGTTAGCCTGTGCAATCTCCAATTCCCCTTCTCTTTAAAAAAAAAAAAAAAAAAAGGGCAACTTCCTCACTCTCCCCCTGGTCCAATATTCCAGGAGTCAATAAATACCTTCTCCCCTTGGGTACCTTCCCGCATGACCACAGCTAGAAGTTCCCATTTTTAATGCCCTGAAGTTCTATCATCATGTCTCACCCTACCTGTTCCTCTCATCTCTCTGATTAAATTATAAGCAACTGGAGGACAGAATCCGCACCCAATGAATGTTCTGTATTTGATTTACTGATGCTACACACAAGCCGTTCATATCTGCTAAGTGAATGGGTACATAGATAGTATACGGGGGAAAACGGAGTATGAAGAAGATGAGTTACCAGCTTTCTCACATGAAGTCAGCTGCTACGACAGAAAACCAACTCGCCTCTGCACTCTCGAAACAGTATTAGGAAACACAGACCATTTTAAGGAGAATTACAACAGAACAGTTGTTTTGAATTCCAGTCCGTCTGTGACATTTGACCTCGTTGATCATTCTTCCCTGAAACATGTTTTTCCCTGACCTCCAGAGCATCCACGGCTCCCTGGGGCTCCCATTCTCTTCTAACCACTCCTTTTTCTGATTCCTCCTATCTCCCTGATCTCTAATTACTGCAGACCACCAGGACTAGGGCTGTGGATCTCTGGTCTTTCTATCTACCCACTCCCCAGCTAATCTCAGCCCACCTCAGGGCTTTAAATACCATCCAGACACAGATGACTCCCAGATTCACCTCTGCCCTGATTTCCCTTCCGTCTCTCCTCCACGCTGCAGCCCGCACATTCCGATAGAAAGTAAGGCAGATCCCAGTCCTCAGTCCGAAGCTCTCCACGGTCACGGTAAAGTCAAAGGTCTTGCAAGACCTGCCCGACCTGACCCCCCACCCCCTCCTGTCCTACTGTTCTCCTTCAGTCCTCTCCTGCCATACTGGCCTCCTGCTTTGGGGATTTTGCGGTTGATGATGACACGTGCCCTCACGTCTTCAGGTTTTCCTGATCAGCCACCTTCTCTGGAAGGCCATCCTTACCCATCTCACTTAAAACCTCAACCGCTCACCTCAACAGACTCACCTCTTCGATCCTACTCTTTCAGTTTTCCTACTAAAGCACTTCCCCACTCTCCAACATGCTACATCTCTTACTATTTCTCGGTGAACATCTGTGCTGCTTACTGGAACGTAACTTCTGGGAGCGGAGGAAAGCATTTCTGCTTTGCTCACGACAGAACATCAGGAGCCCCGGAGGATTCCTGGCCCATTGTACACGTTCATAAACAGCTGCTGCATGAATGAATGAGTTGGCTTGCTGAATACAAGAAGACGGACTTCTCTGAAGAAAATAGAGATGTGATTGCCTAATATAGAGCTTCACCTTGCTCTTGTGCCAGGAAGAAAAGCCACCGTACAAACCTTTTTATGGACACATACCACGCTCCGTTTTAACAAGAAACCTTTTTACATTTCATTGTGTGTGCAAATCTAGTTCAATATTTGTGTCCCCTCAGTATTTTCACCAAGTAGGTGCAAAGCAAACTGAGGGAAGAAGTCTTCGACAGTATCCTATGCTAGTATATTAGTGAACAGAAAGTCATATACCTGATATTATGTGATTCAACATTTGCAGAAAACCTGAAACTAAATAAACTCCTTCATATCGCCTTGAGCCAGTAATGACTCAAACATTCCTGTATGCCATCAAGATACTTCCCCACATGGCATGTGATTTGGTCTTTTTCCAATAGCTTAGAAAAGCAACTGGTAATGAAACCCGGTAGTGAAACAGTTACAATAGCAACATAGTACTTCATGCCTCCTCCTTGACCCTCAACTTATCAAGCCAAGTTACCAGCGGACCTGCCAAAGCGCGCAGATGGCAGCACTCCTACAGAGAACAAAGCTGCAGACTGTTTCCTCATACTGCTGGCTGGCCCCAGTCAAGCAAATTAGCCACATCAAAAAGACCCTCACCCCTGTGCAAGATGAAGAAATATGTGATTACCCGGCACTATATATTGCTGAATGACTAATAATAATGTTCTTAAGATGATAGAGAGTTGTAGAAAACTGTTAAGTATCGATGAGTTCACACACACACAAATGAGATATTTAAAGCACTCAACGTGTTCCTAAACAATATATAAAAATGAGCATAGTCACCAACTTCCACTGAGATTGTGTCTTACAGTTTTCTAAATACTTTAATAGGCCAGGTGTTGGCAAACTATATCCCATGGGCCAAATCCCATGCCTGTTTTTGTAAATAAAGTTTTATTGGAACACGGTCACATTCATTTTCACATACTGTCTGTAGATGCTTTGGGCTACAACAGCAGACTTGACCCAGTTGCAAGAGAGACCTTATAGTCCACAAACTCAAAAATATTTATTATCTGGATCTTCATAGGGAAAGTGTGCCAACCCCGACAGTACACTGTCTCACTTTATCCTCACATCACCTTACTCAGGAAGTCAGGGCTGTGAACCCACAGCTGCTTCAGCTGTGGAGTCAGAGGGCAAACCTCAGACACCACAATGACACTATTCGTCACCCAATGTCAAAGGAACAAATGCTTAAAGAGATTCCCTTCCCCAGAGACACAAGCCCAGAAAAAGCTACCCACAGTCTCACCTGGTGCCTTCTATGACCAACTGTGCAATTTCATCAGACGCTTAACCAGATCTGAGATGCAGTCTGGGTTCATGGAAGGATTTATATAGATCAACCCAGAGAACCCTCAGAAGGAGCCCAAAATCTGGCCCTTTGAATAGCAGTTTCCAAACTTGGCTCTGCTTTTAAGGCATCCAGAAGATTTCTAAATATATATATGTTGTTGGGGCATCTGAGTGGCTCCGTAAGTATCTGCTTTCAGCTCAGGTCACGATCCTACAGTCCTGGGATCAAGCCCTGCATCTGGCTCCCTGCTCGGAGGGAAGCCTGCTTCTCCCTCTCCCACTCCCCCGGCTTGTGTTCCCTCTCTCATTGTGTCTCTCTCTGCCAAATAAATAAATAAAAATCTTAAAAAAAAATATATATATATATATTGCTTCATCAAAAGCTCAGATGGATTAATGGAGGAATAGGGTCAGATCTGTGTTAAAGCAAGTCGATAAAACACAAATGGTAGAATCTGGGTGGTGAGGATGTAAGTGCTCACTTCAAGCTCCTTCAATTTCATATTTCAATATTTTATAAATAAAATATCGGGGGGGGGGGGAATTCATTGCTCGTTCCCAACCAAAGTCAACTAAATCAGAACATCCAAAAGTGAGACAGAGAGTTTTATTTTTTAAAAGCTCACGAGGAGCTTCTGATGCTAGTGTAGGAACAACTCCTCCAGAGTCCCGTTCTTTCCCAACAGAACTGATCACCTAGCCTTGGGGGGAGGGTCTCAAAGTAGGGACCCTTGGGCAACCCTAAGGTAGCAACAGATTAAATATAGAAGCAGATATGAACATCCATTGGTCTTCTCTTAAGTCTGGCATCAAAGTGAGCTTCGAAAGTGTAAAGCAGTGCCACTCTCCTTTCTAAATTTCTTCGGGAAAATAAGACTTTTCTTCCATTAAAAATGCTATGCTAACATGTCATGGGTCTGTTATTTTTATATTATTAAGCATTTTTAAATGTATCATGTTAAGTTTCTAACTCAGTAAATACCAGCAGCTATCACCCACGTAAACAAGAGTTCCTTGCAGGCCTGATAACACACACTTGAGAACTGCTCATCTGGGCAACAGATGGAGAAGATAAATGCTGAGGCTCCAGGATTAGAGGCTCTGGATTCAGCTCTCTGAAAAGGGAGCTTCACAGAGGCAATCAAACCCCGGCTTCATTCTCTCCGCCTGTAAAATGGGAATAAAATACCAACCCCGAAAGTTGCTATGAAGAGTAAGTGCGGATCGAGGCTGGGCAGCACCCAGTGCCTGGTAAGCTCGAGATACTCGCGAGCTTGTGCCTGAGACCATCCCTTCAGTAAGACAGCCGAGGTGAAGCAGTATTTGGAAAAGATGAATTCTTAAAAATGACGAAATTCGCACTGATTGGAAGTCCCCCGTACAAATGTGTTTCAAGCGCCACAACGAAACCAGCACAGCTCTGCCGGCCTGTCTGGGAACCCTTCCCCTGCCCCCCAACACTCCTTTATGGGGGTGTTTCACCTTGTGGGAGGGCCTGAGGGCTGGGGAGGGTTTGGACTGAAAATCGTCAGCCTGGCCCGGTAAATCTCGTCACTGTTTTCTAACCCTCGTGAACCAGAGGGAGAAATTGCTCTAAACCAACTCACCAGATGAATATTGATTATAAAAATCTAGGTTCCAGTTGTAAATGATAAACAATTTACGTCAAACCAGTGTCTAAGAATTTTAATGTTTACTGCCCTACTGATAACCTGTGGTAGCACAGTCGTAAAGCAAATTACCCCAAGCTTATATTTTTCTTTTCTGTAGAGGTGTTAATCTCCCAGCAGAGCAGACCACTTTCCTCCCCAAGACCTCCCGTGGTTGGCTCTTGTTGTGGGGCTCTCTGTGTTAGGATGGCGTTCCAGTCGCCCACCCACTCCCTGCTGGCTTCCATGCCTGTTTCCTTCCCAGAAAACCCCTTGTCTCTCTTTCCTTCTAGCTACACCCAACTACTCTCGGTTCCCTAAAAAAAGCCCTACGTTTTCATGCCGGTTTTCCCACAAATGCTTTTGATGGGTTGAAGAAGCATCAAACAGATGTTCCCTCCGGGACTCTGTCCATACCCCAGAGAGGAATTCAGCAGACAGCTTCAGAAATCAAGAAATTCGGGCTCAATGACATTACACAACTTGTCCAAGGTCACACGTCGAGAACATGACGACACCAGTAATTGAACCAAGGTCTCAAGGACTTCGAAGGCGACGTTCCTACCGGTGACTGCACCTTTCCGGAGAAGTTCAACACCTGCGACCTGCGTGCTGGTGCGAGAGGAGAAAGCAGAGCTCGCAGACACCTTCTGAAGTGGACGGAGGGGTCGTCCCCCTCCTCGTTCCTTCACGTGCTCTGATACACTTGACGATGGCTGTAGACATGATCAGGCGTGTACAGGGATGACTGAGTTTGCATAATCCTGAACCAAATAACGGACCCCCGCCCTTATAACTAGAAAGAAATGAGTGGTGGCCTAGTTTTTTTTTTTAATATGTAAGTATGAAAATGGTAGGGGATGACGTGGGGACCGTTTGTCATAGCTATTCTTCTAAAAATATATCCTTTAGCTTTTTTGTTTATAAGAAGCAGGTTAGCTTTTGCCATCACTGGGGCATCTGTGCTGACCTCCTGGTGCCCCCTGGAGTGGGAAGGGGCCGTGGCATGAAGCTACACGTCTGCAATAAAAGAACCGACGAGAGGGGAAAGAAGACGTGCGTCTTTTAACTGATAACAGTGTAATTAATAGTTCCTCCAAATCACCTCAATGAGCTATTTAAGCACCTTATTTGGAGATTACATTTCCTATAATTTTCTCAAATAGTTCCTTTATTTACACTGTATTAATGAGAAAATTTTTTCAAAAAATTATATCCCTTTTGTAGTTTTAGTAAGAGCTCTAAACTGCATTTGCTACTAAATGTAACTATGTCTATTTATCGACTGTAAATGCCATTGTAGATAATAATACATATAAGAATTATTCCCCCAGAAGGCTTAAAAAAAAAAAAGCAAGCTAAAAAGGTGCTTACTCATTGAAATAAAAATATAAAAGTAAGTAGGGATCAAAATTTGTGGTTCAGGGGTGCCTGGGTGGCTCAGTGGGTTAAAGCCTCTGACTTTAGCTCAGGTCATGATCCCAGGGTCCTGGGATGGAGCCCCGAGTCAGGCTCTCTGCTCAGTGGGGATCCTGCTTCCTCCTCTCTCTCTGCCTGCCTCTCTGCCTACTTGTGATCTCTGTCTGTCACATAAATAAATAAAATCTTAAAAAATAAAATTTGTGGTTCAGTTTCTCCTGGAATGTTTATTTTTGCTAAAACCACCACCACCAGTACAACACAGTAAGCACTATTAAAACAAAACAAAACAAAACAAAACAACAGAAAAAACACATTATGCCACACAATCTTCTTTCAATACTGAATTATGCCAGAAAAACACAGACTAAATTCTAATAATTCAAACCAGCCTCAGTAAGTCACATACCATACTAGTTTATCTTCACTCCTCCTTGGTAACTTCCCTGAAAACCACTCCCCGTTCCTAGTACCCTGGGTGAAACCACCACATTCTTTGAAGGGTGCCACCTCGACAGCCTTTACATGGGCCAATTTCAAGTCCATCCTTCAGAGCAGCCGGAGGAATCTTGTAAACACAGCATCAGATCCCACCTGTCCTCTGTACAGAACTCTCCCAGGCTCTGGACAGATGGCACTGAGAGTGGGACACCCGTAGGTCACGGCCAGAAGCCCCACAGTGACGACCTCTACTCCTCTCTCTGCTTCAGCCTCCCAGCTTTCCCTCCACTCCCCAGGAAGTGAGGGTCCTTACCCTCTACCCTCCCTTTGCCTGGATCTTCGCTGGACTTCTCCTTCTTCCTCACCCACATCTCTGTGTCACTCCTCAGAGCGTCTTCTGTCCGCCACCCAGTCTCACGGGCGTCCTCATCCTTGGCCCCACCACCATCTACCCCCACGATGCTTACTAGTATCTGACACTGCATGGCTACCGTCTAGCTTTCCCACGAGACTATGCCCGATGCCAAAGGGGATGCGGTCATCTGGTTCGCCCCCGTGTCCCCAGGGTCCAGAAGTGGCTGGGGGGTGAGGGGAGGCTCAAGACATATTGAACAAATGCACAGTGATTTTTCTTTCTTCCCTGCATGCACAGAGAACTGGCCATGTTCACAGGAACCCAGCGTTGTTTCATACTCCTCTCTTGTTGTTGCACATAGACAGACTTAGCACAGTATTTTCTACACAATTCTCATCCAGGGAGTGCCAGGGCCTAGCACTTAAGCAAAATGATGCTTAAATCTTGGTCATTGGGTTCAACTTTCCATCTCTTACTGTTAGAAAAGGAACAAAGTTGTTTGTACCATCAAAACACAGCTCTTATTTCAACATAAACACTGTCTCCCACGTACAATAAAACTTAAAAGAAGACCAAAGAGAAAAGAGGAAAGAAAACATGTCAAGAACCATATCTTCCTAGGACAAACTTAAACATTTGTTTTAAACAATAATTTCAACTAATGTGGCTCCAGGTCGTTTTACACTGGCTCTTTGTGGACTCCAGAACGAAGATAAAATTCAATATTGATTTTTAAAACCTTGTTTACATTATCATTAACTTACTACCACCATTAGCAAATAACCAATAAATTCAAACAAAACACACTGTAATAGGGTTTCTGCTGTTCTCAAAAGTCTGAACAAGAAGTCATGGTTTCATGTACCACAAGAGAAGTCCCAAAGTGTCCACATTTATTCGCTGAATTAACACCAGAGAGAGAGGATAAGGCACTGTGCTGGGCACTGTGATGTGCACATTTTAGGCTCTATGCAAAATGTGCCTGTTATAGTCATTAAAAACTATAGTAATGGTCATATTGTAACAAATATTTGGCTAGGCTAGTGACCAAGCCCATTATGTCTTTTTCAAAGTGCAAAAATTTAAAGCAAAGGCGACCTTGCTTGACAATTATAAAAATTAAAATGCTCCAGCAAGTTCGGCAATTTCTTCTGAGCGTGTAAAGTCTTTCAAAAAACTAAGTTGCGGCAAATAACCACCTCCAAATGACATATCTACCATCTCTGTTCTGCTGTTCAAGTCTCCTGCTGTCAATAAAAACCATTTAACCATGTTCTTATTCCAGGGTCATGATATTTCTTTTTTCCCATTTAATAGTATTAATACTTTGAAAGTTCTTAATTCATATAAAAAGGTTATATTGGAACATGGATTAATCTACCCTTCTATGTGTTTAGGAACATTAGCAAACATGCCAATGGGACAGATCATAGGGACCTCACCTCAGGCATTATCAAAACGCAACAAAACCAATTAAAAGTAATGAAAAAAATAATCGTTACAGGCCCTTTTGCTCTTTTGGCCTAAGGATCAGTCTAACCCTAACCGTTTGCCTGTGTTGGTAATTTGATGTCTTGTAACAGAATCGGTCTGCAGAAGCCAGGTCCATGTATATCACAGAACTGCCACAAATGCCAAGACTGCCCAAGCAATGATGCTCTTTTTTGCTGTCCTTAAAATAACCTGGTTTTGCAGAATATAACCAGCAGAGAAGGGCTTGCAGGACATCACTGGTGAGAGAGCTTACAGGACCCACAGGGCACGCAGGCCTTGCTCGGTGGTAGCAAGCTAAACACATTGTTCACTGAAAGCACATTTTAGGAAATAAGCACCAGCTGTAGGGGCTGAAGCACTGACAAAAATAAGTATACTGAAAACTGTGCTATGTCTTTATCATCCCACAGTCCAAAAGTAAACAATTCTGGAGTCCTTTATGTGTCCTCTGTTCGAACTCTAAGAACACACGCTACTACTGCCACTCTCTAATGCCATATCTTGTTTGAATCTGCTTCTGACACTTGACCAGTTGTCGTCTAAATTATAAGGTTATAATTTATACTGGGGGTTAGCAGGAGGCATAAAATAAAATCCAAAGCAAGTATCCAATGCTTACATGTAGTTACCAACACTTAAGTAACCCGATTCCCACAATGAAAGGGCCACCTTCATCATTTGCAAGTTAACTTTCCAAGCGGAAGAATTTCGAATAGGAAAAAGAATGTACACAAACATGAAACAAATACATCATTTCTTCTTGTCACTCTTCTTCCTGCAGACTTGGGGAAGGACAGTGTTTCCCTTTAGGTTAGCGCCTGTCCTAGCAGGTTTTACCAGGTTGAAAGACATGCGGCGGTGGTAGGCCAATGCCAGCTCTGGCTGCATTTTTAATCTTTCATGCGATTTCATCCCATCCTGAGACTATGTACGAGGTGATCTTCAATGTTCAAGAACCAACTTTAAACGAGGATCCCATTAGGTCTTTTATAAAGAGGTGAAATTTAATAGGATTTGGTTTAGCTCATTTGTCAGTTCTCTATTGACAGCTAGAAAATCCACCCTAGTTTATAAACAAAGTAAACGATACAGACCAGGTCTTCAAGAGTTCAAGTACTTGTGCAAGGACCCCACGCATGTCTAAGCCTACATGTGCATGCTGGCCTAATCGGCTGTTTCTTGCCTGGAGACGGTCCACCAACACTCAAGCCACCAAACGAAGGAGAGAAGCATACTTCGTGGGCAGAGATGTCTGAGTGAAAAGGCTTTGGAAATGTCAGGGGACATAAAGCCATATTTAAAGTGTAAAGAGCGACCTCAATTCAGCACCTGTAAAGCTGAAGGAAAGGAGGAGTTTGATGAAGTAGAGAAGGAGGGTCATGGGTTCCTCACAATCTCAGGAAGGCTTCGGTTTGCAGTTGCACAAAACGACCCACTTATTGTACCTAAAGGCCAAAGAGCACCCTGAGGTTTAGAAGATCCAGCTACTTTACAACTGTGTAGTCAGCAAGCAAGTCTGATCTGCATTTTTTTTTTAAAAGGCGCCCAAAAAGCAACAAAGCAAAGTCAAGGTAAGCGTCACCCGCCCCAAGGCAAGTAACCAAGGTCCAGCTGGACCTCCGGGCCCCGGAAAGCGGGCACAGAGGGTGCTGCAGGCGTCGGGAGGCTGACCCCCCGCCTCCTTCCACCTGGCTCAAGGCCGGGAGGGGCTGGCCCAGGACTGGCACCAAGGAGGGCTTCGCGGGGCGAGGCTGCGTCCCCCCACCTCCACCCCCCACCCCCGGCCCACTTACTGTTGCTGGACTTGAGGTCCCGGTGCAGGATGGACACGACGGCCTCCTCGTGCAGGTAGAGCATGCCGCGGGCGATCTGCACCGCCCAGTTGACCAGCACGTGCGGGGGGATGCGGCGCGCGCGGCGCGGGCCTGGCGCGCGGGGGTCCGGGGCGGCGTTGGCGGCGGCCAGAGCGCGGTTGAGCGCTCCGCCGCGGGCGAACTCGAGCACCAGGCAGAGGTGCGGCTGCTGCAGGCACACGCCGCGCAGCTCGATGATGTTGGGGTGCCGCAGCATGGCGAAGAGCCGCGCCTCCCGCCGCACGCTCTCGGCCGCCGTCGCCGCGTCCTGCTCCGGGTCGCGGCGCGCCGCCTTCACCGCCACCTCCCGGCCCTGCCAGGTGGCGCGGTACACCTGCCCGAAGCCGCCCGCGCCGATGAGCTCCCGGAGCTCGAGCCGCTCGAAGTCGACGTGCGCGGGCGAGCCGGGCCGCGGCGGCGGCGGCGGGGGCGCAGGGAGGACGGCCGGGCGGCACGGCGCCACGTAGTTGGCGGGGAAGATGCCGAGGCGCCGCTGCACCTGGCCGGCCCACCAGCCCTCGTCGCCCGACACGGCGGCGTCCTGCGACAGCACCTCCACCAGCTGCCCGCGCCGCAGGCTCAGCTCGTCCTCGCCGCGCGCCTCGTAGTCGTACAGCGCGGCCCACAGCCCCGCGCCCGCCGAGGCCGAGGCGGAGGCCGAGCCGCCGGAGGAGGCGGACGACGACGACGCGGAGCCGGCGGGGGCGCTCCGGGCCGGGGATACCGGCCTGTCAGCCGCGCCCTCGGCGCCCGGCAAGGCCATGGCGGGGCAGCCGGGAGGGCGACGGCGGCGCGGGCAGACGGACTCAGCCTCCGGGGCGGTTGGGGGCGCGCATGGTCCGGCAAGGAGGGGGAGTCGGGGCTCGGGGACGCGGGGGTTCGCGGGCCCACCACCCGGAGGCCCCGCCACCCGGAGGCCCCGGCCTCAGCCCGCGTTCCGCCTGGTCCGCCTCTGCTGCTGCAGCGGTCCCCGCGGCCGCGGGCGCTGTCGCACCATAGTGGCGCGCTGGGCCTGCGGCGGGCCTGCGGCTGTGGCTGGGCCTCGCCGCCTCCCAGGCCCGCCCCTCCGGCCGCCCCGCCCCGCCCCGCCCGGCCAGGACCCGCCCCGCGCGCCGGCCCGCCCCGCCCCCTCGGGGCCCGCCCAGACCCGCGGGTCCCCGCCCGCCGCCGCTGCTCGCTGGCTGGGTGCACCGCACCCCTTCGGCCAGGGAGGCGGAACAGGCCGCGGCTGCACGAGGTTTTCGAGAAAAATCAAGCCAAGGGAAAGGCTGTGGGGAGCCCACGATCCTCTAAAATGCAGAGCCCCGGCGAAGAGGACTCGGTGCTCTGGAGCGGGACGCGAAGGAGTAGGTGGCCGTCCAGGGAGAGTCCCTGTGCACCCGGGACGGGCTGCAGAACGCGGCGGAGCGCGTCTCCAGACGGGTGTGCGCGTCTGCGGGAGTTCGAACCCCGGCCGGCCGCGCGGAACTGACCGGACGACCCATCGCCGCGCCGTGAGTTGCAGGTGGTACAGGCCCGAGGCTCGTTCTCGTGGCGCGTCACCTAGCGGTTGCCTTTACTGCTCCCTCGAGTGGGGAAGGACCGCCTGTCTCCTGTGAAGCCGCAGGTGCAAGTGTAGGAGGCGTTGGCCACGACTGCGTGCTCGAGTCCTGAGCCGTCCGTATTCGCATAAACCGCGAGAAAAGCGAGAGTCGGTCCGCAGGACTCCGGAGGCCCCCCGGCCCGCCCGCCGGCGGTTCACCGCGGCGCACCTGGCGTTGCGCGTAGGACCAGTTGTGCGAAGGAACATTCCGGAGCAGGACCTCCACCGGTCTCGGTGCGCTCGGTGCGGGAACGGTGGCCTCCTAACACGGATGGGAAGGGAAGCTTAGATGTCTGGGGGCACGGATCGTTTCAAGTCTAGCGATAAGGAGGAGCTTTGGGATTTTCTTGTATGTACGTGTTTTCTTCTCTGTCATTTTTTCCATTATTATTATTTTTTTTTAATCATCTTGGAGGGGTAGAAGCCCACCTCCTCTCCCTGCGTTGCTGAAAGGGCAGCAGTGCCCAGCCCAGACTCACGGAAACTCCCTTCTCCGCCTCCATGATCCCCGTTCTACCCCCATTTACAGGTTCTGCCCTGATCGTGACAAGCCTGTACAGACGTGGAGCTCCGCTCTATATTGATGAAGATGTGGGAAGAACCGCTCCAGGTGTCAGCACTTCTCATTTGACTAATGTTTATTGAGTCCATACCCTGTGTAAGATCCTATGCTAAGGACTGGAGGTTACAAAGCCCCTTCTTTAGAGAGTGGTAAGAGAAAAGAGAAACTTCCACAGCAAAAGAATGAACCAGCTTTCCTGGGATTGAGGTGAAGCATTTCATTTTGCCTGGGGTCACTGGGAAATGCCTTGTGGTGTGTCATTTGAGCTGAGTATGGCTAGGATTAATAAAAAGAGGAAGAAGGGGCACCTGGCTGGCTCAGTGGGTTGAGCCTCTACCTTCGGCTCAGGTCATGGTCTCAGGGTCCTGGAATCGAACCCCGCATCGGGTTCTCTGCTCAGTGGGGAGCCTGCTTCTCCCTCTCTCTCTGCCTGCCTCTCTGCCTACTTGTGATCTCTTTCTGTCAAATAAATAAATAAAATCTTTTAAAAAAAAGAAGAAGAAAAAAAAAAGAGGAAGAAGGTCATCCTAGGCATTGTGAGCAAAAGCAAGATAGAACAAATAAATATCGGGCTCAGGGTACTGCTAGAGCTGAAAGATCACCATGGCAAGCGATGAGACTAGAAAGAAGAAAGCCCAATTATAAAAATTCCAAAGAAATGAGAGTGCCCTGTAGTGAGCCAGAGTCTCCTGAAGTCTCACCACCAGAGAACAGAGAACAGAGTGACTATTTGGGTTTTATGAGGATAGAGCCTATAGTAGCACAACGAGAAACTCACTGCCTTTCCAGTTTACTTACAGTCCCTCAGATGATACTGTGACTGGCTGTGTGACCCTGAACATGTTGCTTTACTTCCCTATGGCTCAGTTTCCTCATCTGTAAAATGGGAATAATAAGAATAGTATAGGGGGGAATAGGGAAGACCGAAGCAGGTAATGGATGGAAAGGGTGCAAGGTGCTTAGCGCATATTAAGTTCTCAATATATATTAGCTCTTATAATTGATACACCTTTTCAGTAAAGAGAGCAGTCCGGTCTGTCTGTGGTCAACCCCTCTGGCAAACATAGTTTCTAGTCATTTTGTTTTTCTAGCACTTACACTCAGGGTTGGCTTCTGTGTATGACTAGCATGATGGGTTTTACGTTGACAGCAATGAAATTAAGATTCTTACGCAAACAAATGAAGTAAAAAAGATGACTCGACTTAAAACAATTAAAATAGTACAGTTGGCACATGGCTATGGCAAATATCAAGGAGGTCATCCTGGAATGAATGAGGTGGGAAATAGCATGGCTGGGGGGGGTGGGGAGCCTTGATGCTTTAGGACCAAGTGGTGACAGGATTAAACTGAAACTGCCTGGAGATGAAATGAGCAAATATGGAAACAATAGGTTTGACTAGGACAGGGTGGGAAGCAAGAGAACCAGGAGGGAGACTCCCGAGACAGTAAAAGGGAGAATTAAGGGGGCCTAGAAGTTATGGCGCTGGTATTGGGAAGGAAACGGGGGCCAGATGTGTTCAGAGAAGCAAAAGGACTTGGTCACCAATTACAGGCCCACGGCCCCTCATCCCAAACTCAAGGGTCCAGGTACATCCCAGAATTTAGAATTGGGGGAATTTTAATAATATAGTACATATTTTAATATAAACTCTTCCAGTTGGGGATGGGACCGCACCCCACGATCAAACACACTGGCATTTCTGCGCCCAGATGTTAAAGTAATCTCACCAAGTGAGGTAAATAAAGACCACAAAGAGCCTCGTGTCATTTCAAAGTAAGTTTTGTTGCCCAGTGAGTTCTGATGCCACCTTAGCAATCAGTTTTCGTTTTCGGAGTCTTTTGGTTTTAGAATTGTGGATAAGGGCCTGTGGGGAAGGGTTCAAGCAGAGCCCACCCGGGTTTCTCACTTAAGCAAGTAGGTGGAAGGTAGTGATGTCAAATGACCTAGAAAATGGTTTTAGGGTTATTTTTGATGTGTTGAATTTGGGACGGCTTGGGGGCACCTAGTCATACAATGGGAATATCAGAAAATCAGGGACTCCAAAAGGAGACCAGGGGCGGAGGGAATTGAATTTGGGGAGTAATTTTCTAAGGCGATGTCTCACGCTCTAGAGAACTATTCTAGGTTGTACGGAAAGCGGGAGGACCTCCTGTGTGCCCTTTACTTGGAAGGCCTATGAGAGCGGAGTGACAGTTCTGTTTACCCTGGCAGACTCCTCGTGCCTCTCCAGTTCCAGATGGATGAGTCTGTGAAGTCTTTTATTTTTTAAAAGATATTATTTATTTATGAGAGAGAGCGAGAGAGCACAAGTTGGGGCTAGGAGGGTCAGAGGGAGAAGCAGACTCCCCACTGAGCAGGGAGCTAGACGCAGGACTTGGTGTCAGGACCCTGAGATCATGACCTGAGTCAACTGGAGATGCCCAACCGGCTGAGCCACCTGGGCACCCTGCGAAGCTTTTTAACTTGGCTAAACCAGAGCCCTCATTTGACTCACACAACTGATACTAACAGGAGGACCAAGTGACTACAGTTCAAGGACTTATTCTCTAGACCCTCCTGGAACCTCCAGCACTGTGATCCCCTGGGACCTTTTCCCCATTTGGGACCTCTCAGCAGCAGACTGTCCTGATGGGATACACCCGGGCTTGATGATCCTAAAATTCATGACTTGTTACTGTAGTGTCTTTTCTTTTAAACACCTCCCCCAATCTTACACTTGGGCAACTAGCACTACCTAGACATATGTGCTATACCCATGCTCACTCTGTCTAGCCCAGTACATTCTTCCAGGAACATCATAACACAGGAAAGTCAGGGTGCTAAGACAGAGCTTTGGTGACAGACACATTTAAATGGAAGATGAAAAAATAATCAAGAGGGAAAAATTAAAAGGAATCAGACAAAGAAGAGAATAGGTTAATGTTAGGGAAAACGGGGAACAGCTATATGGAATGGTGCTCTTGAAAAATTGTATCTGTCAGGGTTGGTTCCAGAAGGAGAACCAGACCTGAAGAATCATCTTCTCTTTGGGAATCTTGCTCCAATTAATTACCACTACCCTTGTGGTCTTAGGTCAACAGTTCCCAAAGTGTGGTCTGGGTGCCTCAAGAGATCCCTGTTTCACGGGGGTTCACAAGGTTAAAATTATTTTCATAATTATACCAAAATATTATTTGCCTTTTTCACTGTGTTGACATTTGCACTGATGGTTAGTGCAGCAAATCAGGGCAGTGACACCGGCTTGCCCAAGCAGTCACTATATTCTTCAATGTCACACACTTGCAGTAAAAGAAAAAAAAATGTCAGGTTTGCTTTGAAATATCCTTGATAAAGCAGTAAAAACTATTAATTAAAGCTTCACTTTTTTTTTTTTTTTAAGAGAGGGAGCACACGAATGCACACGCACACTCTTGGGCGTGGGTGGGGAGGAGAGGCAGAGGGAGAGGGAGAGAAAGAAGCTCAAGCAGACCCCCTTCCCAGCATGGAGCCTGATGGGGGGTTCCATGGTGGGGTGGATCCACAACCCCAAGATCATGACCTGAGCTGAAATCAAGAGTTGGACACTTAACCAACTAAGACACCCAGGTGCCCCAAATCTTCACTCTTGAGTATAGGTCTTTAATAGTCACTGTGACATAATGAAAAGGATATATAAAACAATTCTGCTGCATACCCAAATACGATGACTGTTTAAGAAAAAAGCACTTGGGTGATACTTTGAGTTCAATGTTGACCTAGTCACTTTTGTCATTGGAATACAACTTTTATTTGAAGAATGAGTGATAAACAAATTGTCCTTATGCAGACACACTTCCTAGAAAATGAACAGAGCAAGACTATTATTTCATGGAAAACCACTGGTAAAATGATAAGTTTTGAGTTTCCAATGATAAAATTTGAGCTTCCCAGCAAAAATCAGGATTTTGGAAAACTTCAGCAGCTTTCATGAGCTCCATAACTTCCCAAATACTTAAAGACTTTTCTGATAGGATTGGTAGTAATATTAATCAATTTCCTGGTATTATGTAAGGAACAAAACCAACATTTGAAAGATCTGTATAGCTCCGTGAACTAATACTTTCCCAAAGACCAATATATTTTTGGTATCACAAAATCATGAATGGAAAAAGAGAACCATTCAAAGCAGATTATGATTCATCAATAATGACTTCAGATTCTATATTGTAGCTAAAGTCTTTAAAAGAGCACCACTTGTCCAGTTTTGGAATAGTATTAGAGAGTATCCATGATTTCTCTGAGAAGGCTATGAAAAACACGTCTGCCTTAGAAAAGATTAACAGTGTTTAGGAGTTAGGGCAGTGGAGAAAGAGATTGGAAAATGACTCTGGTTATTTTTTTTTTTTAAGATTTTGTTTATTTATTTAAGATACAGCATGAAAGCATGAGCAGGACAAGGGGCAAAGAAAGAGGGAGAAGCAGATTCCCCTCTGAGCAGGGAACCCAATGCAGGGCTCAGTCCCAGGACCCTGGGATCACAACCTGAGCCAAAGGGAGATGCCTAGCCCACTGAGCCACCCAGGCGCCCTGAAGGAGATATTGTTATAAAAGAGTGGTAGGAGAGATCCGTGGGATGGAACTGTTCTGTGTCTTAATTAGGGTGTTGGTCATATGATTGTACACATGTGAAAAAATGGCACAGATTTTGTAAATACACATACAAGCACACACATGCACACACATGGATGAATGCATGTTAAAACCCAGGTCAGTTCACTGGACTTTATGTGTTGCTGTTTGTGTGATATCGTAGTTATGGGAGATGCTACCATTAGATGAAATTAGGAGAGGGGAACACAGGGTCTCCCTGCATGATTTCTTACACTGCATGGAAATCTATAATTACCTCAAAAATGGAAAAATGCTTCTGCTTTTTCTAATCGCTTATCTGTATGAGGCTGGAATTTCTCTGTATGTTTCAAGCAGCACAATGTTTTGCAATAAGTTGAATGCAGAAGCATAGAAGAGAATGCAGCTATCTCCTATTTAGCCGGGTGGAAAAAAGATCTAGAAAAATCTGAAGTGATACCAGTCAACTTATTTATATGTCTCAGTTTGGGAAAAAAAAATATTTCTTTCATAGAAATGTATTACATGTTGCCATGTAATGGGTTTATTGTTATTATTTTAAAATAAAGCTATAAATGCATATTTTATGATTTTCTCAGTTTTTAATTTCCAACATGGAAATTACTGGTAGTTAGAACACAAATACACAAAATATATACAGACACACAAAACGTCTTTGAGGTCTTCAATAATTTGTAGGCATGTAAAGGGGTCCTGAGATTTGAGTTTAGAGTTGTCCTAGTTAAGGAGAAGATTTAAAAAAAAAAAAAAAGCTTTTTTTTAAATGGGGCTTTTATTTAAATAGGGCATTAGACCCCTTTCTCAATACCCTATTCTACTGCTGGACAGTACAGGCAAAACTGGGACATTTCAACAATATGGCAGTAAAGGCAATGAATCCACAAAATAGAAAAAACCCTCACATTAAACCAGAAAAGTGGGCTTTTTGTCGTGGGCTTTGCCTTAGCTTAGACTTAAAGACAAAAAGCGGAGAGAGTAGTGGTGTCTGGGTGGCTCAGTCAGTTAAGTGTCTGCCTTCAGCTCAGGTCATGATCCCCGGGTCCTGGGGTCAAGTCCTGCCTTGGGCTCCCTGCTCAGCAAGCGGGGAGCCTGCTGTTCCCTCTCCTTGTGCTCTTTATGTCAATTAAATGAATAAAATCTTTTAAAAAATGCTGAGAGAGTCATGTTGACTCTCCCACCTGCTTTGATTTCCAGTTTCCTTCCTGAAAGAACTTCAGTAGCTAACAGCCGAGAAGATCATCCCTTTCTTGGGCGGGTAGAGAAGGCTGCTGACATGTAAAAATTCAGCTTCAGGAGAGCTGAGATGTGGTCTACCATGGAATAAACAAGGGTTGAGGAGGTAAGGTGGTGAAAATTCATCTAGTGCCGTCCCTGCCATCAAGGGTCTGAGAGCCAAGACTAACAGGTGCGAGAAAATAGCCATGTGAGACGGCCATATTTTGTGGAACGTGTGGAATGACAGAGCAGTTGGAAGATAGAGGAGGTCAGTGAGAAGAGAGATTGTTTGCAACCACTGTTCCAGGTTCCCAGACACTGGCCACTGAGTTTACTCAACTGCAGGAAAGTGTGTTTTCTTGGGAGGAGTTGAGAAAAAAGACAGATTAGAAAGAACTTCAAAAATGGGCTGGGTGTCTGGACATAGCCAGAAGTGACAAACCCTGGAGAGGCAGGAAGGAAGGGAGAGGAAAAAAATATTTCCCCAGGAACTGTGTGTGTGAATTCTTTTAAAAATGGAAAAATATTTGGGTTTCAAAAATTGATTCCCAGAATTTTTAGTTATTTTTCTCAGACCCCTATACTTTGGGATGTGAAATAAAGAACATTAAGAAGACTATTAATAGCTCAGTTTAGTTGCTTCTGTCTGGTACTGTGCCAATTTTTTTTTTTAAGATTTTATTTGTTCATTTGAGAGAAAGAGCATAAGTGGGGGTAGGAGTAGAGGGAGAGGGAGAAGAAGAATCCCCACTGAGCAGGGAGCCGATGTGGGGCTCAACTCCAGGACCCCAAGATCATGACCCGAGCTAAAGGCAGACGTTTAATCGATTGAGCCATCCAGGCACCCCTGACAATTTTTTTTTTTTAAAAGACAGCAAGTGTTTTGATTGATATCCTGGAATTTTGCAAATGTCACCTGTTGTGACTTACTTGAATTGCATTTAGGAGATGGTGTGTGTGATGTGTTTTCATGTGGTATAATTTGGTATAACCTGTCATCAACTACTGAACAAAGAAAGGGACCATGCCACTGTGATTGACAGCAAGCGTTAACTCAGTCCTGGGTTCCAATCCTGACTTTGCCATTACTTGCTAGATGATACTGGATCTTTGTTCTTCCATGGCCTCCTCTGCAACATGGTAGGGCAATACATCTTTACCCTGGCATTGTTTTGAAGATTTGTTGGACTAGCATATTCAAGTACCAGCACTTCATTAGGGCTAATAAATGTTAGCTTGTATTGTTTTAATATTAGTTACTGTTCATAAAGGACCCATTAGAAGAAAAACCAGAAAGTATATATATCCTTTTTTTTTTCTGCTTCCATTTTGTTTATTTTCCTATACCCCAAATCAACTTCATCTGCCAACAGAAATTAAACATTTTTCACAAGGAGGTCAGAATTAAAAGTTGGAATGGTAATTGCCAAGACTCTTGGGAATATCACAACTCAAAACGTAATGCTTTCTGAACAAACCGAATTGGGCGTGTACGCCACAAATTCTAACTTTACCCTGGAGTCATCAGATTTCTTATTTATTTGTCATGAATTACGCTACAATAAAACCAAGCAACAATATGGATAAGTTACAGTTGAGATAGGACAGAATTAGAGAATGAATAGGCTCATCATTCAACATTTGTTTTTTGTTTTTTTGTTGTTTTTGTTTTTCTCTTTGTTTTTTTTTTGAGTATCAGGCAGTAATCAAGGTACTTGGGATATAAGACTAAACACAACAAAGTTCTCTATCATGATGAAGCTTGTATCTTAGAAGCAGTAGATGGGAAAGAGAATACATAAATACATTACATAGTCTATTAGAAGTTGATGAACTGCTCCATAAAAATAAAAAGGAGAACAAGAAAACGTGGATCAGGAATAGGGGCAGAGTCGGAATGAACAGGTGTATGTCCTCGTCGGTAGGTGGACAGGGTGGCCTTGTTGAGAAGGTGAGATCAGATCAGAACAAAACTGGAAGGAGATAAAGGAATCAGACAACAATGATCTGGAGAAAGATCACTTGAGCATGTGTATACCACAAGGGAGTTCACGGTACACTTTGACTTTCACGCTCTCTGGAAGGCCCAACTCGTGACTTCAGTATCGTAGGAATGAAGCACGAGCACAAAGCAAAGCAGCGAGAAGTAATTTTGTGAATGTGTTGAGGTTGTCAAGGAAGCATTTGTGTCTTGCATCTGGTTCTCTGGCTTCATGAGCTTACAGATGTGGGGTTCAGTGAGTAATAATAGCAAGACAGTGATGATATGGCAACAATGACGAGGTAACGTTTATCAGCCTGTATCAGAAGTGGGGAAGCTTTGGATTCAGTCCGTGTGTTGGGTTACTAACCATTCTCCAAGTTTCAGCTGGCTTTCAGCTTTAGAGTAATTGTGAGTTTTAGAATTTCTGGAACTTTAATCACTGGACAAGACTGGAGCCTTGCCTGTCCATGCTGAAAGTTACAGATTATGATCAGGGCTACCCAAATGGACAATTAACTGCTTCGCTGAATAACACGACAATGTGAAAACGCGAGTCGTTTCACAGAGCCAAGGGCTTTTTTGAACCCTTGAAGATATCTCTTCTGAAGAAAAGCTACAAAGCTCCTGACCTTGGACCTGAGATAGGAAGGTTGCCATTCCACCCTGAGTTACCGTTTTTGTACATCTTGTCCTATCAAAATTAGTTTTATTTATAATTTACTGGACTATTTTCAAATGTAGTGACTAATTCTTCCTAACCTGCTAGAAATATTAAACAGAGGACACAAAGGACAGAGATGGCTTTCTAAAAAAGAGCAAGTCATCATTCTAAGATCATAGTGAAAAAAAACATAGAATAATAGGTTGATTTTTGCCATTTTTTAATTAAGTGTAAACAACTTGCTATTTACATTACAAAACATACAGTAAGTTAATGCTCTTGATCAGAATGTCTGATTCTCGGACTCATGGGTCTCCTTTTGTGAGTTGACTTTTCTACTCGGAACAATCTTACTCTGTAGTGCCTTTTTATCTTATTCATTATGAAAATGAAAATGGGGGCACCTGGGTGGCTCAGTGGGTTAAAGCCTCTGCCTTCGGCTCAGGTCATGATCTGGGGTCCTGGGATCGAGCCCCAAATTGGGCTCTCTGCTTGGCAGGGAGCCTGCTTCCTCCTCTCTCTCTGCCTACCTCTCTGCCTACTTGTGATCTCTATCTGTCAAATAAATAAAATCTTAAAAAAAAATAAAAATAAAAAAATAATCATTAAAAAAAAGAAAATGAAAATGATGGTTCCTGCATATCAAATCTATTTTCTTACGTTATCAGATCCATAAGCTTCCTAAAAGATACTGGGATATACAACAAAAGCCAACTTACACCACTGACCTTTGTTTCTATGCTCCAATTTTATAATTAGTTTATAAAATTGGAAGACGATTAACCCGCTCCCTTAAGAAGTTGATGAATACATTGAGCATTAATGAAATAACAAAATGAAACCGCTCTTTTGAGATTCTTGGAAGAATAATAAATAATAAATAAGAAAAATAAATAAGAATAAATAAATCCAAGCATTTCTTTTTAATTCATGCTTCGGCATAGGTTAATTGGGTTCTGATCCAGGTAGCTGAGGTTTCTCTCATGAAGTGAAGACTTTTTCTCAGTCTTTGGAAAATTTCTGCAGGAATGTCTCCAGAACTCTCCAGCTAGCCCAGCTGACCTCTCCTTGCGTCAAACACAAAAGTGGAATGTACCAGTTATAACTACTCTGGTTTAATCCATTCTTGTGGCCACCATTCCTCATGCCTCAATGTTAGTTTTATTCTCGGCAAGAATTTCCAGGGCCTAAAGCCACAGCTTCTGTGTCATGATGTGAACTCCCTGATTTTATGGGTGTTACTGTTACCTTGTTGGGTTGGTTACGTTATCCTGAAGGAGATGATCCATGTGAAATCCTTTGAAAACGGTCTCGTGCCCTGTAAAATATGGCTTTGTGGTTGTCATTTAATCACAGGATTATTTGAAGTCTTTCTAATCTTTTCTCCAGTCACTTGATAAAGTTGAGGGTTCAGTGAGGGAATGCTTCCAGTAAATATCTCTTTCAGGGGTGTTTTCTTATCTGATAATGCTCTTGGACAAACTGGTTTTCTAGACTAATAGTAAGAATGCCCTAAAAAAAAAAAAAAACAAAAAACTCAGCCTCTCAAATATTTGAAATTAAACATCTTGAAAATATATGCGGCCCATCTTCCACTTGTTCTGGATTTTGATTCTAATATTAACCTTTGTATGGGCGACCTTGTTTTTTTTCCTACTTAGATGTATTCCAAGCTCTAACATTAATATTCTAGAAGTAACACTAATATTCTAGAAGTTAAAAAAATTTTTTAGAAGTTTATTGTTCTCTTGATTAGATGATTATCTGCATACATATTTTTTTAAAAGTTATGGATACAAAAGGATACTTGGAAGAGTTAATTTCTCTTCTACATGCCCTCCACCTCCCCACCGTCCATTTCTTTGCCAAAGAGTTAAATTGTATCTCTCCAGATATAGAGTCCTACGAATATACATGTATTTATATATTATCTTCTACCTATTTTCTCTCAGTATATCCTAGGTATCATTTGGTAGTGGAACACTGGAAGTTGCCTCTTTCTCCCTGACCTCTACATAGTACTCACTGTATGTTGTACCTTAATGGCGTCCTTTGATGGATATTTAGGTTGCTTCCTGTCTTCTAGTTATGAAAAGCTGCAGGGACCATTCTCATACTTTAGCCTTTCCCCTAAGTGCCAGGACACAAGTAGGATCCATTTCTAGGAGCGGATTACTGAATGAAATGGTGTGTTCACCGCTGTTTTGATGGATTTAGCTAAATGGTCCCCCCTGGTGGTTGTACCGCTTTTCGTTGCCATCAGCGATGTTTCCCTACATCCTCCTCAACAGAGTGGGACATGGAACTTCGCTCTTTGCAAAAAGCAAGGGACTGCAGATAGGGACTGCCCGTTTTCCTCAATTTTAAACTTTGTTTCTTACTGTGATTGAGACGGAACATCTTTTCAGATGTTTGAGTCATTTGAACGACCCTTTCTATGAACTATCTATTTTTTTCCTTTATCCATTTCTGGTTGGTCTTTTGTTGTTGATATTTAGGACGTCGGTGTATGTTACATAACTTATCTATAGGTTGTAAATACAAGGTTAGAATACGAACACGTTGTGTAACAATTGTTTCAGAGGATGGGGGACAGTAGCCATTGTTCATAGACAACCAGTGGTTTCCTACACGCATTTTTAGTAGCATAATTATTTGGAGCTATAAATTTGCCTTTGAGCATTACTTTTTTTTAATCCATTGGTTCTGATACACCATGTGTTTTTTTTAAAAAATATACATTTATTTATTTTAGAGAGAGATCAAGAGGGAAATAGTGAGCAGGTAGGGTCAGAGGGAGATGGAGACAAGCAGGCACCCTGCTGAGCAGGGAGCCCAATGCCGGTCTCAATCCCAAGACCCTGAGATCACAACCTGAGCAGAAATCACAAGTTGGACATTTAACCAACTGAGCCACCCAGGCACCCCTGATGTAGTTATTATTTTCTAGGTATTCCATTATTGTGACCTTTACTTTTTTTTTTGGAAACATTTTCAGAAGTAATTTTTGAAAATTCTAAATGACAGAGGATGTTTTGTTCTCTAGATGGGTTTTTAGCTTCTACTTTTATTAAATTCTGATCAGAAAATACTGTTTGTATTGTTCCTCTTCTTATTGAGGTTTTCTTTCATGAATATAGGATCAGATTTGTGAATGCTTTGTGAACGTCTGAGATAATGATATATTCTATCTAAATGGGGTACCTTGTTGATAAATATCAGTTATGCTATTTATGCCTATTTTTTCATTTGTAAATGGGGCTCATTACAGCTCCTACCTCGAAGAGTTGGTTTATAGACTAAATGAGTTAATGCATATAAAATGCTAATAATCATGACTAACCCAAGGAGTCTATTCAGTGGAAGTCATTACTATGTGTTATAAAATTCTGAGATGGTAGCAAAAACTTATATCAATCTTTTCCGAAAAATTTGTAACCACGATGTCAACTTTTCGCATTATGTAATTCTGAAAAAATTGAGGCCTATCTAATATTTTCTCCTTAATACGTGGCTTTTTCTTTTTCTTCTTCTTCTTCTTCTTTTTTTTTTTTTTTTTTTTTTTGGTCTAGGCTACCCAAAGATTCTTCCTCTTTGATGTCTGATAACTTCACTAGAATCTATCTCTTTTTAAAAAAGTCACTATTTTAAGATCGAGCACTCATTGAGAGAAATGCATAAAACATATATACACATCACAATGAATTACTGGAAAGCAGACACCCTTGCAGTCATGACCCAGGCAAAGATACAGAACATTTTCATGTCCCAGAAGCCCCCTGACTGCCCATTATCATCACAGCTTCCTCAACCAAAGTGACTTTTGCCAGAATTGGTAAATACCCCAAGGGAATATGATACCTCAGAATCAAAACAAATTCTTCACTGTACTGTGAACATGGTCAGAGACCTTCAAGCATATAGTTTGGATGGTTTTACGTGGTTTTTAAAAACTACTTTATTGATTATCATTCACATACCATACAATTCACCCCTTGAAAGCACACAGTACAGAGGTGTTTACTATGTTCACAAGCTGTGCAACCAACACTACTCTTTAATTCTAGAACATGTTCACCTCCCTGAAAAGAAACCCCAGACCCTTGAACAGTCATTTCTCATTACCTGATCTCATACCCACGGCCCCAGGCAACCACTAATTCACTTTCTCGCTCTGCTGATTTGCTCATTCAGCGTATTTCATGTTATTGGATTTGGACTTATACACTACATGGTGTTTCGTGATTGGCTTCCTTCACTTTGTCTAACACAGTCAAAGGTGATCCATTAGTGACATATACCAGTACTTTATTCTTTTTATTGTCAAATAATATCATGTGGATATATCACATTTAATTTATCCAGTCACCGAATGGGGAGCATTTGGTTTGCTTCTATTTTGTTGGCTGTTAGGAATCATCCTGCTATGAATGTTCAGATACAAGTTCTATGAGGATACATCTTTTCACTTACTTTCCATATATATCTAGGAGTGGGATAGATAGGTTCTATGGCATTTGTATATATGGTGATTAATAGACGGTTATGTGGCATGTAATGTTTAATTTTGAGGAATCGCCAGACTGTTTTCCAAAGCGGCAGCAGCATTGTGAGTTTCCTGCCAACTGTATGAATGTTCCAGTCCCTCCACGGCCCTTCCAACAGTTGTTACTGATTGCTCCCAGCCTTTAAGCCTCACCTCCCTATTGCTTTTCCCACATCTGGACAATCTGATAAGGACTAGGTACCCTTCCTTTGGCACCAGCAGGAGATCCAAAACACGCATGCCTCTTGCTCATATGTGGGGACCCTCACCCTGTCCTACTCCTTCATCATGAAAAAACCCAAATGCGTTCCCCTTTCTCTACTCTCTGGATCCCTTTTCAAACTTGTTTGGGAGACCTGCTCTGTTTTCCACAGAAAAGCTAGTTATAGAAGTTATAAAGTGCTCACACTCTCCTGGTGTTTGTGTGGCATCATCAGTCTGGACATCCAAACCAGATTCCGGGTGGGGCTGATGCTCCCTGTCTAGGCTATCCACAGCATGCTGTTGTTCCAGACTTCTCTCTACTTGTTGGCCTTCTGCGGAGTTATTCTATCCATTCCTGAAAGTGGCTTACCAAAGTCTCCAACTCGGATTGTTGAATTGTCTATTTCTCTCTTTCATTCTGTCCCTCTTTGTTTCCTATGTGATTGGGCTCTGTTGTTAGGTGCATATGTGTTTATACTTGTTAAATCTTAATAAATTAATCCTTTAATTTCTTGTTCATCTCTTTCTTGGTAACAACCATTTAATTGTCTCAAAGTCTACTTTTTTTCTTTGATGTAGGATAGTCCCTCAGACTCCCTTTGTGTGCGTGTTGTATCTTTTCCAACTCTTTGATTTTCCACCTATTTTTGTCTTGGAATCTGAGGTGTGTTTTGGAGTAACATAACATTTGATTATTCTTATTAATCCATTCTGTCCACCGGTTTTTTGATTGCAGGCTTAATTTACTTGTGTTTAGTGTAACGACTGCTAAGGAGGAACTTATATCTACCATTTTGGTATTTGTTTTTATCTGTTCTATGTCTTTTTTGTGTCTCTGTTCCTCCATTACTGCCTTCTTTATTGCTAAATGGATATTTTCCAGTATGCCATTTTAATTCCCTTATTCTTTCTTTTACTGTAATTTTAAATATTTAAAAATATGTATATTTTTAAGCAGGCTCCATGCTGGGTGGGGAGCCCAGTGCAGGGCTCGAACCCACAACCCTGAGATCAGGATCTAAGCTGAGATCAAGAGCCAGAGGCTTAACCTACTGAGCCACACAGGCACCCCTCTTTTACTGTATTTTTAAAATTTAGTTTCTTAGTGGTTGTACTAGGAATTAACACTCTAAGTCAGATTGATATTAATTTAATTACAATATTATTTAAAAATTTGGCTTCCATATAACTCTGTTACTTCCCCCTTCTTTTATGCTATTCTTTTCATAGACATTAATTTTTTATCATAAATGCTACAGTAGCACAGTTTTGTAATTCTTGCTTTATACAGTTGTCTTTTAAAGATTTTATTTATTTATTTATTTTAGAGAGAGAAAGAGGGAGAGAGAGAGTGAGCAGAGGGAGGAGTACAGGGAGAGAGACAAGCAGATTGCGCTACGTGTGGAGCCCCACTCGGGGCTCGATCCCACCACCCTGACGTCATGACCTGAGCCAAATTCCAAAGTCAGTGGCCTAACCAACTGAGCCTCGCCCCCTGAGCAGGTGCCCCTACAGTTGCCTTTTTAAAACAGATAGGGGTGTAAAAGAATTATAAACGAAAGTGTGTTTATTTTTATATTTACTCATGTAGTCATTTTTGCTTGTGTCCCTTGTTTCTCTGGGTGGATTCAATTTATTGTCTGGTGTCCTTTCATTTCAATCTAAAGGACACTCTTCTATTTTGGTAGGGCAGGTCGCTGGGCCTGGGATGCAGAAGGGATGACAATAACCCCTGTTAAAACATCACAGACTCCACTGTCTTACTGAAGTTCAGCAACTCTTGGAAAGGTGATTTGCTGTTCAATCCATGGCTTTCGTTAATGTCCAGGGTTCTGAAATGATCAATTTTGCTTGTGCCTCTGTTTTCATTGTGTTTGTAGGAGAGTGAGTTCACCAGGGTCCTTACTCTGTGGCTACAGATGTCAATTGCCTTAGGATCCATCGTAATGTCAGGTTTTTTTTGTTTTTGTTACTGTTTTTGGTCATTTTGGGGTGGGGACCTGATGTAGTTTTAATGTCTAGGAAAAAATCCTCTTTTTTTCCTGAAAATTTCCTTAATTAATTTAGAATATACCTTGGGTTCAAGTATTTCTATTCTATTGTTTAGGGACATCAAATTGCACAGAAAATTAAGAAAAAAAATAATTTGATAAATTAATAATAGTCACAAAAACACGCACAATACACACTGACTTTCACAGGACATAAACAAACTAAACAGGTGAAAAATAGAACTGTTATTTTGGGGATACAATTTCTAGAGTACTGAATTCATCCTTTATTTAAAATCTGCTTTGTAATAAGGACAACGGACTGCATTTTATTGCATTTGGAGCAGTACTCTGGTGCCACCTAGTGTTACAAATGAGTAAAGGCTTCTCTGCTTTTCCTTTCCTTTTTTTCCCTTATTCCTCCTCCTCCTCCTCCTCCTCCTCCTTATTCTTCACAACAGAATGATACCTGCCCCTGGAACTAATAATACACTGTATGTTAGCTAAATAGAATTTAAATAAAATTTTTAAAAAAGAACAATATCTACCCCATGAGCATCAGACTTAATCAATGGACATTTGTGGAATATTACACCAGAAATGTGTAGGTAAATCATTCTTTTAAAGCACATACGAAGATTTACTAAACTGTCCATATTCTTTGTCACAAATCAAGTCTCAACGAATGACTGAAATCATTCAGAGTATGTTGTCTGGAGTTAAATATAAAATCATAGATTATTATAAAATGTTCTTATATAAAAAAAAATATATATATATGCATATATATTTCTAAAGCAATATATTTCCAAATAACCCATGGGTTAAGGGAATCTCAATAGAAACTAAGAAGTATTTTGAATATATATATATATATATATATATATACACACACTTGTAGAGTGCAACTAATACCATGGTTAGAGAAAAAATAATAGGCTTAATTACATAGGTTGAACTATATAGGCTTACCTACATAGGTTCAACTATATATTAGGAGGGGTGACAAAAACCACATGAGCCAAGCATCCACCTCAAGATGTTTAAAAAAAAAAAAAAAAGAAGAGAAATTAAGCTCAAATACCGTCAATGCCAGGAAAACAAATTAAGAATGTAAATTAACAAAATAGCAAAGACTGATAGAGAAGACCAACACAATCAAATAACTGTTCTTTGTAAAGACTGGTGAACTTGAAAAATCCCTGTTGAGTGAACCTAAAAGAACAAGGAGTGAATTTTAGGCATGAAAGCCACATATCACTGTGTATTTTTTAAAAATCATGAGAGTATGGTATTAACAAATTTAGGCCGATAAAGAAGAAAATTTGGGTGGGATGGGCAAATTATTTTTCAAAATCCAATTTACAAAAAGTCAAAAGACGTGAAATATTCGAATAGACTTAAAATTTCATAGATACCGGATTCAAAATGCAACTTGAGTCTTCATCTAGATTGGTTATTCTCTAGGCTGTTTTGTGATTTGTTTTTTATTTTGTGTTTTGTTTTTTATTTTCCCTTTCCTTTTCCCAGAGCTTGTTCCCTATTCTCCAAAGCTTCCCCTCCCTTGTGTATTCACTTATTTGGAGGAAGCGTATTTTCCAGTAGCTCTGAGGATGAGTACACAAGAGTGTAGCAGGATTTGTGGTACCCTGCAACACAGACACTAGGTCACCCTCCAACGCTTAATTGATTTTGGGATGTTAAACCAACCTTGAATTCCTGGGATGAATCCTACACAATTATGCTATATAATATTTTCTATATGTTATTGGATTCAGGTAGTTAAAGAGCCAATATTTTGCTGAAGATTTTGCTTTTGTTATAGAGGAACAAAGAATACTCTGTAGGTTTCTTTTCTTGTCATATCTTCCTTCACCTGTTTTGGTATCAGGGAATGAGTTGATAAGTATTCTTCCTTCTGTGTTTCCTGAAAATATTTGTATGTGATAATGACAAGCTCTGTTAATAACCAAAATTCTCTTCTACTTTCCAGTTTCTCGTCTTTATTAATGTCTTGTTATTTTAATCAATCCAATATTCCCTTAAATCTCATGGAGAAGATTAATTACAGTTTTTAAAGATTTATTTATTTATTTATTTATTTTTGAGAGATGAGAGAGAGAAGGTACGCATGGGGTGGGGAGGGGCAGAGGGAGAGAAACTTCAAACAGGCTCCCTGCTGAGCGTGGAGGCTGATGGGAGGCTTGATCTCACAACCCTGAGATCATGACCTGAGCTGAAATCAAGAGTCAGATGCTCAACCAACTGAGCGTTACTCACCACCTGGGTGGTGCTCCTATGAATTATAATTTTTAAGGACCTCTCTTGTTTTCTCATGTGTCCTATTCTAGTGAGGACTATTTTCTTAGAACGGTTAGCCTTTGACTTTTTAAAAAATTATTTTGATAATTTAAACACTTTTATTATTTTGCTCATACTTATAAATGAGGTTCTCTAAATCGAAGAGGATTAATCCTCATTACCACCATGAAAGGTATCTAATATTACCTCTGTGACAAATCCTATTAATCAAAAGCTGACACAACTTCTTCCATTTGGCCACATTCAGAGCCTTCTTGGAGCCCAAAGAGTCTTTCATCCAGAATAGTCAGTGAGCAAGGATGAGCCTCACTGGGGCCCCTGAACCAGAAGCAGGTGAACAACAGGTATCTTTGAGCAGCAAAATGACCTCTTCACAAGGGTCAGTGGGTAGGCACACCAAGGGTAAAGGCTGGATACTTTTGGATACTTTTTTCAGCTTTTCCTTGTTCCAGGCTCTAGACTACTCGTATTTGTTCACTAGGGTCTGCTCTTGGACATAGCCATATTGTCCCCCTTTGCTGGAACAATCTTCACGGTGTCCGTATCCACTGGGAGTAGCTGCTGTTGATGGGCAAGGTAGTGAAGGAGCCTTGGGAAGCCAAGGACATTGGGAATTTTACTGCTCTGCCAGGCCATCAGACTCCACCTAACTCCATTCCTCATGTTGTGGTAACTCGAACGCAGCGGAGTCATTGCCCTGGCTCCGGCTGTGTGGCCCACATTAGGGACTGCTAGACAGACACACTTTACTTAGAAGGTCGTTTCTACAGAATGAAACCTGGATGGGCCTCTGGATACAAAGGGGTGCTGTTCCAGTTCCCATATAAATTTTAATATTTCAACCCCAATTAATTCCAGTTCCATAATATTTCAGTTTTACATTATTTCCCTCAGCCCTAGCCAATGAGATCATGACCCACACTGAATGCCAGTAAACAATGTCCAAGAATTCTATGGAGTAAACTGTCAAATGTTATTGAAAGGTCTTAATAAATGAAGGGATACATCTTGTTCATCAACAGAAAAGCTCAATATTCAAAAGATGTCAATCCTCTAAAAACTGACTGGTAGACTCAGCTACAATCCCTCTGAAAATCCCACGAGTGTGCGTGTGTGCGTGCGTGTGTGTGCGTTTGAGTGTGTGATAGGTGTGTTGACCTGTGTTGCCTTGCTGAGCGAACAGTATCAGCACAAGCAGAAAGGCATGAAGGAACATGGTGTGTGCAAAGATAGCACAAGTAGTTTGGGTTTCCAGAGAAGAGGTTGTAGGGATTTGGGGAAGTCAAGGCTTGGAGGGCACTTAATTGTTTTCTGTGGGTTTTTTTTTCCTGCATGTGATGGAAAACATTTTAAGAAGGGGTAACCAGGTTGGATTTATGTTTTATAGAAATCACTCTGCCTTTCCCTTCACCTGCTCAGATCTTTGCTGCAGGTAACCAACTACATTCTCTGGGCTTCTGGGCACTATGACTTCCAGGTAGGTTTGGCCAACAGAAGGGAGAAGTAGGAGATCGGAAGTCTGGAGAAGAGAAGTCAGGGTATCCACGTGTTACCCCCACTGTCACACCTCCCCTCATTGCCTGTCATGGGGTTTGCTAAGGCTCCAGCTCTCTCCAGCCTGTGCTGCCACGGGTCTATCTCCTGCTGCCGATCCCTGACGTCTTAGCCCTGATGGTACTACCTCCAGTCCAGGAGTCCTGCTTCTGCTCATCTCCAGCTTCATTGTCCATTACCTAATTTCTCAGCATTCCCACTTGCCATGTAGAACAATCTCGGTTTGAAAGCCAGCCTTGCTCTTTCCTGCCTCACCCCCTCCCTGATACCCGTAATTGACACATAGGGGGTTAGATTAGAGATAGGAAAACCCATTAGGAAGCCACTGAGATAGTTCGCAAGTGAGAAATTTTGAAGACCTGACTTGCTCCAGGAAGGCTAGGGCAAAGTCTATCTAGTCAATAGTCACTTGGAGACACAATGATAGGACTTGATGATTGACTGAAGTAGGTGGTGAGAGATACGGGACATCTAAGATAGATCCTGGGTTTAAATGATTAGGCGGGTGGTAACTTTACCAACTGAGATCCAAAACACTGAAGTACAGAAAATACCAACAGGAGAGAGGTCAGTGAGTATGTGTGTGAACATGCTGAGAGCCTGGGGTGGGGGCAGCACCTACAGGGATATAAACCTGAAGTTCAGAAAAGAGGTCAGGGCTGGATATAGAGATTTCAGATGGTCAGCACGTGCATAATAGTTAAAGCCAGGAAAGTAGATGAAGACTCTCCAGGAAAAGCAGAGTGGTGGAGAAGAAACATGCTTATCTCTGCCCCGCGCCAATTTGTCAAAAGGAAATTTGACAAACTTTGTTGACCTTGTACCTACATATAGATCACATCTACCTTCATGGCCTCTAAGGCGTGGCTGACTTCACTTGCCTCTTCTTCTCCACTCCCTGTTCACTCTTTTTAAATATAACGTTATTAGGCAACTGCCCCGGTCACTATCTGCAATCTTGAAGCTGCAGTGGCATAGGTCACTCCTAAGGACAATGTTCTTCTATGGCACTCGACACTGTGAACCATCTCCTTCTTGAACTGCTCTTTGTTTAGGGATGACAGGCCCACCTTGGTCTACTCTTCTCCTCCCTCCTTTCCTCCTGCCCCTGCCTTTAACCCTTGTGACCCACAGTCCTCATGCTCCCTCCTCCACACTCTTTTCCAGGAGATTGTCATTCCCTTTCGTGAACTCCAAGCTGCCCCCACCCCAAGTCTGTATCCCTATTTCAAGCTCCAGAACCATACTCACCCTGCCCCACCTGCCAAACCCCCAGGCAACCCACAATCAATGTAGTCCTTTTTTCTCCCCCTCTAGACAGCCTATATTCCACAACTTGATTAATTTCATAGCATAGTCACTCCAACCCCAAATAGAAAGTCACTTTATTCTTTTGCCTCTACATTGAATTGTTCTCCAAGTCCTAAGTTATATTTAATCCCTCAACTTCACATCCACTCTCGCTGGCTCAGGTTCATGTCACATCTGTGCTTAAAGACTTTCAGCGGGTGTCCATTGCCAAGGATAAGTTCTGAAACTTCATGTGGTCCACAAAACTGACCTTGCAACCTTGGAAGTTCTTGGGAATTTGAAACTGGCCCCCATACACTGAGGGTGAGGAGACACCAAAGGAAGAGAGGCAGGCCATTCTAGATTGGGAGGTGGCAATTTTTCTTTTCTTCTTTCTTTCTTTCTTTCTCCTTAAGATTTTATTTATTTACCTGAGAGATAGAGGGCATGAGCACAAGTGCACGAGCAGAGGCAGAGAGAGAAGCAGATCCCCGCTGAGCAGGGAGCCCCACATGAGGCTCGATCCCAGGACACCAGGATCATGACCTGAGCCAAAGGCAGATGCCTAACTGACTGAGCCATGCAGGCACCCAGTGGGAGTTTTAATAAGCCAGGGAACTTATATCTGTGGCTTGTCTTGCACAGCCACAAGATATCTGCTGCTGTCCACCAGAATCTTAGGAGTTCACATGGAGGTCTTAACGGGGTTCAATTGTGTAAACAGTCCACATGGTCTCAGGAATACATTGTTGTCTCAAGTCTGAATCCTTGCTGTGGCTCCTAGAGTGAAAACAGTGGGTATTACATATATTCCATTATGGGGTGGGTGTAGGGTGGGGGGGGGGCGATAAGGAGCCTCTGATAACCCTGGGCCCAGCTCTCAGGTCCATCAGGGATCACGACCTCTCGATGCCCTCCTACCGAAGGATACATAGATACACTTCTATTATAGCACCCAGAACATTTTGTTGCAAGTCTTGTTTGATTTGTCTGATTCCTCTTGTAGTCTGTTTACTCCTTCATGGAAAGAATTATATTTTTATTGATATTTGCTTCCTTGGTCTTCAACAAAATGACTGGCAGATAGAAGGTGTTCCATAAATATTGGATGAATCAGGTGCACATGAAAGAGGGCACGCCTCTGGTGCATGAACAGACCTGTGCACATGGAAGGGATCCTTTAGTGTGGGGCTGCCTGTGGAGTTGATGGATTCGTTCACTCATTAAGTATTTATAGAGCATCTGGTAGGTTTCAAGCATGAACCATATCACAAACATCCTCTTGGCTTTGAGAAAAGTCTTATTCGAATACAGAAAGCATTATTGCATTTTGGTTAGTCATTCTTGCAGATGCGTGCTGAGAGGATGAAAAAGTGGTTAAGCCTGACTGCATAGCACCAGGGTGAGACTTTGCTGCCCCCCAGTGGACTCTCCTGTTCCAGACCAGCTCCTCAGGATGGACCTCGTCTTGTTTCATTTCAGCATAGGAAGCCTGGCATGCCTGGCTTTCCCAGGCCTGGCTCAGACAGCCACCAGCAAACGCTGCTGCAGTCCAAAACGTGGCCAAGGAATATGCGGTGCCCACATCAGAGGGGAGATATGATGTGTTTCCGACAGAGGACACAGGAAAGGCATGTTTGGGGACCATGGACGCTTCTATTCCTTGCTCTTGCCCAGAGGCCCTAACTGACACAAGGCTTCCTCTGCTCATTCCTGATCAAGCCAAGTTCCCTTCATCTCCTCCATTTCCAAAACCTGTTCTCTGCGAGAACCTGAAACTCATTTACTTGAAGTTATCAATTACTAATGAGAGTTTCCTTTCCTCATTCAAAAGATGAGTTCTTCTTTATTTCGTTCTTGTCCAAAACCTGCTTTTAGAAGAGAATTAGAAATTGACCTACTATAAATTATAAAATAGTATAAAAGCTTAAAGATTATTAGTTCCCTGATATCTTCTAGTGGGTCTTCCCTATCTAAACAGTATAAAAAGACAGACTAACGTTCTAAGTAGTCGATTGATGACTGGGATTATGTTAGAGGCAAAATGTAAAAAGACAAGTCTAACCGAGGCCCCTCAGATCATTCCAGAAAGGTTGTTATGTTCTTTATCTGACAAGTTGGACAACCACAGAGGGGAGGAGGGGGAAAGGTCAGGGAGGCAACAGGGTCAGTGCCAAGGGCGCAGGGAGGGCGTAGGCTGACTAATTGCGCGTCTGAGGTCAGCGGTTAATTAAGGAGAGTGAACCTGTGCAGACAGTGCTCAGGAGGGAGAAATTACACTGAATGATGCATGACAGGATCTTGGTTACATAAATATTTTTGGTGCAGGGAGCAAAAGGGGGAAAGGGAACAGAGCGTGTCTCGGTGGGTCTCTTCTGCATGAGAACACCTTTGATTTTTCAGCCATTCACACCGCCTAATAAGAGGATGCGGAGTAAAAGAGGGGGCTGCGGGCAGAGCCAGAAAGAGAGGTTGGAGGGACTCAGAAGTCCTTCCACCCCGCACGCAGGCCTGTTGGAGCGGGTCTGGGCGGGCTCTGGGCGGAGCCTCCGGAGCATCCTCAGAGCGGCCGCCCCTGAGCACCATGGGAAAATCCTCCCTCCCTCGGACATGGCGCCCACCTGCCCCGCGGCAGCAGCCGGGTCCCGCGCCGCGGTCCGCGGGTCGGGGCAGAAGAGCAGCTCGAGCCTCGGTCGCGGGGCGGAAGGGGGGGGCGGCGGCGGCGGTGGGGGCGGCGGCGGCGGGGGCGCCCGGGGGCCGGGCGTTAGAGCCGCGGGCGCGCGGGCAGCGGCGGCGGCGGGCTGCGCGCGGCGGGGCGCGGCGGCCCCGGGGCGCAGCCGGCATGGTGTCCCAGGCTCTGCAGCTGCTCCGGCAGGGCGTGTGGGCCGCGCTCACCGGCGGCTGGTACCACGACCCCGAGCAGAGCACGTTCACCAACAGCTGCCACCTCTACCTGTGGCTGTTCCTGCTGCTGCTGCCCCTGGCCCTGCACCTGGTGAGTGGGGGTGGGGGTGGGGGTGGGGCGAGCCGGGAGCCGTGAGGTTGGAGGGAAGGGGGGAGAGAGCCACCCACACCTGCGGGCTGCCTCCTGATGGAAGGGGCTGGCGGCAGTTCTTAAGGGGTGGGGTCCAGAAGTGTAAATGTAGTGTTGTAAGATACATGAGTCACGGGGATGCCACGGACAACGTGGGGCACACAGTCAATAACGTCGTGTTAACTTTGTGCGATGACAGACGGTGGCTGGACTTTCCGCGAGGACCATTTCACACTGTGTACAAATGTCGAATCACTGTGTTATGCACCACAAACTCGTATCACTCTGCGTGTCAGTTATACCTCAGGTTTAAAGAAGAGAGGTGAAATGAGGGAGGTCTTTGGGAATTTGGGACAGAGGGAAAGGGGGCCAGGGACTCCCAGGCAGGAAAAGTAGAAAGGACTTGGGGAGCTCTGGGGCTCATTAAGAATTGATGCTGGCTGTTAGGATGAGTCAGGCTGCTTGTCGCTGGGGGAGGTTTAACCTGTTTTGGAGGTGGAACATCCTAGGCCTCCTGGCTCGTTAGCTGGGCGTGCAAGTCAAGATGCAAAATGAATTGTGAAAAGCAAACCTATTTCAGTTGTGGATTTTGCCCCCTTCCCCTCTCTTCCTGCTTTGCTTTGAGAAGGCAGGTTCAATGATCAATTACTTTGCTTTCAATTTCTACACCACTATGTAAAGGGATCTATAGAAAGATATAATAATGTGTAAATCTAATGTAGTTTATGTCAAGTATTGCAGTACCTAGTTGGGGCTTGACACTTTAAGAGGGTTACCGTAACCCTCCCCATACTTGCAGAATAACTACAGCGATGACCTTCTTGGGTAAATGAAATACACCTAACTGAAACAGTGGTTAAGCTTATTTGAGAAGCTGTAAAGGTAAGGTGCTCCATGTCTTATTACATGTTATGTGTCAAGAATCTAATTTTGATATGTTTCTTAAAGGATTCTATTCCTAAAATGTAATTTAATCATGTTCTCCCAGAGGAAAATCTTCAGTAAGTTTGCATAGCTGATGAATTCCAAGTGTGCCATTAGAGGCTGTCCACAGTTTGACTCAAGTTTACTCTTTCTTTCTTTTTTTTTTTTTAAGACTTTATTTATTTATTTGACAGACAGAGATCACAAGTAGGCAGAGAGGCAGGCAGAAAGAGAGGGGGAAGCAGGCTCCCCACTGAGCAGAGAGCCCTATATGGGGCTCGATCTCAGGACCCTGAGATCATGACCCAAGCCGAGCCGAAGGCAGAAGCTTAACCCTCTGAGCCACCCAGGCGCCCCTCGTGTTTACTCTTTCTGCATTTTATCCAGAGGGTCAGAATTCTGGCTCTGAAATCAGGCTGCCTAGCTTAAACTTTGGGTTCACCTCTTACCAGTTCTGTGACCTTGGAGAAGTTACTTACCTTATCTTAATTTTCATTTCCTTAGCTGTAAAATGAGAAAAATAATATTACCACATGTACAGAGCTGTTTTGGGGCTTAACTGAGGCACTTTTATCCATCTGACTGGTTGTCCCAGGATTGGACTCTCAGACTTGGTTTAAATTTCTGTTTGGTTCATAGTAGCTGTTTGGCCTGATGTTTGACCTATCCAAACCTTAGTTTTCTCAGCCTTAAAATGGGTGTGATAATGATCATATCACAGGAAAAATAAATAAATTTTCATATAAAAGGTATGAAGACAGAGAAGCTGACCCATATAAACCTTCAGTAAATGTAAGTTTCCTTCTTCTTCTATGACCTTCTTCATTATTTTTTACTGGCCTACAGGTCTTGGTGTTTTCTCTTGGCCTAGAGGGGCAGCATAGCTGAGTGGTGAGGAACACAGGGTTGGATTCAGTCCTGGTTCTTCCGCTTCCTAGTGATATGAGCTTGAGCGAGCTTCCGCTTCCTGGTTTGTAAAGCAGGGATAAGAGCACCTCCTATAGGGCAAATATGACGGTTGATTGGGTGAATGAATGAATAGTTGATTGAATGGATGAATGAAGGTACTTCTCAGTAACAGGCACATAGTGACTGCTCAGAAGGAACTGGGCTTTTTTTTTTTTTTTGCCCTCTTTTCTCATCACTCACTTGCCAGAATCTGTCCATCCTACTCTGCCTCAGCTCTCCTGATTTCCATGTGGCTAAAATTAATTTCTCTTCTCTCTTGCCCTTCTATCATTCTGTATTTGCTGTTAGCACAAAAGCACATTTTGTTTGTAAATGCTTTGTACTTTGTACTTCATTGCTGGAACCTGTATTTACCTCTCCTCCTCTATCAGGAGCTTTTTGAGAGCATGGATTTTGATTTTGTTGATTCATCTTGTTTTTTCTTGTTGCATCTAGCGAAGTGCCCTGCATTTGGTTAACAGTGATCTCATAGATAATAAACTGGTGGAAATAAAATCAACCTGCGTCTGTCTTCCTGTTCCATCAGCGTTATATTGTCCATCTCAGTATATATTTTGAGTATTTCTGGTCGTGAAAGCAATATATATTCCACTTCTAATTGCACGTCTCAGCAACAACCATATTAGCATTTAATGTGTAGTCCTACAGATCTTTTTTTGGACATATGGGCTCATTTTTTAATGTAAACTCCTTTTGAGATTTGATGTATGCATGTGATCAGAACCCTTACTTTCTATCTAATTATGCTTTATTGAGTAGCTTGATTTCTGACTTGTATTTGTGAGTAGGAAATTGTCCTTAGTTAAGTTTCTCTTTAAGGCTATTTAAAAATAATTTTTGTGTACATCTGAAGAGTTTAGCAAGTAAAAACCTAATAGCTTAAATGATTTTACTCTTATATTGGATTTTTTGGATCAAGCCAGGTATGCCAAAATTTTTGTATCTTTCTGCCAGTGTATTTTCAAGTATTACAGAATATTTTTATGGGAGTGCTTTTGTTGTTATGCTACTTTTTAATATATCTTCCCAAAAATGCAAGTTAGCCTTTTGTCTCTGGTTTTCTGGTCTCTGAAAGTGACTTCAGTAATAAAAGACCCTCCTTCTCCAGGCGAGCCTTCTGTTCTCTAGGTCTTAACGTTTAACTATTTTCTGAACTTCAGTGCTTGACTGTGATTGTTAAAATCTTTTTAGTTTGTTCTGCTTACAGGAACTTAGTCCAAAAAAACTACCTGGCTGCTCACTGATAGCAAGGACTTATTTGAAGTTCTGTTATTTAAGGAGCCATGGACTTTTCTGGTTTTTGCACAATTTGAGTTTAAACATGTTTAATCAAGATGGTTCTACTGTAGGGAAAACCCACATTTAATTTAAAGGGGACTTTGAGTATGTAAATTATAACTTCATTATTAATTATTGAGGGAGACTTATCTCTGAGCCCTAGAGTTTACTTAGACCTCATGAGTAATGTGGAATAAATAAAAGATTATTTATTTGTAGTTACAAAGTATTTACATATTTTTGGGAAATGATCAGCTAAAAGCATTAAGCCAATTTGGATAATTTGGAAAAGAGTTTTACTTTGATTTATTATCAGTATGATTTTCTTTTGGACAAAATAAAAGATGCATTTGTCATTAGAGATACTTAAACTTTCACTTATTACACATGTTCTTGTCCTAATTTTTTCGAGACAATGAACGGAAATTCATATGGAGTTTTAGAACAGTAACACCACGGGCATGATTTTGACCCTGTGTCAGTTCTGACAGCACTAGGCTTGTGTCAAAAGGCATCCCTGCTCTACCAGCTATCCATTACTTCCCTTCTGCATGCCTCGGTTTTAGCATCTGTGAAATGGGGAGTGTGGGTTTCATTTTAGAGATTTAGCAACTGAAATCCAGAGGGAGTGGGTTTCTTGCCCAAGGTCATCTAGACAAGGGGGTAAAATCCGGAATTTTAGTTGAGGTCCTGTTGTAACCGAGTTCTTGGCCTTCGCACGACGCTGTGCTGCCAGATTCGTACACGTGAGAGCATGTGAATGCCCTCAAACAGTAGGTGCACATAAAGTGGCATTCTCATTGTCCTGGTGGCAGTATGATCGCCCTGAGCAGACGGAGAGTTGAGTAGTGGAAAAAATGGGGTGGAACCTTGGTGTTTTTCAAGACCCCTTGCAGGGCAAAATTATATTTGATTTCCACACAGAAAGCCTGTGTTTTACCTTGTGACTCTAGCTTTATGTTGCCTTTTTCTTTCTTTCTTTTTTTTTTTTTAAGATTTTATTATTTATTTGACAGAGACAGTGTGTGAGCACAGAGGCAGGGAGAGTGGGAGAGGGAGAGGCAGGCCTCTGTGCTGAGTGCTGAACAGGGAGCCTGACGCAGGGCTTGATCACAGGACCCTGGAATCATGACCTGAGCTGAAGGCAGATGCTTAACCCACTGAGCCACCTGGGCGCCCCTCATTTTCTTTTGTTTTAGCTAGACTTTAGCTTTGTTTCCAGTTCTGCTTTTTAATTTAGTGTTAGAATCTTCCTTTGATAGGAACCACTTCATTTCCAGTTGTTGTAATTATCAAATGGGATTATCTATCATGTGCCAGTGTAGCACTAGACAAAAAATAACCACTCCATGCCTGCCAACTGTTACAACTGGTCAACCACTCTGCCATTGTAGTCTGTAGCCAGTTCTCCATTTGGGTACAGAACAGTTTTTCCTTAGGTTTTACATTTCTTTGTACCCCTCCTTCCACTCCCACTTCTAACATCTAAGATGCCTTTGCATGAATTATGAAAAGTTGGTGTGTTCCAGAAGTGACCCTTTCCTGGCTCAGGACTTGGGGAGCAGACCTCAGCCACCATTTGACCCTATCAGTTGGAGGAAGCCTTTGTGCAAAACGCAAACTGCACAGCCTTATGTGGCAGGCCTGGCTGGGTCTGCTTGGTCATTGTCACCATGTTACATGTACTTCCCATGCTGTTGTCCCCAAAAGATTTCCTCTCATCCTTGTCAGTCCTAGTATTTATATATTCCATTTTTCCATAAGGAAGGCTTTTTGTGCTGTGGAATCACAGGGACCATGCTATCTCTCCTTTGACTCTGAGAAGCTTGTTATCTGGTCCTTTGACTTCTGGGGACTTATTTATTCTCACCTGACCCTTTGTATTTTTCCATAACTTACTTGCATGTCTGAGCCTCCTTCCTTCTGCCCTCGCCTGCCTTCTGCCCTCACCTGCCTACAACAGACAAGGGTTGGAGGTGAAGCAGCTGTAACTTGCAGATGCTTAAAGACTTGCAGATCCAAGTCTTCTAGATTTGGGCTCAACGCCATCCCATGCAGTTCTCTTTAAAATTCTGCTGTTCCATGGGGCACCTGGGTGGCTCAGTGGGTTAAGCCTCTGCTTTCGGCTCAGGTCATGATCTCAGGGTCCTGGGATCGAGCCCCGCATCAGGCTCTCTGCTCAGCAGGGAGCCCGCTTCCCCACCCTCTCTCTCTGCCTGCCACTCTGCCTACTTGTGATCTCTCTCTGTCAAATAAATAAATAAAATCTTAATTTTTTTTTTTTTTTTTTTTTTGCTGTTCCAGGTGGCTCTTGGGACTGTGTGTGCACAGTCTTGGCTCCGTGAGGACTTTGCTTTCCTGGGGACAGCCCTTTCACTAGGGGTGTCCGTCCATCCGTGGGGTATCCCAGGGCAGTCATCTTTGATCTCTCCAAGGTCATAACCCCTTGGCTGATGATCGCCACCCTTCTGCAGAATTCCTCCTGCTCATCCTCGTCTCTTGCCACTTAAGCACATGGGTGTTGTGGGCAGGTTGCATTTGGTGTCTGTGGCAATGGGACCAGCACCTGCCTGGCCCTGGGATGTCAGCCTCTGGAGCACCGTCCAAAAATAGTGTTCTTTCCCCCTCTCTTTCTGTTCTAGTATTTCAAGTTCATGACTAATTTTCTGGTGGTTAAATTTATGTCTCCCAACCCACCCCCACTTCCCTTGGAGCTTTTTGAGATTTCTCCCAAGTAGTAACTAGTTATATTTGGATGCTGCCCTCCTCAGAGGTACTGTTAGTTTTTCCGATTGTGATGTCTAATACTTTAATACCCTTGATGGGTTTTGTTCTGTTTTGCTTTTTGGGTTTTTGTTTGTTTGTATGTTTGTTTTTTGTTTGTTTGTTTGCAGGGAAGTTGACACTTGGTAAGTGATGATTGTTTTCCTGATTTTAACCTCTTGGTCTCTCAGATGGTTACTTTGAAGTTTTAACCATTTTATCCTGTCTGAATCTCTTTTCCACATCCCATGGAAGAAAAACATGGACAGTTCTTAGTGGTACTCAGATTTTCCCCTTGTTTTCTGATAAATCTTTCCCCTTAACGTTTATTGCATTATTATTATAAACTAGGCAATAGCAACAGCTCATGTTCTCCAAACATATACAGAGCGGGCCCTCTCCTAAGAGCTCTGCAGGCCCTCAGCTACCTCATCCTCACAACCCAGAGAGCCACTGCCCTGATTCCCATGTTACGGTTGATGTCATTGGCACAGAGAGGGTGGTTGACATGCATAAGGGCGCGCGGCCAGTTGTGACCTAACCAGAGGGACAGTCCCAGCAGCCAGTGCTCATACCAGCCAGCCAACCCACCTAATAAGGTCACTTCACAACACGGGCGTCTACATCCTGCGTGTGGGCAGGAAGAGGTACAAACTCTGAAAATGTGCAAAAGACCATCTGGAGAAAAGTTAACTTCCCTCTTGTCTCTAGTATCTCATCCGAGAGGCCAGCACCGCATATGGGCTCTTGTGTGTGTTCCAAGGATATTTTATCCACAGGTGGGGGAAGTTTGGTGTGGGGGTACTGGGCTGAATCATAAAGCAGCCTTCTTTGTCCTCTGTTGCCCTTGTGGTATGCTCTCGATTAAGGGTTTTTTTCCTGCTCCCGGATAAAAGCATGCACAAGCCCCAAGACTTCAGCTCACAAGTAATAAAAGTCGTAGAGATGCTTTAAGGAACAAAACACAGACTAGACTGAGATTTCAGAATGTCCCGTTCTGTATGGTGATCAAAGCTCCAACCATTCAGACGTTTCTACAGGCAGGAATGGGTCTAAGGATGGCACACTGGGTCCCATTCTCCCCCTCCCTCACATGTTGTTTGATGTTTCTGACGCCTTTAGTCTTGATGAGCTGGAAAGTTCTTTGTTGACTGGCACAATGCTAAGCTGACTCTGGGCTCTAGATGTCTGGCACGTGTTCCCTGCTGCACCCCTCTGGCAAGCCCTTCCCCAGGTCCTTTGGAGACCCTGTTCTCCTTGCCAGTGCTCTGTCCCTTACAGGACACGGTTTCTCAGAATTGGAAGTTCACCGAAGTGGCTTCTGCAGGAGTCAGACTCCACTCACATTCTCCTTCTCACTCCCCTCTCAAACTGGGGGGACCCATAGTGAGTCTCTGAGTGGTCCCACGGCAGTGTTGCTGTCTTGATTGGGGCAGGTGCATAGGACTCACTGAATACCATTGGTCCCCTCCAAAAGGGGAGTGAAGGCACAAGTCCTCTCCCTCTGGACTATATTGCATCTTCATTTTGGGTGAGAGATTTCAGAGTATTCTAATTCACTTTCATAACCCATTTAGAAGTTTCTAGATGTGGTTTTATCCAGAAGTTGGTTGGAATCCAATTTTTATCCCATCTTGGCTTTTTGGTCAACACATCCAAGTGAAAATTTTGTTATAAACATATGCAGTCATTTGTACATATATTTTTATTTTTCCACTTTATGGAACATCTCAGACATCAATACATAAAGAGGTACATCATTATTTTTGATGTTCACATAGTTCCACTGTATGAGTAAAGGGTGATTTATTTGGCCTATCTCCTGTGAAGGATACTTAGATTTCATATGACCTTTACCCTAATGTGACTATTTGGCTATTTGTATTGAGTTTCATTGAGTATTTGAACATATGTACGTCAGTCTGGATGTGCTGGTTTGTGCTGATGTAACAAATAACCTTAAAATCTCTTTGCCTTTACCAAGTTTATTTTTTATTCCATTATATGTCCAACATGATCAGTAGGGGGTGGGAGGCATGGTTAGCTGGGGGTCCTGCTCACTGTAAGCATATAGGCACCTAGGCTAATAGAATCTCCATTTTGGGTTGGCTACGGGTCTTCTCCCCCTCATCCCCACCCTGGCTGATCATTGCCAGTCACTGTGATGGAGGGAGGGAGAAAGAGAAGATCATGCAGTCACTCTTGAAGATCCTGCCTGGAAATGGCAAATACCTCTGCACTCAGACTTCTTTTCCAGGGCAATTTGCATGGTCACACCTAACTCCAAAAGGAGAGGAAAGTGCAGTCGTACCATGTGTCCAGGGAGGAACTAGATATATTTGTTGGACAGCACTTATATCTATGCCAGCAAACAAAGGGCCAGATGTTCTGATGGGTATTGGGGAAACAGCAGACAAAAGATAGATCAGGATCTCTCCTCATGAAGTCAGCAGATAAAGGCAAACAGGCATAAATAAAATAATGATAGTTGTTATACGAGAAGCACTAAGTGCTGTATAGTGAAGATGGGAGACCCTATCCTGGCTTTTGTATTTAGGGAAGGTTTCCCGGAGGAAATGACTTCCAATCTGAGACCCAACAAATGCCTATGGACTTAGCCATGCAAAAAATGGGTAGATGGAGAGGAATTGGGATCAAATTCTCAATATAGTGAGACACATGGATGCTGTTTTTTTGTTTTTTGTTTTCTTTCGTGTTTTTGGTCAAATTTGAAGTAGGATATTACTTTTTTATTGCCTACATTTTATCTTTGAAAGTTTCTTGTGCACAAAAAGTTGCAAAAACACTGAATGGATACTATATGCCCTTCACTTAGATTCACAGTTCTTAATAATTTGCCACATTCGTTTCATCATTCTCTTTGTATATTTATATGTTTTTTTGATTCCTCTGTATCATTTCAGAATGAGTTGCAGGCATCAGACTCTCCTGGGGTTCCCGGGTGACTCAGTTGATTCAGACTCCGACTCTTGATTTCAGCTCTGGTCATGGTCCGAGTCCAGGGATGGAGCCAGTGGTGGGCTTTGTGCTCAGTGGCAAGTTTGAGGATTCTCTCCCTCTCCCTCTGTCCTTTCCCTGACTGCGCACACGCTCTCTCCCTCTCTTAAATAAATGAATTAAGAAAATATTTCTTTAAAAAAGGACACTTTCTCCCTAAAAATGTCAGCAGGTATGTCTTAAGAAGAAAGACATTCTCCCACATAATTATCATGTGCAAAAGAAATTTTATTGATCTAATGTTGTCTAATGTGTAATTCCCGTCCAGTTTTCTGTTTTCCCAATAATGCCCTACCTAGCTGGAACTTTTTTTGTTTTGCTTTTCTGGATCCAGGATTTAATCAAGGGTTATACATTGCTTCTAGTTGTCATGTCTCTAAATTGCATTGTATTCTAGAATGCGTTCTTCAAACCTTTCTGTTTTCTTTTATGGCATCGAAAGATATTTTGCAGACTGTTCCTTAATTTGGATATTTTGGATCATTTCCTTGAGATTAGATGTGTGATTATGCTTTCTTTGGCATGAAATCTGCATAAGTAATATAGCCTTGTCATGCATAACATCACAGACATGTGATATCATCTTATGACTGTTAGTGCTGGTAAGTCTGGTCACTGGTTAAGGGGGTGTAACCTACATTAATCTATTATAAAGGTACCTATTTGTTCTTTTGTATTTAATAAGTAATCTGTGAGGAGAAATCTAGAGGCAGCATATATTATTGTATTCACCCAAATCTTTCACTCTATGGTGGTAACATGCATTGATTCTTGCCTAAAATAATTATTGCAATGGTGGTTGCAAAATAGTGATTTTCTATTTATTGGTTTTCTTCTGTAAAGAAAAGCTCCCCCCCCCCACCCTGATCCCGGTAGTTTTGTTGTGCTTGGTAGAGCTCCTAGACTCATGTTTTTTTAATTCAATGGATTCAAATCTGTTCCTATGATCATTCTTTTTGATACTCAAATTACACATAATTTGGCAAGTGGGACTTTCTTGCAGCAGTTTCTGCAAACTTTGGATATGTCCCCAGCAGGTTCTGAGTACTTTCTTGCTTTCTGGCCCAGCAAGATAGCCAGGCTTAGACTTTTGCCACCCCAGCCCTGGGAAAAATAGCTATTTTTCTAAGGAGCCTGGATCATTTTAGTGAGCAATGGCATTTGGAAACCAAGATTGAGGGCAGCAGTAGTTGTGTTCATTACTACTGGATTATCTTTACTTTGGGATCCTTTTAGTAGACAGAGCTGAGGGAGCTTATCTGTCTGTCTGTCTATCCATCTATCTATCTATCTCTGTATCTATCTGTCTATTGAGACTTTATTCTGAAACCTTTAATCTGATACAAGTCAAAGGATTCTTCTTCTCCTTTACTCCTTACACATTTGTACTTTTTCCCAAAAGGAGAACTCAAGTTGCCAAAAATATAATTTTTTTCAGTCATGAAATATTCACAAGAAGTAGTACTCCCATACCGCTATGAAAATAAAATCTTTCAGTAAAGTGCAAAATTGCTTTGAGTTTTTAATTATTATTGTTGAAGAATACACAGTAGTGTGTTATGAGAGTGTTGTGTTCTAAAGTTATTTGGATGGGTGGCTCAGTAGGTTAAGTCTGACTCAGGCTCAGGTCATGATCTCAGGGTCTTGGGACCCAGCCCAGTGTTGGGCTCCCACTCAATGGGGAGTTGGCTTGTCCCTCTGCCCCTCCCCCTGCTCATGCACGTGCGTGTGCACATGCGCTCACTCTCTCTCTCAAACAAATAGTCTTTAAAAAAATAAACTTAGTTGGATTAATTATTTGAAAAAAAATTTTTTAATTGGCATTTAAAATTGTGTTAGTTTCAGGTGTACCACACAATGATTTGATATTTGTATGGGATTCATTCTTTACTTCTATATTTGATTTGTTTTCGTAGGTACATTGTCAGTTTGACGTATGTTTAGGTCCATTTGTGGATTTATAATTTTAGTGTTTTCCCTTCATCCTTGTTGATTTAATAATTTTTGTAAGTATAAAATCTTAACGTGGTTCAGAAAACACATTTCAAAGATATGTTGTTTTACTTTATAAAAAATTTTCTCTGACTGCTGGGTGGAAAGTAGATTAGAGAAAAAGCAGAAATAGAAGGGGACGTTCAGAGGCTTTTTTAGTGACCCAACCAAGAGACGGTGGTGGCATTAAGAGGGAGGCACTTGAATGTATTTTCATAAGATTTAGTGATACGTTCATTTTGAGGGTGGAAGAGTGAAGATGAGGGAGGAATCAAGGTTATCTGGTTTGAGCAGCAGCTGTATGAGCTACCATTGCCTAAGATGGGAGAGGTGGGAGAGGACAGTTGGTGGGAAGAGCAGGGAAACCAAACATCTAATTTTATACATATTAATTTGGAGTTTCCTTCTAGATATCAAAGTGGAGATGTTGAACAGATAGTCAGATATAGATATTGAGTAGATAGTCAGATATAGGAAGCAAGAGTAGCTAGAGATAAGAATTTGAAAGTCATCCATGTAGAGATTCTATTTACTATCAAGGGACTAAGTGAGAGCTCCCAGAGAAGATGTGTAGAAAGAAGGAAGATTTGATCTCCAACTCTTTACCTTTCTCTGCAGACAATAAAAATGTCTGCCTTGTTGTTCCCTGCTTCTTCTCAAAACACCATATCTGAGTTTATTATTCCGTGGTATTGATGAACGATGAGTAGATGATGGTGATGGTGATGGTGACGAGTAATACTAACATTTGGGAGCTTATTACATTTCAGAAGGTGAGGTCCAAGGAGCTCTCTTTGTAGATGTAGGGCAAACGGGTGGTATGGGTGAGTCAAGGAAAAGACTGGAGACCTTGGCATCTTGCATTAAATGTTTCCTTTTACAGACATTGACAAGAATATTCTCAGTGGCGTGCTTGGGAGTTGAAGCCAGATTGCTGTGCGTTTAAGAGGCAGTGGGAGGTGAAGGAGTGCAGACAGCTGGTGAGGATGTAGAACCATCGTGCGGGGAGCAAAGAAATGGCACAATATCTGGGGAGAAGTTTGGATTCAAGAGAGGCTTATCCCTCCACCAACTGTGTAGGAGGGCGGGGATGCAATCTGACTTCTCTGCTGCTGGTGTGGTGCTTTATACACACTCTCTCTTTCCACTAATGGAATCTAACTTGGTAAGAAAAAACACAGTTTTGATAGTGCATATACAGTTTGTGGTCAGGCTTATTTCAATATACTCACCGCAACATTGCAGCCAGGATCCAGATGATTAAAAATGGGGTTTGAAAACCCTGGCATTATTCTTTGTGTTGGATTTCCTTGAAGTTCAAATTTGCTGTTGTTTCCAAGATAATCTTTAATTATTTATGTGATGATTATGTGTTTTCTGGTGGCATTTGTGTAATAATTATAAACTTTTCCCACATCATGGGATATTTGTACTTTAAAAAGAACATTGAATCAAATGAAAATAATTTTTTATATTGATTGATCTTAAATATGGAAGTTTTAGACTGTGAGGACCTGAGTAATTTTTTCATATTGGATCCTGTGTATGGTTTAGTTCCTTCCCTCAAAATCTTTATCATCTCAAAAGAAAATCAAGAGAACCAGTGCTTTTTTGCCTTTGGTCTTCCTCATCTTTTGATAATATCTTCTTCCTTTCAAGATGGCTACTAGATTCTAGAAAATCAGGAAAATAAAAATCCCTGACTATAGAAATACACAAATATTTTCCCAAGAAATATTTTCCCAAGAAAACAACTGTCTTGGCTTATTTCATAATTTCTTGATCGATATAATATTTTAATATATTATAATAATATAAATATAATAACATAGAAATAATGTATATATTATAATAATATATTATAATAATATATTATAATATATACAATAATAATATTGGTTATTATTAACACTCCTGACTGTCTATACAGACAATAAAAACATTTGCTCTGTTGCCCTTTGCTCCATCTTGAAACATCTTATCTGAACTTTTTATTCTGTGGTTTGATTAATGATGCATAGATAAGGATGATGATGGTGGTGATGATAAGTGACAATAACATTTGAGTGCATATTACATTCTAGAAAACACATGAATAAAATAATTAACAACCTGTTAAGAACTATTATTCCCATCTCACAGAAAAAAATACTTACAGAGGCTAAACAGCTCCCCCAAGTTGCAAAATTGTGAAAATGAGAAAAATTGAAAACATATAGACATACATTACTATCATAAATACTGATTTATTCACTAATATTTTTGAGTAACTATTTGCTGGATACCAGGCTGGGTGTTGGGAGTAGAGTGGAGAGCAAGCTGGATCTGGCTGTTGTCCTTATGGAACTTACTACCCTTGCATGACTCTTAGGAATAAGTAAGAATAAATAAAGAAAATATAAACACCTTGAAAAGGGACATAAACAGAGAGTTGACACAGAGAAATATGCATAGGTACATGCACATATAACCCATAAACATGTGGAATGATTATATTACTAATAATTCAAGGAGTACATATTAACATAATGTGCATATGGCATATCTAGATAGCAGAGATTTAAAAGATAACACCTAATGCACTTTTTAAAAGTTTATTAATTAATTAATTAATTAATTAATTAATTTTTTAGAAAGAGAGAGAGAGACCATGCATGAGTGGGTGGAGGGCCAGAGAGAGAGAGGGAGAGAGAATCTCAAGTAGACTCACTGCTGAGGGGGGGGACCCGATGTGGGACTTCATCTCAAGCTCCTGAGATCATGACCTGAGCTGCAATCATAAGTCGGCGAACCCCCCAAGCATCCCCACTTAATGTATTTTAAATAAATAGCCATTCTTAAGAATTTAGAGGCACATATGTAACAAGGTGAGTCACCAGAGCATGATTTGTTATAGCAAAAGACCAGACACAGATCTCTATTGATACGGAGCTGTTTGATGAATCCTGGTATGTCCACATAGCAGAGTGCTGTGCAGTTAGAAGAATGTGGTTGAGGAAGTAGGCTGCTGTAAAAACGATCTCCAGGACCCACTCTTATTGGGAAAAAAAAAAAAAAAAAAAGCAGAAGCCATGTATAGACTAGAAAGAAGAAGAGAAATAATGAAGCATGTATCCAGCTGCTTCTGTTCCACATAAGCATGTACATATGGAAGAAGCCACAACGAAAGAATAGATTTTAAAAAAACTGATAAAAAATAAGTTGAGGGAAAGAATGGGGGAAGGCAACAGAGCTAGCAACAAGAAGTGAACTTGTTTCCTAATTTGGTGGCTTACTCAAAAAATATTTTAAATGACTTTAAACACAGACCTTCTGGGGAGCCTGCATGGCTCAGTCGGTTAAGGGTCTGCCTTTGGCTCAGGTCATGAACTCAGGTCTTGGGATCGAGCCCTGAATTGGGTTCCCTGCTCAGTGGGGAGTCTGCTTCTCCCCCTCCCTCTGCCCTTCACTCCCGCTCATGCTCTTTCTCTCGATCTGCTGTCTCTCTCAAATAAATAAATAAAATCATTAAGAAAATAAACACAGAGCTTCAAGGCCTAGGGGTATAATCTAAAAACAAAACAACTACAAAGAAATCTTAAATTGACTTTAGTTTTCTTACTGCCCTCAATAAAATTTTATATTATTATTTTGAAATTTTATTTTATACATATATGTAAAGAAAATACGAAATCATGTTATTATTTTGAGGAATCATGATTTTGACAATGAAAGGAAACATATAAATCAAATTCCAGAAGTTATATAGATCCTTGTAATCTTTCATTTGAACTAGAAATACCCAACCGAGATCATGATTTATTTTTTTTTCCTTGAAGAATATGTATTTTTTGGGGTGCCTGGGTGGCTCAGTGGGTTAAAGCCTCTGCCTTTGGCTTGGGTCATGATCCTAGGGTCCTGGGATCAAGCTCTGCATTGGGCTCTCTGCTCAGCAGGGAACCTGCTTCCCTTCTTTCTCTGCTGCCTCTCTGCCTACTTGTGATCTCTGTCTGTCAAATTTAAAAAAAAATTGTATTTTTTAGCTCTGTCTATTAAAACACCTAAAGCAACAATAACTCAATAAGAATGTGTAAATCCCACACTCAGATTCTGGGCTCTAAATGCCATTTCCTTCCAGAAGGAACAAAGGCTCTTTGGAGAAACGGCCCATCCCAGATCTGGGCCAGAAAACGTAGAAGAGGAGTCCAAAGTCAAAGAAGCTATTGAAAAATACTGAAGTTATGTTAAAAGGCTATGGGGGCAAATTTGTAGGTTCCCATCCAAGATGAGTCCATTTGAGCATCCATGGTATGTATTTAGGAGTGGGATGACCCTACTGGAGGACCAGACATTAGTGATGGAATATGGAAGCGATATAGGATGCTGAAAGGCTCATCTCTACTACCTTGATCAACTGCTCTGTTAGCAAGACTTGCTCCCGGACCTGCAGCTGGGCTGTGGTTGGCTCCAGAATGGAACAGAGTTGGGGGTGTCCATGTTTCCAGCTGCAGATGAGTGGAGAAGCAGGGATAACACCAAAGAAAAGACATACAATCTTATTCATATCCCTTGGTTGTCAGAAAACCTTCAGTTCTTAGATAGCTCCACTCCATCTCATAGAAGTGTACCCCATACTCCCACCACAGGCACAATCCTTTAAGAATTCTTTCTCTCTCTGACTCATGAGATGGGGGCCCATGTCCCCCTTTCCATCGTGTGAGTAAGCTGCTTCTCAAGGTCGTGGTCTCCTTCATGTGCTCTCTCTGCTGCAGGATTCTTTCTCCCTCCACACACCCTATACTCGTCATCTCAGGGGGATCTTAAGGCGGCCTGGGGTGGAAGCCCCAGCACCTTACCATGAGTCAGCTACTTCTCGTGACTTCTCCCAGCACTTGGCTTTGTCAGCTCCTGAGGAAAGCACAGTTTGTCCTTGCCTTCGTTTGGGAGCCTTGAACATGAGGGAGACCAGGACCTGGCATAACTGCTGAAGCCAAGAGAGGGCACAGTGCTGACTGGGTCAGGCACTGCAGGATGTACAAAGAGAGATGCAGCCCTTGCATTCAGGGAATTTATAGACTGGAAGGAGAGTACATAAAAGTGAGATAGCCTTCCGTGAGTGGCACAAATCATAGCTAATTTGGAAATCAGAGTGCTTAACACACAGTGTACACTAAACCATTCACTAACCAACTGATCAGTAAAGAATGGTAAACTGGTTGTAACCAGTGGTGTTGCAAAGAAGGGTATATTCTGGCATTCCTCCTCCTGCACTGCATCTCCGTGTTCTCTGTGTGGCTTCATTTCCCCCTTTTTCTTCAACCTAGCTCTGTAGTTCATTATCTTCTCTCTCCCTTTAGAGTCAGGCCACTCTGATAGCTTTGCCTGTTGTGACTGTGCTAATGGAGTGTGCCCGGCACCCGCCCTTCCCTAGACTCCTGCTCCGTGTCTTGCATTATCATTTTCCAGCATCATGGTCGAAGCCCAGCTTCCCCGTGAGGCCCTTGACAACAGCTCCCCTTCTCTAAGATTTCCTCCACTGCCCCTAAGTGGGCAGCCTCACGCTCAGGTAGGACAGTTGACTTGAGCGAGCCCGTCAGTTGTGTGCCAGTCTGTGTCGTTTGTATGCCCCCTGATGCGTGTTCATCTCATCTCACCATCTAGGTGGTTTACTCTTTGAGGCCAGGGTGGTCTGGGGTTTTGAGTTCAGTGGAGGACCCCAGAGCACACCCTTGTTATGCAATGATGGAACGCCTAGAGGCTCAAGGGGGCCTTGCCGTGAAAAGGTTTGGAAGGATTCTAAGTGGTGCTGCAGAGTTGAGTGTTGGTGTTTGCACAGGGCAGTGATGTGGTTAAAATGGTGCTTGGGAGGGACTTTCTGGTGCACTGGGGAGCAGAGGAAGGGAGAGGAGCAAGCCAGCCCCTAGGGACCCAGCAGCAGGCAGGCCTCCGGCTCTTCCTGGATTCTCATCTTCGTCTCACTCCTTTCTCTTCCCGCCTCTCCCCAGGGCTCAGCTCTGCAGAGCTCCCCATCTCTGAGGCCGCTTTAAGGATTTTACAGCTGTCCCCATGGCCTGAAATCTCCCCCACGCGCCTCTCCAAGTCTCCTCTAGTTCATTCTTCAGTGCTCAAGTTAAATGCCAGTTTCATACAGGACTGTTCCCTGGTACTCCCAACTAGGCTAGGTCCCCTTGTTGGACAAAAATAAATTAATTTTGTAATTAGCTGTAATTAATCTGTGCTATCACAGAGGCTCCTTGAAGACAGACATTTGCATGTTTTGTCCACAGCTCCCTCCCCCGCGCCAGACACAGCACCTGCACGGAGTGCGTATTCAGCACGGACCTGTGAGAGGCTGAGAGAATAGGGAGGCAGCTTGGCCCCTTCTGTGGTTCAGCTCACTCTGCGGGGGCTTTTATCTCTAGCTTGCTCTGGGCAGTGGACACTTGAGTGGATGCAATTTGATCTTGAGGAGGTCTTCTGGGGGGATCAGCAGGCATTCTGGTCCCGCTGAGTGGCTGTCTTCAGGCAGAAGGAGCTCATGTGTTCTTATTTCCCAGGTGGAAAATGCCTTACATAATCTCAAGTGCTATAAAATAATACCTTAAAAATTGTAACACACACATAACTTTAAATTTACCGTCTTCATCATTTTTTTTTTAAGATTTTATTTATTCGTTTAAGAGAGAGGGAGAGAGCATGAGCGGGGATTGGCGGTGGTGGAGGAGAAGCAGACCCCCTGCTGAGCAGGGAGCCCAGTGTATCCAGGACCCTGGGATCATGACCTGAGCTGAATGCAGATGCTTAAGCGACTGAGCCACCCAGGCGCCCCGACCGTCTTTATCATTTCTGAGTGTACAGTTGTGTTAAGCGTATTCACATGGTTGTGCAAACAGTCTCCAAAATGTTTTCATCTTGCAAAACTGAAACTCTGTGTTCCTTAAACAACCCCCACATCCCCTCCGCTGAGTCCCCGGTAACCACCATGTGACTTTCCCCTTCTATGAATCTGATCACTGTGGATCCGTCGTTTAAGTCTAATCACGGAGTACTGGGGGGCTCTTCGTGATTGGCTTATTTCCCTTAGCATAATGTCCCCAAGATTCATCTGTGTTGTAGCATATATCAGAATTTCCTTCCTTTTTAAGGTTGAACTGTAGTTCACCATGTATATATGCCGTATTTTGTTTATTCATCTTCGGAGGGACACTGGGCTGCTTCGCCTCTTACTGTTGAGAATAATGCTGCTGTGAACATGCGTGCACAGAAGTCTCCAGGAGACCTTGCTTTCACTTCTTTTGGGTTGAAGTGGAAGCTGGATCATATGGTTATCCTATTTTTAATTTTTGGAAGAACTGCCATGCTGTTTTCCATAAATAAGAACTTTTTAAAATAAAAAAAAAGTGACAACTTTACCATATGGTAGCTCCTTCCCAGTCGTCACATTACAAGATCATTCATTTATTCCAACAGTCCTGCCATTGATGTTGGTGGCTTCAGTTGTTTCTTTTAGGGATGTCTTTGGAGTTTCTAATGGCGATGTAAGAGAGCAAAGATAATAGTTTATATAGATTGTACTTTGCAGTTTTTGCCGTGATTTTGTGGAAAATCAGAGTTTGTGTTGCACAGGGGGCATCCACACAGATGATTTCATTCAACTCCCTAAGTAAGTCCACCTCTGTCTGGTCTCCCTGTGGCTAGTGTGGTTCTCCACCCAGCCTGCCATGCACTCTGATGACCTTGTAGACTACAGGCAGCACCTTTTGGCTTCCGCACTTAAACAGTCTTCTGCGCTCTTTTTTCATGGTAATGATGGAATTCCCAGGCATGTGGTGTGTGCAACTCTTTGTATGTTATCGCTCTGTTCTCACTGGGGTGCCCCATGTGTCTTATTCTGGAACGCGTGCCTTCCTGGAAGGTTCTGTGCTTCCGCGTGATGTGCCTTCTGCCTGCCTTGTCTCGGGGTCCTTCACGTTCTCACAGATGACCGCTTGTTCTGGAATCATCTCCTTGGCCTCTTACCCCCACCTCTCAGTCTGAGTTAGACGCAATTCAGTGGACCAGAATGACACCCTTGCTGCTTTGTCTTGTGATTGTCTCCTCATCTATCCTGACTTTGAACTCTGTGAGTACAGGGACTACATTTTTTCTCTCTCTGTGTTTGGTACAAGGTAGTCACATATACATTGATGGGCTAAGTAGTGGTTTTCAGTGAGGAAGTCATGTCTGTACCCCCTCCAGGGACAGTTGGCAATGTGTGGAGATGATCTGGGCTGTCACACTGGAGGGGTTGCTACTGGTGCCTGGTGTGTCCAGGCCAGGGATGCCGCTCCATTCTCTGGTGCCCAGGATAGCTCCCACAACAGAGAACTGCTCAGCCCGAGATGTCAGTAGTACTGGGGTTGAGTAGCTCTAGGCTGAAAGAATGAGGTGGGTCATTGTAGGATATCAGTGGGTGAAGCCTATGGCTCTAGTGGCCCTCACTGCAGCGTGATAATATCTACTCCCTATGTTACAGTTAAGTAGGCACAGTGGTTCTAGATTGGGAGAAGTAACTGACCCCGAGAAGCACTGGCAGTTTTTGTAAGGAGCATTTTGAGGTTCATCTCAATGATTTTATCACAGTGGCATTTCAAGTAAATGTCCCAGTAGCATCTAAAGAGCGGGGGCCACACATGCTGAGCATGTTGCGTGATGAGAAATTGCTGGACCTCAAATGCCCGTAGAACTTCCATTCGATTGAAAGACACCGTTGCACAGGAAGGAGCAGAAGCCCACTGGGCAGTCCTTGGTAGCTCTGGGCCATGGAAGAATCAAACTGAAGACACTTGCCATTGAGTAGAAGGAAAGGATCCTGAGGCATACCAACGTCCAGTTTCTGCCTAGAATGCTGAAAAGCAGGCAGAGCAAGGGAAGGTATGCAGACTCTGCAGGTGGACTTGGAGCCTGTGCAGGGACCCCTTCTAGCTCAGCCTCTCACCTGGAGCTGTGAACCACCCTCCTCTTCTGTGCGTCAGACAACATTGTGGCTTCTGCGTGTTTGTGAAGCAGATGGTGTAAAGAAAAAGTTTATAAATTCAATTCATTTTTGTCTTGCTATTCCCTTTAAAAAGCAGCATTGCTGGTTGATTTTAATCTTTTCATATAATTGATTTTGAAGACTATTGCTTAAGAATTAAGAAATACAATATTTAATTCATTACATTTAAATATTAACTGAAACATTTGAAATTTCATGACACTAAATATTTTCTCTGTCATTTGGGTTTTGAGAGTACTTAAAAACACAAAGGAATCTGAAATTCCTTATGAAAAATGAATGTGTAAGTTTAGATTTATCTATCAAACAGAGAATTGGTCAGGTATGGTTTATATTTTGATAAACAATCACATTACTAAAGTCTCATTGTAAATTTGAAATCACACTTTTCTATTAGGAAACACATGACATTGATACTCAATGATATTCAAACTCACTATCTGTAGAGATTCCTGGTTGAGCTTAACACTGCCTGGAGATTGACATCCCTTGGCCTTCAGTGAGTTTACCGATGGTTCAACCTGTTTAGCTCAGTGTACATTCGACATGGAAATGAAATGTCTCCTCTTAAACTGTGACCATCTGAAACGGAAGACAACATGCATGTAGATTTCTTGACTGTCCTGGGCATCCATTGACTAAGCCGTCCACCATACACATTCTTCATGAGAAGAGGAGAGAGAAAGGAGTCGGTAATTGCAGGCACCAGCTTTCTAAATGGTTTGCACAGCACTCAGGCCCACAGAGATTCTCCTCTGCATGCCCGTCTCTAGTTGGCCTCTGCAGCCTTTGGCTGTTTTCCCCTCTTATTGGTCCCTGCAGCACTGCCTTGCCACTGCCTTGGTGAATGTCAAACATTTGCCACTTCCATACCCAGCATTTCCCTCGTGCAAGCTGCACACAAAAGAGGAGGCCCAGGAGCTCAGAGAAACCACAGCAGATCAGAAAAACAGACAGACAGGCCCTGGAGCAGTCACGTGGCAGACCCAAGAGGACGCGTGATGGTCTCCTTTCCGTGCATGTTCCTTGGCAAGATAGAGGACCCCTGGGCTGTCTTTTGAGAACCAGTTAGAGTTCTTGATTCTACTCACGTCACCGTTTTTCAACAAGCATTTTTTTGCAAGGCTGGCCTACTTCTGAGGGTGCTGCATGGAGAGCCCCTCCCCGCCCTGGTATCCTGTCAGGAGTTTCCAACACCCGCGTGCCTTCTCACACATCTGCCTTCCAGAGCTCTCGTCCGCATTCTCGGTATCCACAGGACTACGCAGCTCATTCTGGTTTCAAGATAAAATCCCAAGTTCCAGATTTTCCGAGACAGTATTAAATGCGTTTCTTGTTTTTTTTTTTTTTTTTCATAATGGAGCGTCACGAGATAGGTAATGAACTGTTATTTAGGATGTGAAAACCTGTCTGTCCCTTCATGTATAGAAATGCGGAGAAATGATTGTACTTCTCTGTCCTGTGGTCTGATTTTCCCTCTTCCAAAGGGGTTACAGTTGACTTCAGTAGGACTCAAAAATCCTACCTGAGTGAAACCGTTGGAACTACTGTCTTGACACGACACTCCACATGTGTCTGTTGAGTGACTGGATGGATGGACGGATGGATGAGGAATGGATGGTTGGATGGCCAAAGCTCTTCTCTCCTAGTCTGACAAAATGGATGAACAAGAGGGAGCTCTCTGTTAGTTCTGAAGCAGAGAAGACAACAGTTGTTCAGTGCGCCCTGTCTTTTTAGAATAACCCAGGATCTTCTAATAGTCGAGACCTGGTTAGGCTCCCAGAAACATGAAGAAGGGGGTTCTTTCCCGGAGCACAGATCCCCACATGGGGCATTTCCTCACAGCCAGAGGGAGCACGCTGGCCCACGGAGAACCATCCGAGCACATGGCAGATGTGTGTCAGAGACAGCGCGCTACGTTTAGCGGATTAATGCCTAATTCATTAGGCCACATACTCTGAGTAAAGACGTTTGCTAAATTACTTGAAGCTTAACCTGAAAGCAGGAAAATTCAATTTACTTTAACCACATTGATAGTTTTACAATTTCCTGCCTTCTCTGATATGATATTGAATGTCATTGAACATTCTCTTTGTCCTCCTGGGTAGCTTATTATGTTTTTGTAGTGATGTCCTCAGGGAATGACTGGAACATGCTTATGCCTCAGAAAATGACCACACAAGTGACTTGATTTTTCATAGGGTTTTTTTTGTTTTTTGAGGTTTTCTTTTTTTGTACTTTCCCAACACTATTGTACACAGTCATTTAGCATGTCTTGTTACATTATTGTGGTCACTTGTACTCATTCCTCATTTCCCCTTCTAATTTCTGCGGCGGGCTAGGATACCATTAGGCATCTAATGTGCCACATAAATAAATTATGCCTAGAGTAAGAGCACAAAGCTTCCAACTGTTGCTCTGAGTGACTACCCTTCCAGTCAAGGTCATAAACTTTGTGCGTAGACTTGGCAGTCCAATCAGTAGCTCCTCTTTTTTTCTGAGCCACTCAAGGGAGACAATAATCAAGGAGATAGAGTTCAGGTATCACCCTTATTGCAAATTAAGCTATTATTTGGAAATGTGTTCTATCTGCAGGTAGGTAGACTTCCTAATTGTGAGCCCTAGAGTCATGGAGCCTTATCTAGCTGTTCAGGGGCCGTGTGGGAAGCATTGAGCCTCTTTGACTCAGGACTGGTGCTGGAACCTTGTAATATGGAGAGACGCCACCCAGACACACACCTCCTCCATCAGGGCTGGGTCCTGAGACAGAGGGGACAGCATGCCTGGTTCCTGCTCCCCAGAATGCTGTACAGGAATCACTGAGGAAGGAGCTAGAAGCACAAAGAGGCCAGTCTATAGAAGGAAGAGTTCCCTTTCCTGGAACCCATACGAGTGAAAAGGAGTTTCTCTGTAACAGTGATGTGTTTTGACTGCCCAGAAGACATTAAATTTTTTTTTTCTTTTGAGTCCTTGGTTCTCCAATCAGGTCGTGGCTGTGGCTAGGTAAGTAACTTCTCGGCGAGAAGAGATACATGTGCTTGTCAGCGTGGAAGTGTGACTCATTTATGCTTCAGCTTCCTCTTTTTTTTAAGATGAATTAAAATTAGTCTGCAAAATTAGTTTGTGGAAGTATATAAATGAGGTTCCTTTATGAAATAGGAATCAGTAAAGTTTGAACTCCCAAGAGCTCCCTTCTTTATGTCTGCAGACAGAAGCCCTCAGAAGTGGTTTATCCTCACTGGGCACCAGCATTATTTATGGGTAGGACTCGCTCAGCCAGAGTATTGATCTCTCCAGGCCACTCAAGAGATGGTCAGTAATAAGCCATTAACCTGCAGTGAAAAACCAGAGTGGTATAAAATGGCACAGCTACTGTGGAGAACAGCATGGAGATTCCTCCAAAAATTAAACATAGAATTGCTGCTTGATCTAGCAGTTCCACTTCTGGATATATATCCGAAAGGATTAAAAGCAGGTCTTCAAGAGGTATTTGCACACTCATGTTCAGAGCAGCCCTATTCACAGTAATGGAGGGGTGGAAACAAGCCAAGTGTCCATCAACGGATGAATGGATAAGCAAAATGTCTAATGAATGAGCACAATATTGTTCAGCCCTATAAAGGAAAGAAATTCTGACCCATGCTGCAATAATGGCTGAACCCTGAGGACGTTATGCTAAGGGAAATGATCCAGTCACAAAAGGACAAATACTGCATGATTCCAATGACATAAGGTACCTAGAAGAGTCAAATTCGTAGAGACAGGAAATAGAATGTGGGTTGCCAGGGTTGGGGGAGGAGGAGATGGGGAGTTACCATTGAATGGGTATAAACTTGTAGTCTGGACAGATGGAGAAGTTCCAGAGATGGATGGGGGGTGATGGCTGCACAATGACGTGAATGTACTGAATGTCACCGACCTGTGCACTTACAAAAAGTTAAGAGGGTAAATTTTATGTTATATATTTTTTACCACAACAAATTAAAAAAAAAAAAAAGAGTGGGTACACTCTATGAGAGAGCCTGAGCTATGAGCCTCAAGGAACAGAGGTGGGTTCCATCTGGGAGAATGGCGCGTGGTCTGGGTGTCCATGAAGACAGATTCTTCTAGATGGTGCCAAATCCCAAGAAGTCCAGTTCTGTGAGCCATGCAAGTATATTTGTAATTGCTTAGTTCATAACAGCATATTATTTTTCATGACATTTTCTCAGGAAATTTTGGTAAAATGCATTGTTATACTACTAGACAATCTTAATAATGTGTCAGAGAACAACATACAACTTTGCTTTGGCCAAGGATATAATTGTGAAAAATATTGCCTCCTATTAATTAGAAGTGTTAAAACGATAAGTTCATTGAAACAAAGAAAAAAAATTATGATTTCCCTGAAACAAATAAACCTCTATTCAAAATCCGAATCAACCTAATATGGGGGGGGTGGAATCTTTGACAGAAATTAAAAGCCAATTAAAAACTGCTCATCATGACACGTTTATTCCTAAATCCTCCTCTTCTCCTTGCATTCATACTTATAAGGACAGAAAATCCTAGGAGTTGAGGATCTTTTGTTGACTGAGCATAATGATGTCAGAAGTAAAATGGCCTTGAAAGTAATTTTCAGTGGTGTCCCTGGAAATGTACTATTGGAGGAGCCTGAGCAGAGCTTAATTACGTGACATTAAAAGAAAATATATTTGGTGTAGTGATCCGAAGAGGCATGTACACTCCAATGTTTTAGCAGCAGTGTCCACCATAGCCAAACTATGGGAAGAGCCTAGATGTCCATCAACAGATGAATGGATAAAGAAGATGTAGTTTATATATACCATGGAATACGATGCAGCCATCAAAAAAACCCACCAAATCTTGCCATTTGCAACAACATGGATGGAACTAGAGAGTATTATGCTAAGTGAAATAAGTCAATCAGAGAAAGACAATTATCATATGATCTCACTGATATGAGGAATTTGAGAAACAAGACAGAGGATCGTAGGGGAAGGGAGGGAAAAAAATGAAACAAGATGAAACCAGAGAGGGAGACAAACCGTAAAAGACTTAATCTCAGGAAACAAACAGGGTTGCTGGGGGATGGGAGGGATGGGGTGGCTGGGTGATGGACACTGGGGAGGGTATGTGCTATGGTGAGTGCTATGCATTGTGTAAGACTGATGTTGAATCACAGACCTGTACCCCTGAACAAATAATACACTTTATGTTAATTTTTTAAAAGGGATATTTGGGAGGATTCTAGATTCTGTTTGCAAGGTCTTCTGAAGGGAGAGGTTTTAAAGGAGGTTAGGCAATTTTGGGAAGGAATAATGTGCCATCTCTAGCATGTTGTAAAACTTTTCCTCTCTCCCTGGAAATTTTCAGTAAAATTGCTGTCTTTCATTATGGCCTGGTGAGGTCTATGGGCTTTTGGGGAAGTGACAAAGTGCCAGTGGTTTTTTGTAAAGAATGAGACAAGGGCCTTTTCTCACCTGGGTTGCAAACTAGATACTGAACCTCATTGTAACTTCTTGCCTTCTCTTAATTTCAACACTACCAAGCCAGGGCTGCCTCTATATTTGTGAGGGTAAACTGAAAAGTACCTCTTCTTACTGTGGCAAGTCAGTTTCTTTCCAAATGAATTATCCCAATATCCATATATAATCTTTTTTCTCTCACCTTCCCTAGCCTTCTCTTCCTAATACCTGAGGGCTTTTTACCCCATTTATTTCTAATATAGTTTGAATGGAAGCTTCCTTGTGGAAATGGAACCCCCAGTATTGGGTTAATCAGCGCTAGCTGACACAGTAGTCAAACCCCCAAATCTCAGTGGTTTAATGAATCAAAGGACTAAGTTCTCCCTTCTCGTACATGTCCGTCTCAGATTGATGAGGGCCTTGTTCCAGAGTCACCAGGTACCCAGGCTGCAGGAAGCTCTGCCTGCTTTGCAGATGGAATGTCTTAGAAACGTGGCCTCTGAGATTGCCAACTAAAGAGAAGTGTGAGATGGAGGAAGCCCTAGCTCATAACTGTCCAGGCTTAGAAGCAACACCAGCCGCTTCTCCTCATCGTCCATGGGCCAAAAGTAGTCACATGACCCTAGCCTGACAGCAAAGGAGGCTGGAAAATGCAGGGGGTCCCCTGTTTAGTGAGCACGAATTCTCTCTGTGGCCCCACTAACCAGAATACTATGAAGCCCATGTTACATTATAATTTAAAAAACTTTTGAATATAATTTGTGTCTGATAGGATGCTAATCTAGTCTCAGGACATTTGCTGCGTTTTAGTCTTCCTTTACCAGTTTCTTCAAACTCACTCTCTAGCTTTAGCCTGAATTTTTTAGACCTGAAATATATAGACATGCTAAGAAAAAGTGCTGGGGACTACTGGTGGCCCCTGTCTCTCTTTCTCTTTTAATTTTTCTGTTTTCCTCAAAGTTCATCCCAGCTTCTCCTCAGGAGGTATGTGTGTAAATGGGAAACTTATCTGCTTCCAGGTAGGGAACCTGACTTTATTTCTCTCTCTTGCTCATTATCTATCTATCATCATCATCTATCTAATTTGTTTTACTTAATCTCTCATTCACTTATTTATTAATTTATATTTATTTGTGGACCTTTTTCCCATGAAGTAAAAGCAAGTCAGTGTAGTTTTCCTTTTTCTTTATTCTTTTTGTGTGGCCATGTTGTTTATGGAACAGTCTTACCTAGATGATGGAGTATCGTGGGACCATGGCGGGTTGGGCCATGTTGTCCACAGGCTCATCAGGTTCAGGTTGAAGGAGAGACTACACTTATCGCTGGATTTCTTGAGATCCTTTAGTGAGGTGCATTGATAACAGGGTCTTGCTTTTTATTGAGGTTGTCCCTCATATTACCTTGAGACACTGGGATCTATTTCGATCTCCAACAATAAGAATTTAGTTTAGGAAGGAGTAGAGAACCTGCAGTTCTCCATGGTCCTGGGAGAGAATTAGGATGCTATGTGGGGGGTCCTGCAGAATGGGACAGTTGCTTGGATCCTAGTGATTCTTTTTGTTTCTTGAGGGGATTGGACAGAATTGAACTGAACTTTACCACGATCTCTACGCTCAGATCCTTTTACACTAATGTAACTATCTTCCTTTTGGAAGCAGTGTGCCATTTTTTAAAAAGTTTTTTATTTATTTATTTGACAGACAAAGATCACAAGTAGGCCGAGAAGCAGGCAGAGAGAGGAGGAAGCAGGCTCCCCACCGAGCAGAGAGCCCGATTCGGGGCTCGATTCCAGGACCCTGGGATCATGACCCGAGTCGAAGGCAGAGGCTCTAACCCACTGAGCCACCCAGGCGCCCCCCGTGTGCCATTTTGTGGCTCCTTGGCTGCATTAAACCACTAGGGAAATACATGTCCTGATAGTGTTAGCCTACAGGAGAGCAGAAAAGGAAAGGAGGGACGAAGGGAGGGAGGAAGGAAGGAAGGAGGGAAGAGAGAAAGGAAGGGGGGAAGGGAGACATTACATTAACCTTTCTCCTTCCTTCTTCCCTCCGTTCTCAACAAGGCTTTTTGTGCTTTGTTGAAGGAAACAACATCTCAAAGGCCTTTCTTCAGGCTTTGCTACAAGCAGACGTGCAGGAAAGCCAGACCAGGCTCGGGAAAGAACTCACAAGACATGCGAAGGCTGAGTGTAAAACACCTTTTTTTCTGTGGGGCTCCTGCCTGCGAACGAGATGTTGGGCATCCACACAACTAGTACCAGAACCTGAGAAACAAAGATTTTTTTAAGAACCTAAAAAGATAGCAGTTCCTTCTCCTCGGGGCATCACAACCAGGAAAACTTATAAAGCCAATAAAATTCGAAATCTTGCCCAGTTTGTATTCAGTGAATAGTCTGACAGGGCCTTCAGATTTAAAACAAAAGAGCACCCTGCAAACGAATGAATTTTTTCTTTCTTTTCTCTTCTTTAGGCTTTTCCTCCAAATGCTATCACTGCGTTTTTTTACTGCAGTTCAGTGACTGTATTCTTCACAGTCATCAAACTGGTCAGTTACCGCCTACACCTCATGTTCGATAAAGGAGAAGTAATTCAGCAGAAGCCCTCTAGAAAGAAAGAAAAGCCAAATAAAGACAAAGAGGCCAACAAGGAACATATAACCCATGCCAAAATTCCAAGGTAACCTTTCTATTCATGTGTTGGTTCAATCATTTAAATATTTTAGTTTTGGTTAAAATTTTTTTTTTCATTTATCAGTTGTTTGTAAAAATACACCAATATGGACAGACACAAATATGTACACTTTCCTTCTCTTGGAGCATACACTTAAGCATAAAATTGATACTGATAACAAGATGGTTTAACTATTAATGTGACCTTATACCGTGCTCTGGAATTCACTCGCATTAGGCTTAACGCAGCAAAATATTTTACTCCAGCATTTTTATCTTGTCATCTAAGTGCTTAGTGCATGCCAGAGGAGTTTCAAAGAGAACATCTGTGTTTGTTAATATTGAAGTGATGCACTGTCCAGAGCGGAAAGATCAAGTGATTCTTGAATGTCATTGTCAGTCCTCGTGCCCTTATTTCTGACAGCTCCTGTAGAAAGTGCGTCTCATTTATTTATGTTTTAAAGATTATTTATTTATTTATTTGACAGACAGAGATCACAAGCAGGCAGAGAGGCAGGCAGAGAGAGAGGAGGAAGCAGGCTCCCCACCGAGCAGAGAGCCCGATGCGGGGCTCGATCCCAGGACCCTGGGATCATGACCCGAGCCGAAGGCAGAGGCTTTAACCCACCGAGCCACCCAGGCGCCCCATGTGTGTCTTACTTTAAAAGAAGATTCGTTATTCTCCCTTACAACCAGCATTTGCAAACAGTGAATATTACAAAATAGAATCTAGGGAAAGGAGTTGGTTTGGGACAATACAAAGTCCGAGTTCACTTTGATAACCTCACTGCTCTGCTTCTCTGTGCTTTAGCAATAACAGGCAGATTAACAACGGCAAAAAGGAGGAAGCTCCTCCCAGCCTCTCCACGCCTCCGCTCCGCTGCAGCTCCAGGGGCCAAAACATAAACTCTCATCACTCCTCTGGGCCACTGGTCAGTGTGTGTTTTTTCTGTTTCTTGCTGTTCTTGTCGCGCAGTGTTGATCCTGCCTAGAATGGGAATGTGCAAAGGTAGCGATTCTAGTTGTGGATACTGCCCTCGTGCTGGTAGTGTGCCACGTCTCAGAGTGCAGAAGTGACCTCAGGGGAGCCCTTGGCCATGAGATGAACACCCAGCAGGTGTGGACACACCACACCTGGGCTGGTCTGCTGGCTGCCCTCCACTGCCAGGCCTGTGGCTCTGTCCCGAAAAGCCTATCAGCCGACCTTGACTTCTTTCTCCCTCTCCTGCCTGTCTTTCGCTGTCTTCCCCTGTGATCAGCTGTGCCACTCTGCAGTAAATCGCACCTGTCTCTCGGGAAGTCAATAAACCCCTTTGCTCTGGATGAACCTTACAGGGCTTTATTCGCATCATACAGAGTAGTACATTCTTCTCTCTCCTTTTTACCTCCTTAATTATCAAACACCTTTTATCACAGTGCAGTGGTCTTGTTGAGAGAGCTGCACTTACCTATATTTTGTATTCGCTTTTGCTCTCCATCTGATGAGAAGATGATGCAGAGAGGACACTGTATCGTCTCTTTCCCATTTGCCGTTTGGAAAACCAGCCACTGCCGCTCTGTGTCTGCTGACTGCCTGGAAATGGGCACTGAGCTGCATCTCCTATTGATTTTTGTTTTTTCATTTGTTTAGGAGTTGCCGGCGCAGGAAACAGTGGAAGATCTCCAAGGTAGAGTGTTTATTGTCACCATTTAATAATAGATCACAGCATTATCTTCAGTGATGTGAAAAAGAACTTCTGGAAAACAGAATGTCAGGGAATTAATTTAAAATAAGAACCATACCTAAGACTGCATGGTTGTATTTCAACTTCATTTCTTCCACTCTTAACTATAATTACTTCTCACATCACGTCTACTTTTCGATTATAATGTTTTTTCTGATCCTCTGTTATTGTCCTTTCTCCAGTGTGTGCTTATTTCATATGGCCCAGAATAGCAGATAAAAAGTAGAATTAATTTACTATTGACGTAGACTTTTTATCATGGCACTTACCTTGAAAAATGACAGAAGAAATGTTATTGCATTTGTATACTGCATTTCCTTCAAGATACAAATTTTGTTTCTGGAAATTTTCTTTTAAGCCCCGAGATTTTTATTTTCCTTTTTCACAGAGATTTCATTTTATTATCTTTCGATTGCCTTCAGAAGACTCAGAAAAGAATGTTTAGAGGTGTTTAGAGGTCCATTCTCTGCATTTTTATTTTCTTCTAGCAGTCCTACTAAGAGAAATTTATGCTCTAAGTTTTGAAAGTAGCATAAAATTTTATCTTCAGGAAAACAGCTGAAATTAGCACTTGGATCTGAAAACTTAAATGAAGTTCCTTTTGTCATCACTCAGCGTTCCACGATCATGTGTAAAGGATTGTTCAAGTTCTTTTTTCTATATTACTACTACCAAAAGAAGAAGTGAGCTTTAGTTAGGTTTCAGATATGTTATTTACACACAAAGTTCCATAACAATGTTATTTTATGTCCATTTACACACACACACACACACACACACACACACACACTCGCATTGTTTTGTCATATTACACTACTTACTCCAGCTCAAGCTATTAACAGCATTACTCTGCATCCTTTCACTGTCTGTTCTGGGCTTTTGACTCCACCGTTCCAACTGAAACAATCCCTTCTTTCCTTCCTTGTGCTAGGAATTACAGTAGAGACTTTGCATGTTTCATTTCATTCTGAGTCATACCGAGTCAACTGTACGGGTGACATTTAGAGCCACCACTGGCTGCTAAGTCCAATGTTTTCTCAACAACACTGCGTGAGAGCAATTTTCTTTTCCTTAGGCCAATCTTGTAATAGGCACAATGGCATTCTTTTTTAAATAGGTCTCTTGAGTTATAACACAGATGCCACACCGTTCACTCATTCAAAGATTGTAACTCAATGGCTTTTAGTATATTCACAGAGTTGTATATCCCTCACGTAGTCAATTTCAGAATATTTCCGTTACCTTAAAAAGAAATCCCAGACTGCTTAGCATTCTCCTCAATCTCCCCATCTTCTCCAGCCCCAGGCAACCACTATTGGATTTTCTGTCTCTATGGGTTTACCCATTCTGGACATTTCATATAATGTGTGATCCTTGTGACTGGCTCCCCTCAATTAGCATAATGTTTTCAAGGTTTATCTGTGTTGTAGCTTGCATCAGTGCTTCATTTCACTTTATTGCCAAATAATATCCCATTAAAGGGCTATACCGTGTTTTATTTATCTGTTCATCAGTGGATGAACTTGGAGTCCTCCGCAGTGTTTTTGCTATTATAAGTAATGCTTCACTGAACATTCATTGTACGAGATATTGTGCGGATGTGTATTTTCATTTTCTTAGATATATACCTAAGAATGGCATTGCTAGATCATGTAGAAACTGTGTTTCACCATTTGGGGATCTACCAGACTGTTTTAGAAAGCAGGTGTGCCCTTTTACATGCCCATCATCCATACATGAAGTTTACAATTTCTCCATGTTTTTGATGCTACTTGTTATTGACTGTGTCTTCAAATATAACCATTCTAGTGGGTATGAAATGGTATCTCACTGTGGCTTTGATTTGTTTGAAATTACTATTATTATTTCTAAAAGATTTTATTTTTATTTCTTTGACAGAGAAAGAGAGCACAAGTAGGCAGAGAGGCAGGCAGAGGGAGAGGAGAAACAGGCTCCCCGCTGAGCAGAGAGCCCAATGGGGGGCTCGATCCCAGGACCCTAGGATCATGACCCGAGCCAAAGGTAGATGCTTAATCAACTGAGCCACCCAGGAGCCACTGATTTGCATGAAATTAGTCATTTTTCTAATGACTAATGACATTGATGTTCCATGATCATCATTATCTTTAGAGAAATACCTATTCAAGTCTTTTGCCCCGTTTTTAATCAGGTTGTCTTTTTATTGGAGAATTGTAAGAGTTCTTTATATATTTTAGATACAAGTCCCTCGTCAGATATATTTGCAAATATTTTCCCCACTCTGGGTTTTCTTGTAACTTTCTTACTGGGGTCCTTTAAATTACAAAAGTTTTTAGTTTTCATGAAGTCCACTTTATTGTTTTTTGTTATTGTTGTTGCTTGGGCTTTTGATGTCATATATAAGAAACCGTTGCTGAATCTGAGGCCTTAAAGATTTATTCCTATGTTTTATTTTAAGAGTTTTATAGGGTTAATTCTTTTGGTCAGGTCTATGATTCATTTTGAGTTAATTTTTGTGTATGATGTGAGGTTGGGGTTTGACTTATTTCTTTCGCATAAAGTTTATCAGTTGTCTTAGGATCATTTACTGAACAGACTATTTCCCTCCTCCCCGCCATTAAACTTGTCCTGGCACCCTATTGAAAATCAATTGACCATAATGACAATAACAGTTTATTTTTGGACTTTCAGTTCTGTTCTTTTGGTCTATATATCTACGATTATGCCATCATCGTACCATCTTGATTGCCGTTGCTATATAATAAGTTTTAAAATCGGGAACTGTGACTCCTCTAACGCATTTTGGCTATCCTGGGTCTTGTACATTGCCATGTGAACATCAATTTCTTAAAAAAAAAAACAAAACCATCTGGGATATTATAAAGACTGTATTAAACCTTTAGAAAAATTTGAAGAATTGGCATCTTAACAGCAGTACATTTTCCAGTCCATGGATTTGGGATGTCTTTCCATTTATTTGGAACTTTGAATTCTTTTGACAATATTTTGTAGTCTTCAGTGCACAAATTTTGTCCTCTTGTTAAATTTATTCCCAAGTATTTTTTTAGATGCTGTTATAACTGGGATTGTTTTCTTAATTTTGTTTTAGCTTGTCTATCACTAGTGTATGGAAATTGAATTGATTTTTGCACACTGATTTTTATATTGTACAAACTTCCTGAATGTTTATTAGTTCTAAGTTTTTTAGTGGATTCCTTAGGATTTCCTATGGACAGAGTGATATCACCTGTTAATAGAAATCTTTGGCTTTTCCCTTTCCAATCTAGTTGCCTTGTATTTATTTTTCTTGACTAATTGCCCTGTGTACAATTTCCAGTACAATGTTTATTGGGTGTTGTGAGAGTGGACATCATTGCCTATTTCTTATCTTATGGGATAAACATTCAGTCTTTTACCATTACATATGATGTTAGTTTCGAGTATTTAGCCTGTATCAGGTTGAGGAAGTTCTTTTCCATCTCAGGTTGTTGAATGTTTTTGTCATGAGAGGGTACTGGATTTTGTCAGAGGGTTTTCTGCGTCTAGTGACATAATCATATAGTTTTGTTATAGTGTCTTTCTTGACACATATTGCTTAGTAATGTGGTATGTTTTTACAGTTCAAGTGTTAAGGATAGAAAACAAATGACTATATCTGGTTGGATTTCATTGCTAAGCGATATCTCAGTGGTCATTTTAGGCCAACTGTTTTTCTTGGTTTTCCAGGTAGGAAATTCATTATGGCCATTTTTACGTAGGGTATTGAGGTATGACATGCTAATGCATTCACAAAAGACCCACTTATGGCCACACTATGACTTTATTCATGTATATGCACTAAGGTGTAGTTGACCAACTATCTTCTCTTGGCTTTTCAAATTTTCCTGATTGGCTTCCCTGTCAGTGACCTCTGATTGATCCTCCTCTGTTGTTTCACATGTAAAGGCTGGAGTATCCTTGGTCTTGGTCTTGGACCTCTTTCTCTTCTCCAGATGCCCGGTCTCCTTTGGTGATCTTATATCTAGCTTTAAATCCCATCTATGTGATGATGGTGAGTAAATCTGCTTTTCCAGTTTTGAGCTCTGTCTGGACCTCAGTCTCACGCAGCTGGCTGCTTATACCTATTTCCTCCAGGATGCGTTGTGTAATGATTATATTAATGGATCACCACTTGATCTCCCAATTGCTGTCTCTAAATCTGTACTTCCTCTGGTGTTCTCCTTTTCGATACACAGTCCCATCACCAATCCCATTATCAAAGCTTTAGAATCAAGGGGTGTTCCTTGGTTTGTCTTTCCCTCGCTACTTGTAGCTTTAATCTATCGACAAGTCTTGTCAATTTTACTCCAAAACATATTTCAAATTTATCTGTTTCTCTCCATGTCCACCCCCACTGCCCTAGTCCAAAACACCATTATTCATCACCTGCAACAGCCTCTTCCCTGGTCTTTCTCCTCCATTTTTTTTTTTTCCTTTATGAAGGTCTTGTAGTACTCTTCTCTTCTTCAAATTTTCTCGTACTTCTGCACAGTCTGTCCCTCATACAGGGTTCTATTTAACAACCTAGTTCAGATCATGTGCCCCTTTGAAAAACCTCTGCTGGGTTCACATTATTCTTTTTTTTTTTTTTTAAGATTTTATTTATTTATTTGACATATAGAGATCACAAGTAGGCAGAGAGGCAGGCAGGGGGTTGGGGAAGCAGGCTCCCCGCTGAGCAGAGAGCCCAATGCGGGGCTCGATCCCAGGACCCTGAGATCATGACATGAGCCGAAGGCAGAGGCTTAACCCACTGAGCCACCCAGGCATCCAGGTTCATATTATTCTTAGCATAAAATCCAAGCTGCACACTTCGGCTTATACGTGGACCCTGCCGGCCTTGCTGATCTCTCTTGTGAGTCTCATTCACCCTTTGCTTTTTCTACTCCAGCTCCATGTACTTTCTCTCTCTTCCTTAAACATGTCAAGTGAGTTCCCATCACGGGGTCTTTGCATTAAATCCTTATTTGTTTTAAAACCTGGGGTGATCTTTCATCTCATCTTGTATGTCAGGAGATGTCTTGGCTTATTAATCTGTACAATCTCAGTTGTGTAGTGTGGGAGGTAATGAGGCAATGAAAATCCATTATGAATGTGTTCTATAGACACAACCCAACACTTTGTTCCTGAGGCCCTGCCTGGTGGTTTGGATTTGTCATGCAGTATTTTCAACAAATGCACTCGATGTTGGGCAGTCAAGGAAAGCCTCTTTGATGAGACAGTATTCAGGTTGAGATCTGAATAGCAAAGTAAAGGAGGCATACACACACACACACACACACACACACACACACACACACACACACAGAGGCCATGTGAAGGAGTAAAGGAGGGTCAGATCAGGACTCAGAGGTTCTGGGCTCTAGTCTCAGCTCCATCAGTAGCTGGTGAACTTGGACAAGTTTTTTTCTTCTATTTCCATGAAAAGGTGTCTACTCTGTGTAGTAGGATAACCTGCGTAAGGTTGCTACAAAGTGAAATAATCTTCACTGTTATCATTAGCTAACATTCTTGAGTGTGGATATGATAATAGACTGGTTTCTTTGGAGGATTCAGTGAATATGAACTATGGTTGTTCTTCTAGAACTCTGTACGATCCAGTTATGAAGATAATTTTAATGTATAAAATTAAGCTATAGTTTAAGTTTATAGTTTTATAGTTTAAAAACTATAGTTTTATAGTATAAAAACTATAGTTTTATAGTTTAAAAAGTCTATGGTAAGTAAAGTTTAGTTCTATAGACAATAATTGCTTAAGGAGTTTGGAAGAAAGATTATTTGTGGTTTAGGTGATCAGGGGAGGTTATATGTTGAAGGACAGATATGAGAAAAGCCTTGAGTGGAGCCTTCAGTGACGAGGAGAAAGAACATTCCAGCTGGGAGAGCTATGCCCAGAGTTTGTGCTCAATTCTTTCTACCAACGTGCGCCTGGAAGCAGAGGAGCGTAAGTATTATTCCTGCCCGCTCTGGGCCTCCTTGGGCCTCCAGAGAATAGTCCTCATGATAGAAGGGAAGGAAAATTGAGGGTATTTATTAATTGAATGACCATAAAGCCAGGCAAGAAAGAACATCCAAAAGATTATCCCATGATTTCAAGCTTAAGAGACTTAGAGAATGAATGATAGGGTCATTAACAGATACAGGGAAGCTGGGAGGACAGAGTTCACTTTCGGCCACCATCATAAGTATGTATTGTTGCAGATACTATTTAGAAATATTGTGAAAATATGTGAGTCACATCGGAAATGTAAGGTTATTATTTTCCTCAAATCAAGGCCCCAGCAAGCCCATGGCTAAGCCCTTGGCCTGGCGCTTCCCATGTCTTTCCTTATAGATCCTTGTGGCAGCCTTAAGAGGTTGGGATAATTATTCCTTTTTTACCGATAGGAGGTTGAAAGTCAGAGCAGGGGGAAGGTTTCTTCCTAGGGAATGTTTGATGATTTCCGAAGGCATTTCCCACAGTCGTGATTGAGGACAGAGCTGCGACTGGTACCAAGCAGGTAGAAGCCAGGTCGCTGCCGGCCTTCCTGCAATGCGTGCGACAGCCCCACGGCAAAGATTCCTCTGGTCCAAATGTCAGTAGCTCCGCAGTTGAGGATCTTGGTTTAGAGGGATTGGGTGATTTGCCCAAGGTAACATGGCCAGTAAATAGCAGAGCCAGGATCCCTCCGATAGGGAGTCCCAAACACGGTGTTGACACCGGTCTGCCTCCCAAGGGTACAAAAGAGCAAAATCTAAAAGCCTGAATTATTACTTTAAATGCAGAGATTTTAAGAGCAATTTCACAGTGGAGGTGATATTTTAAAAATAAGCATGCAGTCACACTGGTTGCCTGCGCGGCTCTTAGCTTCCTTATCAGGAGGCCTTGTGCAGGGACATTAGTCACCCAGCTCCGCCGCTCAGAAAGCTCTGCTGTTCGTTTCAGGTGTCATTCTCTCCGAAGACCACGTGGTGGCACCAGTGTCCTCTACCTCACCTGGCATTAACCGGGAAAGCTCGCCTGTTTCTGAAGAACGCGGACCAGACCCTGTGACCACGCCTGCAGGACCCAGGAGGCCAGCCGTGGCGGAAACTCGAGTCAGTGATAAAGGGAAGGAGAGAGGAGGCAGGGGGCAGCCCCCTTTTCGCCACAGATCCGAGGGCGGCTTAGTGGAGAAGGAAGCCTTGAAGAAGTTGCCACACCTGTCCTTGTCTCAGTACGACTTACTAGAAACCGATGTTTCCTTCCAGCCATGGGGCAGTGAGAATTCAGTCCTGAGTCTGGAACCTGGGATTTATGCCCAGGGCTCCTTACGGGAACAGTTGCAAAGCCAGTCACCTGCAGACAGCCTGAGCAGCAGCTGCCCCCGGTGCGACACGGTGATCGCCAGAGCTGCACGCCAGCCACCGGATGCCACCAGGCATGGGGACCCTCCCCGGACTCAGGAAGCGGACTGCTCGGACACCGAGGTAGCTGTCACTCTTATTGATACTTCTCAACCTGGAGACTCACTGAGTCTGCATGAACCCATTAAAATCGTCATCACCATGAGCAGCACCCCGAACTCCATGACGGACCTGGAGAGCTCACTCCACCTGAAAGTGATCGGCACCGAGGGAGCCAGTTTGAAGTCTGATGCAGAGCCGGCCACCCCAGGGGTGGCCAGTCCTCCCAACACGGAGCAGATGAGAATTCCTGTCATCACCTTGGAGCTCTCCGAGGACGGGGGAGGAAGTGCTAAGTGTTCTGAAAGCAAAGGCAGTGACAGGACCCCAGAGAGACTGATGGTGGAGGCGTCATCCAATCAGTGTTCTGGCTATGAATCCGGGGAGGGCGGAAATGCCACCAAGGATGGCAGTCCTTCCCCGGGAGACTGCTGTGAAACAACCCCCCTCTTCGCACCTCACGAGGTCCCCGCGTCCGAGGGGGCAGAGGAAGGCCAGGCTAACCTTGACCCATCATCTTGTAAAACTAGCCATGAAAAGAGACACACCCGGGTTCTCAGTGTGGACAGTGGGACAGATGTCTTCCTGAGCAAAAGTTCCACAGAAGTGATCAACGATAAAGAAAAGACAATGCCAACTTCCAAATCTGACCTAGAGGCTAAGGAAGGACAGATACCGAATGAATCCAACTTCCTGGAATTTGTCTCCCTGTTAGAATCAATCAATACTTCCAAGCTGACGGCGTCTGGCCAAAGGAATGGCCCAGGAGAGCAGAACCAAGACAGTGGGCTTGTCGGAGGTACGGTTCCACATCAGCTCGGTCCTGATGACACAGAGAAGGCGATCCCTACTCCATGAGCTTCTGTGATTTCGTTTTGCAAGTATCGGGTCATTGCTGCTTGGTGATATTATTGGTAATTGCCAGATGGGCCAATACGAAGCTGTGGGTTGAGCATGTATTAACACTGGCTTACTCTAGCAGGAAGTTTAAGGCAGAGTAATGAATGTTTGGCTTCCCTAGAAGGCAACAATATTTATTTCCAAGGAAATGAGCAATTATATTTTATCACCGTGACAAGAACTCACAGGAGAGTTCTCTCCCTTTATGGAGCAGATGCATGCTGGGAGAGCTGATTGTAGAGCGCAGTTCTGTGAGCTGAACCCACTTTCCTGTTGAGTTCCATTTTAAGATCCTTGTACGCAGAACTTCGCAATTATCCCGACTTGTCAACATAGTTATAACAAACACGCAGCCCTCAGTGTACGCCAGGCACTGTCCTGAGTGCTTCACGTGTATTAACAGGAATGACTGTATGTTGTGGTTAGCCCCTGAGGGTCCTCATGTATCCCATTTTGCCACCACAATTAGCAGCAGCACCGCCTTTCACCTTCAGAGGCGTTCCCAGTTTGAACAGTGAATTATGCAGCTACTTTCGTCTTAACTCATTTCTCTTCGTAGAACCTTACATTATGGTACTATTATTTCTCTTTTGCAGATGAAGCTCAGAGAGTTTCACTAACTTCCCCCCCAGTGAGTCTAGGAAGTCTGAAGTACCAGAGCTGAGCTTTGATCCCAAGCAATCCTGACCCAGAGCCAGTGCTCCCACAGACTCTACTTCCTTGATGAATGTCAGATTCATTTCTTTTCAGGTTGCTTAGTATCCCTGGATTCAACAGCCTCAGTGGCAAAAGGGTGTTACTGGACTAGAGTTTTTACAAGATCTTTTAACTTTGAATAATGAAGTCTCAGAATGTAGGTGAGGTTCGGTGGGGTGAGGTCCAGAGCTGATGACCAAGAAAGAATTCATGAGACATCTTTGGTGCAAAAGGGTGGTTTATTAAAGCACGGGGACAGGACCCGTGGGCAGGAAGAGCTGCTGTCCAGGGCTGTGAGGGGTGGTCCATTACATACTTGCAAGTTGGGGAGGGTAAGGTTAGGGATGGCGTAGGTATCTGAGGAATTCTGGAAGCAAGGTTTCCAGGACCTCGAGGGGCTAGCTATTGTTGGGAAAAAGGTTATTCTTACCAGTAATAAAACCTTTTCCTGAGATCCTATAGATGTATATCAGTGGGCCATATGCTTGGGAATGATTGTCAACATGAATCTTGGAGGGTTTAGCGATAAAGTTTCCAAAGGAGTTGTTAGAGTAGACTTCAGGATCCTGGTAGGGGGTAGGAGTCGGTCAGGCTAGGATCGCCCTTTGCCCTTAGCGAAGTGTTAAGGTAGGAGTAGTTGAGTCCCAGAGGAATGTCACTCTGCCTGTTTTAAGGGCTTGTCAGTGGGTAAGGAAATTTAATAATTTTCTTCTACCTCTGTGTCCCACATCATAAATGTCCACTTTCCTGTGATTTTTGAGTACAGTTCTGCTTATGTGTCTGGTAAAATAGTGTCTCTGGTAAGATTGGGTGTTGGTAGCTATATCTGCACTGGCAGCTCCTTTCATTTGCTGTAGCTCTTAGCCCTTCGTACTAGGATTGTCCTTTTGCCCCTGGCTGTTCCCTGCTCTCTGGGACAGCCAGAGGCCCCTCTGCCTCCATGCTGACACTGACCAGCAATTTGCTTGTTTCTTTGGCTTCTCCGGTGCTCTGCCGAAAAGATTCCTGTGCTTGCTAATTGGCCCACCTTTGCTTAAAAACACATTAAGTCTGGGTATTTAACTTATGTAAAGTGAATGTATTCTTTGTTTTACTATGTCTATATATCTAAGGTTTTCAATATAGAGTAAGAAGAACAGGAAAAATTTAGATAAATATTTTAACAAGCCCGGGCAGTGTAAGAAAGCATTGGTTACTGGGAGACAAAAAATCTTTCTGATACAGGAAATAGGCCTTCATCTGTCTTATATAAATATTCATGCATCTAGATTAGCACCGTCCGATGGAACTTTCTGCAGTGATGGAAATAGCCCCCTATCTGCTTGTCCAGTACAGTAGCCAGTAGCCAGAGGCAGCTGTTAAAAACTTGAAATGGGTATTGTGCAGCTGAGCAACTGAATTTTTAATGGTATTGAATTTAATTAGCCCCTCGTGGCCGCTGGCTGCCGTATTGGACAGCGCTGACCCGTACGTACATCTGCCCAGGACACAGTGTGTATGGTGGACAGAGCACAGGCTGCAACAGCTCCGAGCCCAGGGCCAGGTTTTGGTTTGGCCGCACCAGCTGGGTGAGGTTGGGCAACTTACTAAATCCATCTGAGTCACAATTTCTTCAGTAAAGCAGGAATAAGGATATGTTACAGATGTGCTGTGAGGACCCAATCAGGAAAGTAAGTGAAAAGTCCTGCTCCTTGATCAATTTCAGCCTTTTATTCAGAATTTCCCCTCAGGCCATATGTAAGATTTATTGGATTTGTCTACTCAAGTTCCTGCTCTTCTTGAATTTTTCAGCCAACCACACTTAGTCCAAACAGTATAAAATTGGAAATTGAGGGGTGTGCAAAGAAATTAGGGATGCTACAAGGTTTTCTATGGAAAGAACAGGCTTGATTGTCCGGAGTCTGCAGGTACAGCAGGGAGGGAGGAACTGGCTGGATTATGTGCCTCCTCCGGGAAAGGACAGAGGCTTTTAATTAAAGGATGAAAGAGAAGGACGTAAGTCTTTCAGTTGCTGGAAGGCAAGAATGAAAGGTGGCAAATTAAATGCTATTTCCGTGGTGCCTTGTGTCTTTGAGATCGATAATATCTCCCTGCTCCTCGTTCTCTACATAATAACTTGCTCTGTGTTGTAATCTAAAAACCCAATTTCAGAATGTGTTTCTAAAACAACATGACAGTGTTGAGTGATATCAGCAGCCTACGTGATATGTCCTCATCTTTCCCCTGCTTGATAGTGAAATAATGCTTGACCCTTACACGATTGTAATATACATGATTTCTCAGTTCTCTCTATGGTGTTCTTGTATTTCTAGCCCTGGTCCTCTCCGCAAAGGGCTTTATGATTATCCTCAGGTCTTGGGTATATATCAAGGTTCTAGGCTATGAAAAACCACCCTCTTATCAAAAGACTTTAAAACCATGTTTTCATTTCATTTTGTTCTGATACACCTTTATTTTACTCTGTGGGAATAAACCAAGACCACTCGAACGAGAAGAAGCAAAGGCAATACATTATTCAGAGCTTTCGATGGCAAGGGAGTCAGCAACTATTCCCCATGTTTTGGCAGAGACTCAAAGGCAGGAGGAGGAGTGGGAAAGCTTTGTAGTGGAGAGAGGGGAGGCTTCAGGTGTGCTCTGACCGGAGGCTGGGGAGCTAGAAGCAGGCTAATTAGAGCATCCTTTGGGATTGGTCATGGGAACATATTTGGTTTTCTTTGGCTGGAAGCAGGGACAAAAACCAGGGAAGCTCTCAGTAATTAATCAAGTCCTGGCCATTTTGCGCCAATTATTACAGGGGTAATTATTTGGCTTCCTGGACTGTTTGCTAAAAATAATGATCTGACTTCCTACAAGTCTGACTTAACACATCGTATGTTGGCTTCCTGGGCTGGGCATCTGGCCACTACCTATTTCATATTCAATCTCTTCTAGAATTTCTGAGAAAATAATCACGAATGTAGGTAGAGATGCTTTTTGAAGGATTATCCAAAGTACGAAAGAATGGTAACAACCTAAATTTACAACAATAGGGGTCTAATTCAGTAAATTATGCTGTACCAATGTAATATTACCTAACTACCATTTTTAGATGATCTAGAAGAATATCTAATCTCATTTAATATCTATTGAACTTTAACATAATTAAGTATCTATATTATGACTTATTTTTTATAAAACAGAAAAGTATATTTGCCAAAAAAAAAAAAATGGCTGGTGTACTAAGTATCAAATCGGCTCCTGTTTTCAACATGGTGAGGTTCAGAGTGATTTAAAATTTTTTCTTTTCTGTAGTTTTAAATTACATACAATTCATGTGCACCATTTTTTATAGGCAGAAAATCCCTGTTAATGTGTTATTTTCAAGGGAAAAAGGAACACAAATAGTCCATATGTTGACATATGTAATGTACCCATTTAAGAGAAGGAGAGACGAAAATATGAGAAAGAGGCATGGACAATTGAGTCCAGCTACATGCAGTGTGAGGGGGGAGGGCGGTCTGCGATGGCTTTCTGCAGTTACATACGCAATATGATCACTGGCCAAAGCCACTTGTTATGATAGCACTTTCTCACAAATGTGTTTCTTGAAAACTGTGAAAACTTCTATCTTGACAAGCTGTCAAATGAAAGGCAAACATTTCTGTATCAAAGCAATTCTAGTGGTAGTTTCACAGATGTGCTGGGAATGTTTATCTCCAGGACTCACATAGAAACCAGCAATGTTTCTCTCAAAGTCTGAGGATGAAAATTTCGTTATATAATAGTGATGTGATTCATACCTCAGGGTAGCCAACGCCATTTTACTTGTTGAGGGTCCTGGCGGATCTTGGTGGGCTTTTCGAATGGCATGTCTTGAAAGGGCATGAGGTCCAAACCACTCACTTGTGTTCTTTAGACAATTTCCTTGGAGGAAGGTAGCTCTTGGGATCTTTGGTCTTGGGAATAGGGAGGTCATTGTAACCCTAAACACGACTGTTGGGGTATATATCCTGAGACAAGGAAGGGCTGACCCCTAGCGGTGGATTCTGTTGTGCAGTGATGCAAGCTAAGACTTTGGTCCGTTATTTAAGGAGGATCGTAAAAAGTCAAATGACCAATCTGTACCCATTGCTCTTGGCATCCTTATTCACCTTAAAATACTCTCAGGGCAAGAAACAGGAGTACGGCCTCACTGTGTCTTCCATGGGGCCAAGTTTGTCGTGTAAAGTCAGCCGGGCTTGAGTGTCTACCTTATGGAGGGACTGAGTCCGCCTTTACCTTGAAAATCTAGACCTGGAGAATGAGTGAGAAGGAAGTATTGATAAAAGATTTTTTAAAGCGGTAAATGGGACCTTGCTCCAAAATAGCCAAGTTTGCTTATGAAATTTATTTTCCATCTGATGCTGTCAGCATCAGATTTTCCATCTGATGTGGACAGCAACACCATGCTGTCCGTGGTGATTTTTCAACCAGCTAGGCCAGTGGTCACTGGAGTTATGTCAAGGGAATCCCGAAATCTGCACATAAAGTAGATGCTGTCTGTAGAGGTCTACGTAACTTGTCTCCAACATCTATACAGTTACGTTTTTCAAATATATTTAGGTATTTCATAATTAGTAAAATTAAAATTGATCGAAACACATTCTGAATTCATCGGAGCTATATAGATTTTCTGTCTATTCTTGTTTCAGTTTTGGTAACTTATTTCCAAGTGCCTTCTCATTAATTTCTTATTTAATATTATGTTCACACACAGACCAATGTTTTTCAGATAACGGCTCCCATGAGAAAAAGGAGGAAATCCAGGAAAATGAAAAGCCTAATGGACACAGTTCCAAGCAAGGAAAATCGGACATGCAAAGTCAAGACCACACTAGCACCAGCCCCGTGCTCACCGAGCCTGCCAAGATCACGACCCTGTGAGCATAACTTACTTACTTAGCTTCGTGGTGGTGCGAAGCGTGCAGCTGCTTCATTTTACTGGCTGCTGCTTGTAATGGTTTGTTAAGGATGAGGAGGAGTTCGAATAGTGTTTGAAACTTCTGTATATGTTAAGTTTCCAGGGCAGTAGACAGAGACAAATAATCTACCGGGTAACTTCCCAGCAAGATAGTTCTGTTTTGCAAGTCATCAGTGGGCCTGAGACATCTGTGCAAGATGAGATGTCCGTGGATGCTATGCATGTCTTCATTGATGAACATGGTAAGTCTTTAGAGCTCTTTACTAACGAGGAAGAGGGGATCAAGCTGGGGGCTTTCTCAGGCCCACGTGGTCCCTTAGGCTCAGCGTTAGACTGTGGGACAGGAAGACTTAGTCCTCTGATGGCTCACATGTAATAACGTTCTTAGAGCAGAGTGTGCTCCCTCCTGCCTCAGGGCCTTTGCACATAGCAGATCCCTGTGCTAACAATGTGCTATGTGTCCTTCATATCTTAATTCTAAAGACAGTTATTCAGGAAAAAACTTCCCTGGACTCCCCAGACTTAATCAGGTTCCTATGCTTTTCAGTCTCTGAACACCTTATCCTTCTCTTTCTTTGATACTATTATAGCTTCTGATTATTTATTGACCTATGATTTGATTAATGATGTTGTCCACCTCACAACTGTGAACTTTAGGAAAGCAATGCCTAGCACCTAGTAAATATTTCTTGGATGTATGTTGAACACCTGACCTTGATATATATATTTTAGTGCCTTGTTATAAAAAGGATTTAAAATAGAAAAAAAAAGAAGGAAGGAAGGAAGGGAGAAGGAAAAAGAAATAAAGAATATTAAGTGGCAAGTTCAAAGTTCTGTAGATAAGGGATATATAGGTTCTTGCTTTTTCAGGATGGGTCTTTTGTTTAAGTCCCTTATAGATCTGTTAATGTTTGATATTTTACTCGATAAATGATCCCAGGTTTGGATCATAAACTACTAGGTTACCCTCTCTGCAGAACAGTAGTAGTTTAAGGACTGAAGTGCTTTTGCATCTGCAGAAATACAAGGGAGTCTTTTACATTATAAAGAACAACATTAACACTTGTATCAAAGCCTCCAGGGGGCTGCGGTTTGTCCTTATTAATGTATCTCTTGGTGGCAGGAACCTCCAAGTTGAGGTCCAGTCCTTCTGTCTCCATTCCAGCTGGTTAATTACACTCCTGTGTCACCTGGAGAAGGTATTCCTAAAACCTCTTCCGGGGGAGACCGCTGACATTTACAAAACGGACTGGTTTTCACACCTCAGTACCCTGAGCCTCTTTAGCAGGCTAATTTAACTCTGCAAATTAATTCCATCTCTGGCTTTTCCTCATTACCGGGCTGACACACCAGTCAGCTCGGGTTGCCCCAGGGCTCATCTGAAAATTCCCAGATGGGGATGGCCTCGTGCACACCACCAAGCAAAGCCACACCTGATAAGCCTTTTTATGCACATGATACAAAAACTCCCCAGTTATGGCTCACGCCTGTCGGACTGACCCATGATGAAACAGCGAACCCAAGAGAATACAGTGGACCCTTGAACAACAGGGTTTGAACTGGGTGGGTCCGCTTGTACATGGGTTCTTTTGGATAAATACAGTGCAGGACTGTAAATGTATTTTCTCTTCCTTATGACTTTCCTCATAACATTTTCTTTTCTCTGGCTTACCTTATTATTAGAAAATAATATATAAAACATACAACATTTAAACTGGTATGAGTTGACTTTATGTTATGGGTAAGGCTGTTGGTCACCAACAGGCAGGCTGTTTGTAGTTAAGTCTTGGGGGAGTCAAAAGTTATATGTGGATTTTCAACAATGTGGGTGGTCGGTGCCTCTAACCCCCAAGTTGTCCCAGGGTCAAATGTATACAAAAGTGAATTAAGAGATAGTGCAAATTAATTGAAGAAAAGCAATTAAGTCTAGGTAACTGAGGCAAGCTTGTCTAAGCATGTTATTAGAGAGGTATGTCAAGAAGATTTTCTTAGTTAAGTTACACATCCTGTAGAAAAAAATAGAAAGAATGGACCTAGATTACCCACAGTTATTATTAAAACAGTCTAAAATGAGTTTCCTCTGACATGACAAAATTTAAGCTGAAATGACCAGATACCGATAACTGTCTAATATTCTTTGCCGAAATTTTGTGGTTTTCCAGGGGAAATTAGATCCTGTTACTTAAAGTCTGGCAATCAGAGAGAAGGCCCTTTCCAGCACCCGCCATCGAATTATGACAGTTTCTCTCATGCTCGGTAGGTGGAGGTTTGGTTTCAGGTTCCAGAGCTGTCGTGTTGCTGGGGGACATGAAAATTCCTCTGACTGCAAATGAAGTGAGGATCCTGGTGGGGGTGAAGGTGTTAATCCGTCTGTAGGTGTCAAAGCTTTGTGGGTTTCCTATGCGAGAAAGAAAATCTGATATTTTAGAAAAATAAAGAATAAACTGACCCGTTTTCATAGTAGCTGCGTCCAACAATGAATTAAACTCATAAACATAAAGAGGAATCCTATGCAAACCGTAGTGCTCCCTTCAGGGAAGACAGTGTTGCAGCTCGAGAAGAACGCGTTCTTAAATGTGTTCCGAGGAACAGACCAGAAGCGTAGTTAGCGCTCATCCGCAGTGGTGAAGGCTGGCTCTCTTGCAGATAGGTGATCTGAGTATTTGTTCTCTTTTCCTTCCTTCAGAATGGATGGACCAACTTTCTAAATTATGTTAATTAAGTTGATAGTAAATTAGCTTGTGTATCCGGAACATAGCTGGGTTCATGGCAGTGTTGGGCGAGTTGTAGATCCTACCAATGGCGGACTGAATTCATTGTTCATTCTGGACTTCAACTTACTCTTCCTTCCTTCCTTTCTTTCTTTGAGAGGGTGGGGAGTGCTCGCATGTGCCTGAGCAGTGGAGCAGGGGTGCGTGTTGGGAGGAGAGGGGAGGAACCCAAGCAGACCCCCTGCTGAGGGCAGAGCCCGTTGGGGCTCAGTCTCATGACCCTGGGATCATGACCTGAGCCAAAAACGAATGCTTAACTGACGGAGCCACCCAGGCGCCCCCAGACTTGAAGATTCTTTGAGGATAATCCATGAACGCGCCTCCGTTGCTTGCCCTAAGCGAGGAAGTACGTTTCCGCGTACGTGTCGTTAGACTTGTGTGTGTACTTGTGTGTACAAGTACTTGAAGATGTAGGGGAGTCCTTTGTGGTGCAGTTGGAATGCCTTGGGCCTCACACCTGAGCGTTCAAAGGGAGTTGCAGGAACCCCGATTCCAGACCCTGTGGTTGACGACCCCTCCCCAAGGTCAAAGTTCCCTTCAGGGGTGTGCCCAGGAAATTGAAGGGGAAGCCTCACAAGGGCCTTGAAGAAAGTTTGTCTTTGACCTTGCTGTCTGCCCTTCAGCTGGGATGTTGTGTGCCAGCCTTGCAGGGCGTTCCCGCACTGCAGTCCCTACTGCCGAAGAAGCTGGGCTCGGCCGTTGGGGCAGATCTGACGGGTGCTGCGGGCCATGGCTCCCCCAGGCCACACGGACGCACCTGGGCCCCGAACCTGAGTCACTCCTGTGGGGGAAGGGCATGATCTCCATCACTCACACGCCTTTCACTCACCCTCCGTCTCCCTCTGGTGCCCACACTCCAGTCAAAATAGACAGAAAACAAAATTCTTCTCCAACCAGAAACATGGCAAGTCTCCATGCACATGTCCCCCACGAGGAGAAGGAGGTTTGCCCTCCACACCTCGGCCCCAGCCCGTGGGACATTTCGTGGCAGTGGCTTCATGGATTTAGAGATCTAAGATGGCAGCTTTCTGAAGCTAAATACTTAATTCTGTGTGAACACAGCTTTGAAAGCTGTCACATTTTTTTGCAATCCTTAGTTGGAAGCTGTCGTGTTTTTAAACTAAATTTAGAACAGTTATCAGGCCCTTATCTATTCCAAAATAAAGTTACAAGACTTTCTTATTTTTATTTTCCTGGATAAATGTGCTTCACTTTCCCCCCTTGGTAAATACTTTAATTGCATTTGCCGGTAATGCCCGTTAGCATAAGGCAACATATCTAGGGCCTTAAAAGACTAAAAACGTAGTGTGTGCAAATCAGAATCAGAGAGAATGTCTACAGGGTTTCCAGGAGGCTCCACCTTCTCAGGCCATGCCTCCTGGGGAGCTGCCCTCTGACTCCCGTTCTCCCCCAAGTTCTCCCTTTTTATTAGATTTCTCCGAGGTCTTGCTTTCTTTCATCTCCTCTGCATTTCCTCCCCAGATTTGAGCTCTTTTGTGGCCTATCCTCCATTCCCACAGCTGCCCGGGTTTCAGTTTGCCACAGGGCATGTCCTCCGAGTTCGAGGGCTTTCTGCCAGGTGAGGCCCGGGCTCCGCACAGGTGCTGGGGGCTGCTGCACATCTGTGCTGAGCAGCCCCTCGTAGCCACGTGGAGAGTCTCGGGTCAGTCCTTCCCGAGCTCCGTCTTTTCCCATGCATACCGCAGTGAGACCCCGTTCCTGGTGCACACGAGACAATCCAAGTCAAACAGGTCTCATCACTGTGCGGATTTGGGGTCATTCAACGGAGGCATCTTGTAGATGTTTCCAAGGGTGCGGTGTCTCTTTCTCTACCGCTTCCCCATTCCTGTGTTTTGATTCCACTGTCAGTCAGACACGTGCTCTGGTGTCAGAAGATGCCTCCTGTAGCCTCAGGCCTGTGTTTTCTCCTCTCGTTCAAGTCCAGTGAGGACACCAGGCTTCTTTCCCATAAACCCCCAAGGAGTCTCCTTGAGTCTGATGGGTTCTGGCTGGGCCACCTTCCCGGAGCCCAGTCGCCAGGGCAAGTACGTGACTTAGCTCTACGCTCAGCTGCAGAGCTGGATTGCAGGTTCCCCAGAAAAAAATCATGGGGGTGGCTCTGCAGAGGGAACTTTGGAGTGAGCTAGATGGAGGCAGGGCAGCAAAACCAACAGATGACTCCCGTGGACTCTGTTCCTGGTAAAATTGTTCGATCAGGTTAATTACTGAACTTCGTTAAAGAGAATGATGATCAAGTTTTGTAGAAGCAGCTTTGCCCTTCAAGAGAAGCTTTGTATAATGTCCCTCGTTGTCACTAATATTTCTCGTCTGTGAACGTCCCCACGGAGACTTCTTGGCCCACCACCTCACATGCCAAGTTCTGTCTCTGTCCACCTACCCTCTCTCCAAGGCAATTTGACAGGACGCTGGCTCTTAAGAGCTCCAGGAAGGAATGGCACCCAGCCCCTCATAGCTTGTCCTCGTCGTGCTTCACAGATAACGTGGGATAATATACGTGTTTGCTATTCCGCGGGCAGGCCCGTGTTTGAGATGATCCATGTTCCCAGACGGTCTATGCTCTGATATAGGTTCATCATTTAGAGGGGACTTGGTTATGGGGTGTTGTGGCAATTCATTGGCTCATTTGGGTATAGGAGATGGACCGTGCTTCCTTCTTAATGCGTGAGAACAAAACTCAAGTTCGTTCACTTAGCAGAATTATAGCATTGAAGCGGTTCCCTCTGTGGTTCTGGGAAAGCGGTTAAGGGGCCGCCATCTGTTTAACTCATGCAGGAAAAACGGCTCAGTGCTCTGCAGAGTCCGATGATCTTTGGGATTTAAACTGTTGTCCCACGGGCTTGTGCTGGATATCCCAGCAGTCTCAGAGTCCTCCCCACATTGGGGGACAGTGAAAGCTATTGCCACCCATCACCGGAGGCTGGTTGCTTTGGATTCATAATAAGCCTTGGCTTTCATGGCAGTTCATGATAGAATGATGATTTGGGTATCTGAATTGGTTATACGGAGGAAGAATTCTTGGAAGTAGGATAAAGCAAGCAGGCTGTTTCAAAGGAGATATTTTATTTTAAAGATTTTATTTATTTGACAGAGAGCAAGAGAGAGGGAACACACTCGGGGCGAGGGGCAGAGGGAGAAGCAGACCCCCTGCTGAGCAGGGAGCCCGATGGAGGACTCCCAGGCAGGGAGAATAAACAGGGGAAGCTGGCCAGTGGCAGGGGTAGGCGTGGTGGCCACAGCGGTCCCCAGGAGAGCGTTTATCCTGTCTGCGGGGGCTGTTGCTGCTTCTCCTCCATCTGCCTAGGCCTGATCCAGAAAACCTGGCCTGACCAGATTTTCCAGTAATTTCTGCAGGGAGCCTAGAATCCACACTTATACGTAAATCTGTTTTGTTTCACGTTATCAGTTTTAATTCTTTTTTTTGGCAATACCACAGGCCACAGATGACGTGTGTGGCTGGCTGTGGTCTGAGGACTCCTGGTTGTCCCTCCTGCTCTGAAGCCCAGGCCTTCACTCCGCACCCTGTGTCCTCCTGGGGAGCCGCCCTTCCTGCAGAAACATGTCCAATGGAGATGCCCTTACGTGGCCCCCAGTGCGTGTCTGGGCAGGGGTGCAGCGAGCCCGCTCCTCCACACCCCTGCGCGGCCCTGTGCCTCATCTCTCTGCTCTGTGAAGCCCACACGAGCCGACTCTCAGCCCTTCCTTTCTAAGCATCTGCTCTTCCTTGCCTTGAATGCCCTTCTCTGTTCCTGGCATTTGGAGTAATCATCTCTCAGAGCACAGACGACACTCTGCCTCCTTATGCTTCTTTATCTGATCAGTCCCTACCGTGAAAATAAAGTGACTTTTCCATGCCACCCTTAGAGGAGGACTTACCACATTCCCTCTGGCACTTCATCCATTTGGGTAGGACTCCCGTCCTGTCAGAGCCCGCACACAGCCCTCTGCAGACAGGTGTTCCCTAACTACTGACTGGACTCAAATCCAATCACCACACAGGATGTGGGCAGGCCCATGGGCGCTCCGGACAGGGCGGGACCAGCGGGGCAGTTAGGGGAGCCAGAGAGAAGCCGAACAGGAGGAGGGGAGTCGGCCGTGGGGGCCATGAGACTGGTCAGGTGGCTCACACTTCGTTCTCCTGGTGGCAGGAACACTCTGACCCCTTTGTAGACAGAAAAAGTCCCACGAACGTGGCACTAATTATCAAGACAACATCATCAGATGACGCCGTCACCTTGCGAAGGTGGGAATGCAGGAGCCAGGAGCACCAGTGGCTTGCCTGCTCATTTGAGTACAGAATCTGATCTTTTTGTAAGTGGGGAAATGGAACCTCAAAACCCTCAAACTAAAACTAAGAAAACCCACAGAACCCAAACAAACCTGTGAAATGACTGTTTAAACCCACAGCACATAGAAATCAGAGATTGTAGCTGAGATTAGATGCTCCCGTCTTGTATTCTGTTCAGTTGTGAGGTGGTGGCATCCACGTGGAAGGGGGCTGTGGTGGGACGTGGGCTGTGATGGGACATCAGGATCCAGAGTGGCCCGGAGCACGCAGGTGAAAGTCAGTCGTAGGCGGATCAAGGTTTCGGTTCCCGCATTCATGAACTTCTTGGTTGACATTGAGCAACTCATTTAACCCTCTTAGGTATTAGTGTCCTAATGCATAAATGGAAATAACATAGTAATCACTGCAGTGGTGTTACAAGTTAAATATAATAGATGTTACAGTGCTTTGGACGGTACCCGCCGTAAGGACCTTGTTGTTATCTGCAAACACAAGTGGTGGGCCAGGGGCTCACGTTCACTACTGGCCTTGTAGAGCTCAGCATCCTGACTTTACCTGGGTGGAAGCCTTCCCTCTTGGGCTTTTTTGAGTTACTTTATGAGATTTTCAGGTGGCTAAGGACTTTGCACTCTCTCTGTCAACCCGTCGTACTCCAGCATTTGGAACTCTGTCGTAATTTCAGGGTAGGTCCTTCAATATTGTATCTCTGGCTCCTCATGCCATTAAATGTCGAGTTCTCCCACTATAGTAAATACAAACTTTGATTTTGAATTTGGAAGGATTCCTAGCTGGGGCTGTTGCTAAGCCATTCAGCCATGGAAGATATTGGAAAAGCAGTTTTTTCCCTGTGAGGCAACTTCAGTGACTGGGATTGCCTCCAACTAGGCCATTAAACCACCGATTCTTATTATTGGCAAGCTAGCCGTTCCTCTCTGCCATTGTTCAGTTCGGTTGCCGTGTGACAGTTTTATATCCTCGACTCTCAAGCATGAATAGGGAATTGTTTGCAGTGTAACTTCCATGTCTCTTTGGGGATTCCTGGAGGAAACCAGGAGAGGAAACAAATTTCCCTCCTTGCTCTCACTGTCATTGTGGGAACCAGTGCATTTCTCATTAACTGCCAAAGAAACATAAGCAGCATTTTCCAGTTGCACAGTAACTGTCCATAAGGCCGTTTGGTAACGCTAACAGTTCTGCTTTCCCCAGACCCTAGAATGAAGGAGCTATGGCTTCAATGGCAGCATTTGGAATTGCTACTCAAAGAAACTTGCAGAGGATAAATTCATTACCCCACACGTAGGACCGATTCAGTAGCTCAGAGCCCAAAATGAGCTAATCTACCTAGAAAGCTGTAGTCTACCCAGAAAAATCAAAGTTGATGTAGGCTCTCTGTTTGGAAAGTGTGTCTTGTGTCTAAAAGGTTCCTTGCAGTCCGGACCTTTGTTTACTTCCTCTGTAGGTCTTACAATTAAAGCTTGATAGTTTCTTTTCTTTGTTCAGCAAAGATTTACGTCGTTTTTGTCTATAAATTCTCCCAAGTAACATAGCAGAACTTTCTTCTGGGAGAGATATATAACCGTGCTTCAGTATTAATCTGGCTTTTCCAGTGTCATAAACAATTTAATGAAAATGCATACAAAATGCTTATTGTTTGCCCTCCAGTGAAATCTGGTGGGAAGACATAGTATTTATACTTATTTTGAACATCCATTATTCAAAAAGTAGGCACAGTAGTCTGCTGAATGGAAGACTCATTCTGGAGAATACTAGTTTAGATTTTATTTATTTATTTGAGAGAGAGAGGACGTGCCTGTGCACACACGAGTGCAGGGGCAAGGAAAGAGGCTGTGGGGGAAGGAGAGGGACAGGCTGACTCTGAGTGGAGCGCTGGGCTCCATCCCGTGACCCTGAGACCAGGGCCTGAGCCTAAGCCAAGGTCTGATGCGTAACTGACTGAACCACCCAGGTGCTACTGGGGCATCCTAGTTTATAGGATTTTTACTGGGGGATTTTTGTACCTCAACTTGTTTTTAATTGAAAACATAGAGTTGGGGCGCCTGGGTGGCTCAGTGGGTTAAAGCCTCTGCTTTCGGCTCAGGTCATGATCCCAGCAGGGTCCTGGGATCGAGCCCCTAGTCGGGCTCTCTGCCCTGCAGGGAGCCTGCTTCCTCCCCCTCTCTCTCTGCCTGCCTCTCTGCCTACTTGTGATTTCTCTCTCTCTGTCAAATAAATGAAAACAAACAAACAAACAAAAAAACATAGAGTAGGTTGGGCAATAGTGCGGTGATTTATCTGGATTCACTTGCTTTTGGCTTTTATTTGCTTTTGAATCCTTGTAGTACATATCAAAGCAGATATTGTTCTGGTTATAAACTGGGCTTATTTTTGGACATTGCTAAGTCTCTAAACCCATTGTGTACTATGCTCCAAAGATGGGTCAAAGCTCTGCACTTACTCTCTGTCACCTCTTTAGAATTCTTACTCTTTTATTGACATTACCAGGCTTTCTGACCCTTATCTCAGTAAAAATTTCCTTTTCATTGGGATCAGCTCTCAGAAAAGCCCTTTCAATGATATGCCCCTGGTTCCCAAAGAAGTCAAGTAGCAGAAAGTTGTCAAAAATAATCCTCTCTTTTAGAATTCTCCCCCCCCACCACCCTTTTTCTTTAGTTAGAAGAAATAGTGGTCCCTGGTTTGGACTAGCTGAACTAGAGTATGGGGTATTGAAGTTAGTCAATTATGTCTTCAAAATGTGGAAAAAAATATGAATTCTCCCCATATTGGATATGCTCAGTTCTGTGTCCCATTCAGGTGTAAGTTGAGAAGGGAAACTCTAGTTATAAGTGTTTCAGAGTTTGCATACAGTCTCATTACTATGTTGACTTGCAAAGTGGAGAGTTATGTGTGTACCACTTTAAATTAAAAAAAACAACAACCCACCACTTTTGGGAGATCTGGGTGCTTTTGATCACATAGTGGTGGGAGTGATCTGGAAGAAATGTCCAGGGCTTGTCTTTGAAGAGTTTCTGCCATTCCAAATGTCTGTGCCCTCCCTTACTCACTCTCTGATACTTCTGCTCTGATCCTTATTTCAGTGTCTTGGACACAGGAGAGAGAGATTAAATTTTCATCCAGGCACAGAATCATAAGGATGGAAGGTTTACGAGGTTGATTCTAGAAAGACTTCTGAGGCCCCTTCTCTGCCTCCCTGGGAAGCAGGCCAGGGCTTGCTTGGGCTGGGCAGCCCGCGCCTTGGACTTCTGTTTTGGTGGCCATACCCCATACTGCCACACGGTGGCAGCAGACCCTAGGTTGGAGGCCCCGTCCCGGTCTGCCTCCTGTTTGGCTGCGCGGGTGAATTTTTACCCTTGAGTTGTTTGCAGACTTTAAATCTAGAATCCCTGTTAAAATTCAATAATAAAGGTTATCGTTTTCAAAACATTGTTGCTTTACTTAAATATCCTACATGTTGAACATGTTGCTTGCTGTGACTTGCATTTTTAGGATGCCCGCCTGGGTGGTTTGTTCCCGGGGTCCCCCAAGGAAGCCTGAAAAACAAGAGGGACGGACAGAAAGAGAGGCCCTCCATCTCTAGAGGATGGGCCATAGTTTTGGAGATCTTGGGAAGAAGAAGAATTTCAGGACTTTTTCCCCCCACATTAGTGGGAAAATATAGAAGAAGCACATGTATTTTGATTGTTAATTGTAGAAGCCTAGACAAATGGAATGAAACCTGGTGGGGGGAGGGGTACCAAATGGTGGAACACTGTCACCATCCATATGAGGCCCAGCTCTGCCCATACGAGAGTCACCATCCTGGCCCAGACCAGCTTCTAGCTCCTGGTCCCTCTTTATTTCCTTCTAGCGTCTGCTTTTATCTAGCAGCTTCTATCATTAGTCACTATTTCTGCTCCTGTTCTGAGCTCAGTCTAGTTTCCATGCGATCAGTGCCATCACCCTGAACCAAACAAGTTTACCAGAGATGAACCAGGGAGCGGGTAATCAAGACCAAATATGCAAGTGTTGTTCTGCAGTAGTTCCGAGTGCATTTTTTTACTACAAGGTTAGAATATTACTGCTTTAGAGAAGGGACAATCTCTTAAAACTCAGCCCTTTCCCATTACATTTATTAATGCAAGGGGAAATCTCTGGCCTTAAGTTAGTAAAATAGAGACTTTTGATTTTTTTATGTATTTATTTTTATTTTTTAAAAGATTTGTTGGAGAGAGAGAGAGAGGGGAGAGGAGCACAAGCGGGAGGGGTGGAGGGAAAGAGAGAGAATCTCCAGCAGTCTCCACGCTGAGCGTAGTGCCTGACGTGGGGCTGGACCCCACAGCCCCAAGATCACGACCCGAGCCGTAACCAAGATTGAGATGCCCAACTAACTCTACCAACCAGGTGCCCCAGACAGAGATTTTTTTTAGATCACTGTGCAGCTCACAGTGCACATCTAGGAAAGGGAAAATAAGCAGCAGGTAGTCTGAGAAGAGCTGTCTAAGACAGACAGGCGTTCTTTAAAGGCTGGTGGGCAGACTTGCATCCGCTGCATGATTTTTGTGACATCACTGCCTCTTTGGATCTTGAGTGGGCCGGCTGGCGCATGGGGATTACAGCTGCATCAGGACCTCAAGAACATCTAAGCGGGGTGGAGGGGCTCTCTTCTGCTTGAGCAGTGTTGACTGTAAGGCCAAGTAGGAAGCCACTGCAGGCTTTCTGATTCGGACCTACTGGTCCTGAAGCTAGGGCAAAGCTAGGCTTTCTTAATATCATCATACTTTGTTTCGAATATGCAACTTTCATGAAAGAGGTTAATTAAGTGAGAACTTAAAAAGCTAACTTAATAAGCTGAAGGTTGGGTCTCTTTTTATAAAATAAAGAGGATTAGGTGTGAGTTGAGTGCATGACACTGTCTCCTCATTGAGACAACAAGAATTCATGTGTGTGTATGAAAAGTATAGGGATCATGTTGCTCTTTCATATGAAAATAAACAAAGTTGGGTCCTATGTCAATAGAAGGAAATAAAACAATAAGGTAAGGTTGTTAATTGTCTGCTATAGGGGAGACACCGTTTGGTGGTTACGTACCCCGTCTCATTGGATTCTCACGACCCCTAAGCAGGAGATATCATCCCTGTTTTCCAGGTGAGGATTTGAGCTAACAAATGCTTATAGTCACAGTGATTAGGAGAGCAATGTTTCAAGCCACGTTTTGTTTCATTCTAGAACTTACCCAAAAGATTTTGAAAAGAAACTGAACCCTAGATTTTTACATGGGACTTTTAAATGGCCTCAATAAGAAAATAAAGTTATTTATTGTTATTATTATTTTACTATCAGACACATGCTAAGTAATACGCAGATGGTAACTGAGGGGTGTTAACACTTCCCTCCTGTCATGTTTCCTGGCAGGAAGCACCTGCGGGGGAGGCTGGCTCTAACAGCTGTCTGTTACACCGCACACAATAGCCACTTCTTGGTTTATTTTGGTTGGCAATAGAGGGCGCTATTCACTTTCCAGATCTTTCTCATAGATGCACACATTGCCAGCCCATGCCTGCCGGTTTCTAGCCATCCCTTATATTATTGACATGATGTCAGACTGATCTTTCGGTTTTAGTGACGTGGAGTGACGTGCTCGAATTTGCCGAGATGCAGATTTCCCTGAATCTGATTGGGCACTTTCAGCCCTATTATATTTAGCGACGGAACAACAGAATTACAGGACGCCTTGGTTTCTGTACAAAGCAAAAAAGTTTGAATGAGCCATTGCCTTTATAAATCTGACTGATTCTTTTTTCTGTTAGTAAAAGATGTTACACCCAGACCACAGAGAGGAAGCAAAGGCATTGTCGGTGGAACAGTCGGCTAGATAACGGAAGGACAGGATTCTTAAGTTTGCAAACTCCATGTACTTCTTGATTTGCTTCCTAAATCCTGTATTTGACACACGAGGTTTCCTGAATGGTTCTTTACAGGGACGCCTTTACCAAAAGGATCATCAAATGGTCATGAATTATGTCTGAAAAATGTAGAGAAGTGTGTATGTGCACACGTGTGTGCATACAGTGGGACTATTTTAAACACTGTTCTGATGGGATAAATATTTATGTGTTTGTGAATGCAGCCATAAGGAGTAAAGAGAAAGAAAGATCCAAAAACCTGTCAGGGACTTTATAATGAAATGTGAGGTAGAAATCAGAAAGGCATATGTTAGTGTAGCACCTACGTTCTTGAGGTAGTTCCAGCTGCAAGTTTCATAAGACCCAAAATCACAGTGGGTTAGACAGGAAGTCCAAAGATATGATCAGTGGAGGTTGGTGAATTCAGGCATTCAATATTGTCATCAGGAAATGAGTTTTCTCGGCTCTGTTGTCCTCAGGCTTTTTCCTCATGCTGACAGTGTGGCTGCCGCAGCCCCGAATGTTTCTTACTCATGTAGCGTCTAAAGTCCGGGAGTAAGAGAGTGTCTCACTTTTGTGATCTTCTAAGAAATAGAAAAACTTATGCACGGGCTCCCTGATATGCTCAGCCACCTCCCCTTTGTGCCACAGTGGCCTTTTAGGATACGTTCTCCCTTCTCGAATCTAGGCACTGGTCCAGGGTAAATGGGGTTAGAGTGATGCCCATAAAATGACCAGGATTGATCCCCAGGACTAGAGAGGGACCTAGTCTCTCTTCTGAAGCCATAGTCTTGGATGAGTGAATAAAATTGGAGCTATGTTAGCAAGAATTCCATTAGAAATGACTGTAGGGTAGGCAGTCAGGATTGCCCCCTCAAGGTGATCGGCACCCTGCTAGAGAAGCAGGTGGAGAAGTGTGTCCTAGTTTTTGCTTTCTGAGCCAAAGGAAAGATGCCAGGCTTGAGATTTCTGGAAGAGTTTTATTAATTTACATCCTGTCAACCTATATGTGATTAAAGACAATAAAACTATTTAATATAGATTACAACTAATTTAGTGGTGTCCTCTTTTCCAATTACCCGAGGCATTTCTTGTACCCCCTGTGCACCTTCTTTGCTTTGGGGGGCGTGAAGAGGGAATCCGGAGTGTGTTGGGGGTTGGGGGAGGTAACAGAGATGCTAGATAGTCAGCATTTCCTCCTGATCGCTGTCTTTGAATTACCCAGGCTACTGTTTATTGTTTTCACAGACTGGGAAGCTAGAAACCATTGCTTCCACCTCCCCATCCACGAACTATGTAGAAAATTAAGGTCGTCATTTCTAGGACACCAGGGATCTACTTACCTGCTGCCATACACGGCAACTCTGGGCAGCCTGAGTAACTTGAATGTGTGCAGGGTGATTGTCCTTCTGCCCGCAGATAGCGTCACATCAAAATGTCAGCCCTTCCCTGAGCATGTAAGGGGGTAATGGTTGTAGAAGGCTTAGCCGCTCCCTACAGTGGGGATCCCCAGTGTCCTTGTGTTTGTGGGTAATGAGCCAACGACTCCCATGCTCCCACGCTTCCGTGTAACCAGAGATTGTCTTTTGCCGCTCCCCAGAGAGATGCAGATCAGCTCGTCCAGCACCACCACATCCGAGAGTCAGGACCCTTCTTCTGGGGACCCAGCGGTCAGTGCACTTCAACAACAGCTGCTACTCATGGTGGCTCGGAGGACCCAGTCGGAAACCCCACGGGTACGTTCCGGCCGCACTGGGAAGGTTCCAGAATCTGGGGTCTTGGAACTGGTTTTGTGGTCAAAAGACTGACAGAATTAGTCAGGTCCTACCATGAAGTTCATGCTGTGGCTGGGTTGTGGCGATCTCACTGCACGGTAGCCTACGGGGTGAAGGCGGGAAGACGCCGTTTAAATGACCGGTATCCTTTGTTGACAGGAACAGGATTGTCATTGTCTTACTGTTCTTCCAAGCACATTAGAAATTCACGACATCTTCTTTGGTTGCCAAGATGCAGGGATCCCATAAGGGCTTCCTTGGTTGGGATGCCTTTTGCTCACCATGGTTGGAAAATAGTCTGGATTTTTCTTTATTAATTTATGACAAACTTATATACCAAACATTCAGAGATTCTTAAAGAGAATCTTGACGTGAAGAAAGATTTCATTCTTAGAGCAAATGACATTATCATCAAGGGGGCTTAAAAGATGAAGGCTTCCATTATATTATCAAGAGGTGACTTACTGATGTTCATTCATTTACTCGGCACACCTTTATGAGGATGACTCTGGGAGAGGCAGAGCAAACGCTTCAGGACACAACACGTATGAGTCCCATTGTAAAGAAACAAATTAAAAACACAAATTTGAAAAGGAAACCGTCAGAAAATGGACAGTGACCAAAATAATTAGGACGGGCAATAATGGAGATCAAATAATATGTTATTTAAAAGAATTTTGAAGTCAGGCTTAGGACTTGGAGCTTGAACCTTATAGGAAATCTTGGAGGTTAGGTGTGATTTTCCCTTAGACTTACCATCTAAGGAAACCAGGGCAGAAGGCCCTGGTGTTGGGGCATTGGCTGGACTCGTCCCAGCTCAACGTTCCTTTCACTTTATCCTTCAGTCACTATTGAGATTTCCAGTTCTGCTCACCTCTCCCCAGCAGCTTCCACCATGATGTCTCATGAGCCCACTTCTGACAACCAAACAGAGGCCCTTTCAACTCCCCCATCCCAGCATTGGGCTGACTGGCCTACTACCTATACTGTATCCTCTTCACTCCTCTACCTCTCCCTGCAGGAGCTTTTCCAGGGAGCTCTACACTTCTGCCCTTGACAGGAGGCCAACAACTTAAACCCACCTGTGTGCATTCTGACAGTAGGCCTGGTCACTTGCTCTCCTCCGCATAACAGGCTCTCCTTTATATTTTAGCTTTTATTAGGTACAGTTCATGCTCCAAGTCCCAAGTCTGACTTTAAGATCCTTTTAAGTAACATATTATTTGATCTCCATTATTGTTCATCCTAATTACTTTGATCACTGTCCATTTTTCTGATGGTTTCTTTTTCAAATTTGTGTTTTTAATTTGATTCTTCACAGGGGGACCCATCCGTGTTGTTGTGTTTAGCTGTTCAGGTGGCTTGGGCCTTAACAGTGAGCAATGTCTGAGTTCTGGATTCTGCTGGGTTCCCCTAAACGAGACTGCAGAAGGAAAGCAGGCTTCAGCGTCCCATGCTCCTCCTCCCAGAGCAGGGCCTCGGGGAAAGTGACCTGACCTCTCAGAGGCTCAGTTCACCACGTTTTAAATTGGGATAATAGCATTTATGAGGAAGAGATCTTGTAAGGTTATGAGGATTAGAGATCATATATGGCAAAATTATGCCATAGAATCAGTGATAATGATTAACATCATCAAAAAAATTTTTTTTTAAGAGAGAGAGAATGTTTGAGTGGGGAGAGGGTAGGGTCAGAGAGACAGAGGAACAGAGATGATCTCAGGCAGGCTCCATGCCCAGCAAAGGGCCCAACTCAGGACTCCATCTCACAACCTTAAGATCATGATGTGAAGGGGTGCCTGGGTGGCTCAGTGGGTTAAAGCCTCTGCCTTCAGCTCAGGTCATGATCTCAGGGTCCTGGGATCGAGCCCTGCGTCGGGCTCTCTCCTCAGCGGAGAGCCTACTTCCCACCCCCCTGCCTACTTGTGATTTTTCTCTCTGTGTGTCAAATAAATAAAATCTAAAAAAAAAAAAAAAAAAAAAGATTATGTCCTAAAGAAGTCAAGAGTTGGATGCTTAACTGATTGAGCAACCCAGGTGCCCCCAAATTCTTATTAGTTATATGGAGCTCTTGAAGGTACCATTATTTTGAGCGGTAGAACTTTCAGGTAGCTTAGGGGAGAGGGATGGACCTTTACGTTCTTAAATATTTTAATATTACCAAAAAATATTTCTGAAATGTACCATAGACACACACACACACACACACACACACACACACACACACACACACCTTCTTAAGCTGAATATGCTAATCATCATTTCAATTGTTGCAGATAATTCAGACTCGTGAAAGGAGTCTTGCATATTATGCTGTAAATACAGATCCTTACGGGGAGTGTGAACAATGCATTTATCTTATCTCTTCAAAAGAACTTGTGTTCACCTTACGCCCTGTCACTATGTTTGCTAATCTCTTTTTTGAAATAGTAGAATGAAATGTGCGAGCCTAGCCCACTGGGCAGTGTGACATGGTGGTTCTTCGCTCAGGCTTAATTAATGAATCAGAGACTGAAAGAAATTTTTGGCCAGTGTGTCTATGCATTCACATAAATCAGAGACTCAGTCTCCATCGTGAGCCCTACCCTGGCCAGCCCTGTCTTTGCTGATGCTCCGCAGGAGCTCTGCTAGACCCCTTACTCCCAACTCCCTCCAGGGTCATCTAATGCACCTGCTCCCATGGCTCACTCCTCTCTCCTTCTCTAGACACACAGGCATTGATATGCTGCTGTTCATCACTGTGTTCTGATGGCTAGATCGCTTGTCTGCCCCCCAAGACTTGTCAAACCCTTTAAGCTACAAACTCTTTCTTGTTATCCTTTGAATTCTCAGCGTACAGTACTCACAGGATCTGGCTTAGGGAATCTGTGCAACAAGTATTTGTTGGATCGGTAAGGAAATGAATGACTGAAATGATGAGAAAAATTTCAATTTGGAATTTGTACCAGAAAACAGGCCATGAATAATTGCTATAATCCACGGAAACATTTAGCTCTGAGGTTCCTCGTTAGCCAAGGTGAAAAGTGAAACTCCATGAACCTGATTTTCTCATCCAGGAAGTTAAGTTATGGGCTGATTTGTACCTCAGAATGGGGCTGTATTTGGAGAGAGGATCTTTAAAGAGGTAATTAAGTTCAAAAGAGGTTATTAGGGTTGGCCCTAATCCAATAGGGCTGGTATCCCTCTAAGAAGAGGGGAATCCAGGCACAGATCCACACGGGGAAAAGACCACGTGAGGTCACAGAGAAGACGGCCATTGACAAGCAAAGGAGAAAGGCCTTAGAAGACTCAGACTTCCACCTTCAGAACATTCTGTTGTGTCAGCTCGCCCACTCCGAAACTAATAGAGAAGTCAAATCATTTTTCTTTGCCTTAACTTCTGAGATTTTTTTAAACAAGGATTTTTATTTAAGGATGAAAAATAGCACAACTTACTAGAATCTTTAATAACTTTGCAAACACTATAGATGTGAATATTCATGTGATTTTGTTTTCATACGGACCTTCCCTAACAGGAAAGGGTATAATATTAAACCTCAACTTAAGGCCAGTACTTTTCTTATAATTCCAAAGAATGCTGTTATCTTTGCTGCTGCTTATCCTTGACCTATTTTCCCATCCGACCTGAATTCCCACATCAGAAAGCAGTAAACTGTGGTAGCCCTGGCATTCTTTGTCTATGGGACATAAAGGAAAAAGCTCCCCTTTGTTGGGGGAGGTTTATCATAAACCACATAAATTCCTTGTCATTAGCAGAAGATGGTCTTCTGGCTGACATGACACAGTTTCCGCTCCGGTCTCTTTCACATCGGAATAGAATCCCAGACACAAGCAGCACTTACCGTCTCAACTTTCCTGCAGTGCTACAGCCAGTCCATCCTGTATACGGCCGTCCTGGATCCTGCCTTCGTGATGATCAGCTGCCCCTTGAAATGCTGTTTGCATTAATATTTTATAATCTGAAGAAGAACTTCATGTTCCGTAGCTGAGTCAGAGCACTAGCATCTGGGAACAAAGGTGGTAAAATGGGCCTCCTTGGGGAACAAAGGTGGTAAAATGGGCCTCCTTGGGGAACAAAGGTGGTAAAATGGGCCTCCGTGGAGAACAAAGGTGGTAAAATGGGCCTCCGTGGAGAACAAAGGTGGTAAAATGGGCCTCCGTGGAGAGCTCTGCTGTGCCCCGTGAAGCCCCTGATACAAGCCAGACATTCTGACCCCAGTGACTTCCACTGAATTGAGAAAAAGTCTGCCCGAGTCTAACCTTCCGCTGTCGAGGTCGAGGAGAAGCTGCACAACCTTTCAAAGGTGGCACCTCCCCCACCTTCACGGCTGCTCTTCTCTACTGTCCTCATCCCTTGTCTGGTCTTGGCCCTCCTTACCAGTCTCCTGTGCCTTATGTGTGTCAGCCTACAGGAAATTACAGCCCATCTTAAAGCTTTTTTGCAGAAGTACAGAGCCCAAACAAACGGGTGAAAGTAGAGGTTAGAATGATCGAGCCCTTCCACGTCTGGGTGTACATCCAGAAGAAGGTAAAGTGGAGATCCACAGACATCGCTCCAGAAGAATCCAGCAGATGTCTACATGCCCTTGGCCGTAGCAGCATTCCGTGCAGTAGCCAAGGGGTGGGAGCAACCCAGTGTCCGCAGACTGGTGAATGCGGGGACAGAATGGGGGGCGTCCTCACAATGGGGTATTCAGCCTTAAAAAGAAGGACGTCTGACACCTGCTGCAGCATGGGTGAACCTTGAGGCTGATGCCAAATGAAATAAGCCAGCCACAAAAAGACAAATACTCTATGATTCCACTTATGGAGGATCCTAGGTTTGTCAAAACAGAGACAGAAGGTAGAGAGGTGATTGCCAGGGGCTGGGGACAGAAGGGAGAGTTAGTACTTCCTGGAGACCGAGTTTCAGTTTGGGAAGGTGAAGACGTTCTGGAGATCTGTAGTACAACAGTACGGATACGGTTAACAGTACTGAACTATACACTGACGAGTAGTTAAGATGGTAAATTCTGTGTTGTTTTTTTAAGCACGGTGGCAAAAAAAAAATACAGGTTAGACATAGAAGATCTGCAGAGGGCTGGGGCACATAGAAAAGTCTCACGATAGTAGCAAGAAGCGACAAGCAATGGCCAACAGCAAAGAGGAACCTGGGGGCTGTGTATTTTTTTTTTTTTTTTTTGGTTCAGTTTAGTTAACTTATATTGTATTGTTTTGTTAGTGTCAGGGGCAGAATTTAGTGATTCATCAGTTGCATAGAACACCCAGTGCTCATTACATCACGTGCCCTCCTTCACACCCATCCCCCAGTTACCCCCTCCACCCAGCCACCTCCCCTCCAGCAACCCTCAGTTTGTTTCCTATAGTTAAGAGTCTCTTATGGTTTGTCTCCCTCTCTGGTTTCATCTTGTTTTATTTTTCCCTTCCTTCCCTTATGTTCATCTGTTTTATTTCTTAAACTCCACTTATGAGTGAAATCCCATGATAATTGTCTTTCTCCAACTTATTTCACTTAGCATAATATCCTCTAGGTCCATCCATATCATTGTAAATGGCAAGATTTCATTCTTTTTGATGGCTGAGTAATACTCCATTGTGTGCATGTGTGTGTGTGTGTGTGTGTGTGTGTGTGTGTGTGTGTGTGTGTGTACCACATCTTCTTTATCTGTCAGTGGATATCTGGGTTCTTTCCATAGTTTGGCTGTTGTGGACATTGCTGCTATAAATATTGGGGTGCGTGTGGGGGGCTTCATTTTTAATGGCCTCTGTGCCCAGAGAATGGCAGGAAGAGCCCAGTGTGGGAAGTCTAACAGGAGTCTTTCCACTTAACCTGTGACTTCGAGAAGCCACATCCTCTTCTTAGGATGAACTAACCGCACTCAATTAACACCATCCCCACTAAGGGGCCTCCCAGAGCTTCCTGCCTCACACCTTGGGGTGGCTTCGCAGCCCTTCTCCACCGTGGATCACATGGCCGGTCCAAGCACCTCACACAAAGATTTCATTTTAAAATGGTGCCAGGCTGGTGTGGTATTCTAGTGCCTAGCAGAGACAGAGGTTAAGTTTTAAACTGGAAGAACAGAGCTTCAATATTGCTGTCAAAGAATTCCTACTAATAAGGATCCAAGGAAAAGTGAATAGTTGTAAAATAGACCAGAAATAAGAGCCAACAATGCCAAACAGAAAGCAGAATCGGACTCTCAAAGGATTTAGAAACGATAATGATTAGATTCAGAATATGGACTAAATATGTCTTAGAGATAAAAGAAGAGGTTGAAAGTCTGAGTAAGAAGCAAAAGGCCATGTAATGACCAAGCAGATCTGATAAGAGCACTGGATACTAGAAATGAGCAATATAATAATAACAATAAAACTTGGAGGATTCAACAGATTCGATACATAAGAGCATTCAAAGCTTCCATAACCGCTGGGCTTTATGTAAAACAGAAGTGAAGAGAAGGTGATAAACACAACATTCAGGACAGTGATGATCCCGTGAGGCAAGAGGGAAGAGGATGGGACCAAGCGGTGGCCCACAGGGAATTTCTATGCTAACGGCAATGTTTTTTTTCTTATACAGGGTGAGAGCCACACATCTAGCTCTGAATTAGCTTTTTTTTTTTTCTTAAAATACCCTATGTACATTTAAAAGATGTGTATTTGCATTCACTCCATGTTTAAACAATGATGTATTTTTAAAAAGCATGGTATCTAGGGGTGCCTGGGTGGCTCAGTGGGTTAAAGCCTCTGCCTTCGGCTCAGGTCATGATCCCAGAGTCCTGGGATCGAGCCCCACATTAGGCTCTCTGCTCCGCAGGGACCCTGCTTCCCTTCCTTTCTCTTTCTGCCTGCCTCTCTGCCTACTTGTGATCTCTGTCAAATAAATAAATAAAATCTTAAAAAAAAAAAGCATGATATCTAGTGTTATTCAGTGTAGGGAACAATATCTCAAGGTACCCCAGAGTCTGGGGCTTTCACTGATGATATGGAGGATGAGCACCGAGTGCACCTGAGTTTGACGGTGAGAAGGTATGCAGGTATGTCCGGTAGCTTCTATTTAACAGCACAAGAAGGGAAAACCGGATATGTTTTGAAGATGGATATGACAGAGGTCAACATTAAATTCATTAGATTTGGAGAGCCTGATCTTTGGTTTTCTGAGAAGTCCAGCAATATGGAACATTTTGCTCCTCATTGCTAATGAATAAATGAAACAACTATGAACCGATATTTAATTGCAAATGTAGTCCCTGGAAATGCCATCGTAACAGGCTGTCTTCATGGCTTATGTTTTAGAGATGGTATCGAGCAGTGGCTGGTTTGGAGTCTGTGTGACTGTTAGATGTCCAAGGGCTGTTTTCTTATTGGCAGTGGGATGCCACGGGGTGTGTCTGCCATATTCTCCCTGATATTCCCATGCCCAGCCTTGTGTCAGGCTCCTAAGAGTTACTCATTTTGTATGTTAGACATACCCATGAAGACTATGTTTTGTTTTGTTTTGTTGAAAATTAAGTTCTTCTTCATAAAATTAAAGCCATCCTGAGATGTATTTGGGGCTAACACATTTTAAACCTGGAATTAAACTTTCCCATTTGTTTTATTGGTTTAGATTTTTTTCTATAGATATCTTGGTGTTTCATATCTTAGGTCTCACCAACAACCTAGAAAACTGGCGATGAAAACCTTTTTACTCTTAGTAAAATTTAAATATTTATTTCAACATTCTATTAAATAACACGCCTTTCAAAAATTAAGGCATTTCAGATCTTTTGTTGAATCCTGATCTTTTATGAGAATTATTTTCTCGGCCTTAATTAACAGCGGTGTTTTGATAGGAGTAGCATAAATTTAATGGTACATTATAATGGAATGGAAGTGTCTTGGTAAGAAAGACTATTTTTGTTGATCATCACCTTTCTCTGAAAGTACCCATTTTTATGACTTGTGTTGGTTTACATTTCAGAATCGGAACATCTGCTTTTTGTACTTTTGTTATTACGAGGTATATTTATGACAATACCATGTCGGTATGAAACGCTTTCTCTGTTGTTTCTTTTGGTACCTGAAAGCATCTGAGTCAGGATCTGGAAGATGCGTCATGTTCTTCGACACAAGGAAAATTCAACCGAGAGCAGTTTTACAAGTTTATCATTTTCCCCGGCAAGTGGATTAAAGTCTGGTACGATCGACTTACCTTGTTGGCGTTACTGGACCGGTAAGCCCGCTGAGCACGCAAATGTATGGATGGAAGACACAGTGGGAGCACACAAGGGCCCTCGCATGCTTGTAAAAAGAAATTGCCACTTGCTAATGTTCTCTGGAATGTTTTCAAGATGCATGCCTTTTGGGCTGCAAACCCAAAGGTGAAGCGGTGAGATCCTGACTGTTGGAGACAGTGGGAGATAGGAGAATTGGGGAACATGGTTTAGACTTGAGGTTAGCTCTAGGGATGGGGTCATGCCTTGGTGTCCGCATGGCTTCCCACATTTCTGTAGGAAGGCCTGAGGTTCCATGGGTCGCCTGGAACCTGGCCCATGGGATGTGGGCAGGGGGAGATGAGGGCAAATGAAGAGATACACCAGTTGGAATGTTAATGTTTTCTTTTTAAACCCTTTTATTCTTTCTTTCTTCTTCTTTGCATTGATCCTCAAGATGAAATGTGGGGTTGGAGTTGTGTCAGTGCACAGGGAGGGAGACGGGAGAGGGTCCAGTTCGTTGAGCACGGGTGGATCTGGGGCCAGGTCAGAGCCTTCCCGTGTCGGCCCCTTTCTCGCCCCCGCTGATCTCATGATCTACAGAGATCAGGATTTTGATCCTCGGGTGCCACGCTGTTCTGATGGGAAGGTTGGTTTGAAAATTCAAGATGTCTTTACTGACGCCATCATCAGCAAACGCAGAGTCTCACAGTTAAATGCCAGCCAGTGGGGGCCGTGAGAAGGCTGATCCCCTGCCTTGCTGTAGCTGGTCCCCCAGTGACTTCCTGTTATAGTAATGTCTTAAGTGGTGTGAGCACAGACTAAAAAACTACAGTCATGCAAAATTACAATAGTAAATTTCAGGACCTGCAAGCTAGGGAATGGAGTTATAATGGTTTTTCTCACAATGCTGTGTCACCCCAGGGGCGCACATTTAAGATGAATGTTTAAACGTAACTGAAATAGTCCAAGATAATGCATCCTGTTAGATGAGGCAGACTTTTTTCCCCCTGAAATATTAGTTTTATTTTCTGTCAAAAAGGATCTCTTGAAAGTTGGATTCCCTTGTGTTAACCCTTCATATTAGAAACAAATATTGTATAGGTTTCTAGGTGGGTTATTTAAATCTGCTCAGTGGCAACAGATTAACTGGAAATTTAATTAAGGTCTTAAAAAGGTTGATGAAGGGGCGCCTGGGTGGCTCAGTGGGTTAAGGCCTTTGCCTTCAGCTCAGGTCATGGTCTCAGGGTCCTGGGATCGAGCCCCACATGGGGCTCTCTGCTCAGTGGGGAGCCTGCTTCCTCCTTTCTCTCTCTGCCTGCCTCTCTGCCTACTTGTGATCTCTATCTGTCAAATAAATAAATAAATAATCTTTAAAAAAAAAAAAGGTTGATGAAGATTATTGCAGTTTTTAAAAGTTTATAGTTTTATAGTTTTAATCACTTCTGTGGCAGGTCACAGTGAGTTAGAAGGCAGTGTTCAAGGATGTGTAGCAATAGTAGCTCCCTTACTCGTGGGTCCCTTGTGGGTCCCTCAGCTGGTGTGGGGAGACCCTGGGAATCAGGCCCAGTGCCCACCACTGACTAGTGCTGTGATCTAAGGATGGTGTGAAACCTCCCTGTGCCTCAGTCTCTGGTCTGTTAAATGGGGATAATCTGTATATAGAGAGATTTCAAGGGTTAAATCAAGTTAGCCATACAAAGTGTTCTTTAAGTATTAGTTGCTGTTATTGTTAGTATGACCTGGAATGTGTCCCAGAACCCAGAAAGAAGAAAAATAAATAAAAATACAATGAAATTAAGGTAGCCAAAGTAGATTTTGTTAAGCCCAGATGCTAAAATTTAGGCCCTTCCTTCATGGGAGAAATCACCCTATCTTCAGAGCCCACGTAAGCCCACTTTCGGGCATCTCGTAGCACATGAGGGGAGCTGGTTTTCCAGCTCGTGGCCAGTTGAAAGGGAAAATAAGACAGCATGAACCACGAGCTGACAGTGAGGACGGAGGAAGAAAAACCCAAACACTAACCTAGAAAAACCCAGCAGCGTGGGATCGTTGCAAGGAGAGTGTTTTCCCCAAACAGGACCGTGGATCAGAATCACCTGGGAGCTTTGTAGAAGTATAGACTCCAGGCATGTGAAATCAGCCCTTCAGCCTGGCCTTGAGTACAACGTAGGGCTGTATTAAGGCACACCTCCCTAGTTCGCCTCCTTAGTTAGGACAGGGATGGTCTGAAATGTCTGTTTAAGAGAGCAGGAATTTACACAATAAATTTCACGTTTTTTACTCTGATAGTAAAATTTCAAAAGGCATAAATAAATTACCTTTGGTGTTCATTGGGGGACATTGTATTTAAAGCTCCACAAGGATTAATGAACTCGAATTGCCAAATTAAAGTTTATGAAGGAAATAAATACATAATAAAAAGCAAATGGAAAGAATCGGGCAAGACGTAGAAGAAATCGGTGAATTATAAGCACTGAAATTGAACTAATCGTTGCTATAAACTCCCATAGCTTAAGGCCTTCTGTTTGGTAATTTTCAACTTTACTCTGGAATTCAGGCTGATCTTCCTTGAAAATATTTCCTTTTCTGATCTTACCTTCATGGTTCTTAAAATTGAAGCCTTTCCTGTTTGTTTTTGGTTCAGCATTCATTCCGCTCATATATTTTTGGACTTGTCCTCCTTCTCCTTTTTAAAAGGAGAATGACTTTTTCTCTCGTTTTAAAAAACGATCTATTTATTCATTTTAGAAGGTGAGACAGCACGCGGTGGGGAGGGCCAGAGAGGGAGAAAGAGAATCTCAGGCAGACTCCCCGCTAAGCACAGGGCTTCATCCCAGGACCCTGAGATCACAACCTGAGCCGAAATCAAGAGTCGGACGCTTAACAGACTGAGCCACCCAGGCGCCCTCCTTCATTTTCTCTTACTTTTTATTCTGCTATTACCCCATCTTGCAAAACACTCAGGTTTTATTTTCATTTATCTTATTTTCTGGGTTGGCATCTAAAAGAGAAAGCTGCCCATCCGGGCGTCATTTCATTCATTCGTTCATTCATTCGTCAGATTAAAACGCCGCTGACACCAGGCACCTGCTCCGTGCATGGCTCTGCCCTGGGCAAGGGGTATATGGCCCTACCCTCATAGAGCTTGAATTCTGCCATGTGAGGTAGGCTGGAATAGACTGGAGTAGGTGCCATGAAAGACACACACAGGGCCTGAGGTAGAGAAAACTGGGGGAGAAGGGACACTCCTGTCACAACAGGGGCTTGCAGAAGCTTTTTCTGAGGCGAAGCAGGCAGACGGAGATAGAAACAAGAGAAAGAGTCAACCACGCGACAAGAGGCAGGAAGAGCGTTCCTACTTCTCACATGATCTCGTGGTCACCGTTGTCACCTTGAGAACATGCTCTCCTCTCTCCCATCTGTAGAAGTCCTCCCGGCCCACTCTCCCGCAGGCCACCGTCTGGTTTCTCCGCTCTCTTTTGCAGCAGAACTCCTGGAAGAGCTGGCTTGTGGCCTCTGCCTCCCAGTCTCTCATAAGCCCATTCCATTCACTCCCCGAACCCACCCCAACCCTGCCCTGGTCAAGGTCACCGTCAACCTGACCGTTCAGCCGTCATTGCACTAGACCATCTGCAGCCTCTGACAGAGTCGGCTCCCCTCCTTGGTAGGCTTTTCCTCTCCTGGCTTCGCGGACTCAGCCCTCTCTTGGTTTCCTTCTGTCTTGCTGGTTACTCCTTCATACCACAGTCACCTTGGCAGGTAACCTCTCCCTCCCGGCCCCCCATGTTGGAGTCCCCAGGTGCTGTACACTTGAGAAGTCCCTTCTCGGTGGGGCGTGGTCTGCCCTTCCTGCTGAAAATTACAACAGTTCCCTACCCAGACGCTAGTAATTCTTCTTACCTTGTCTGTTTATTTTTTGATTATGTTAATCATCTCCAAATGCTGTATAATATAATATTTCTTGTGCATATTACTAATTTATGCCACTACCCACTGGAAAGAAAGCTCCAGAAGTTTTGTTCACTTATGTATTCCAAGTACATAGAGCCGCGGCAAGCAGTCTTGCGTGAATCAAATGAATCCACTTCCCTTTGCAAACTGGCTCCCCATCTCACCTTCTGCCATTGACTCTGCCATGATCCGTTCTTCCCCAGACTGAACTCTTGAAGTCATCTTTATTTTTTCAGTCAACCGTTCACTGTACATAGTCCATTCAAAGCCCTCTCTGCTCTGGTCTGTATTGCGTCTCAAAGCCACATCACCTTCCCAGCCTCCCAGCCTTGACCTTCTTCCAGACCCTCATTCCTTCTCCCCTGGAGTGTTGTTTATCCTTGCTCTGCTGCTTCCCCTCTAGTGCATCTTGTCAAACTCTGCCAGATAAATCTTTCTAAAGTACAGCCTTCATCATGGTGCTCCTTGCCCAGGGAGTAAACTTTTTCACCTGGTATTTAAATAGAGATGCATGGGGCGTTGTGGGAGTGGGAGGATTGGGGGCTGGGCCAGTGGAATGGAGTCCCGCTGGAGAAGAATCTGGGGAAAAATATTTTTTCAGGAACATTATTTTTCCCCCTCAATAGGAAAAAAGCCTGTTCATTTAATTGAAAAAAAAATTTTTTTAAAGTTCCTGAGCCTTTAGATATTTTTAAGTCTACATCAAAATATTATGAGCACACTAAAAAATACATAAAGAATTTTATGGACCTGAACTAACAAAATATATTTAGCTCTGTAAGAAGTGCATAGTGGAAAACAACAAAAAAACCTCATGAATTTTCCCTTTTATTTAGATATATTTTGATCCCTCCATAAGTTTGTTTTTTTTTTTTTTAACTTTCAGCTTGAGCATCATAATATCTGAGTTCTTCCCATGTCTATGCACTTTGATTCTATACATCTTAATTGCCTGATTAAAAGATCGGCAAAAGATCGAACAGACACCTCACCAAAGAATACGTACAGATGGTGGATAAGCTTATGTAAAGATACTCCACAGCATTGTTGGGGAGTGACTAATGAAAACAACAGGGAGACACACAAACCTATTGGAATGACCAAATCCGAAACACTGACAGCACCAGATGTGGGCAAGGGTGTGGAGCAGGAGGAACTCCCATTCATCATTAATAGGAATGCAAAATGGTAAAGCCGTTTTGGAAGATAACCTGGTATTCTTACCATATGACCCGGCAATTATGCTCCTTGGAGCAAATCAACTGAAAACTTAGGTTAACACAAAAACATGCACATGGATGTTTACAGAAGCTTTATTCAGACTTGCCAAAATTTAGAAACAACCAAGATGTACTTTAATAGGTGAATAGATAAACCATGGTGCATCTGTGTATTAAAATAGTATTTAGCGATAAAAAGAAACAAGTTATCAAAACACATAAAGACACAAAGGAATCTTAAACACATATTACTAGGTGAAAGGAACTGACCAGAAAAGGCTACCTGTTGTATGATTCTGATTATCTGACTTTCTAACAAGGAAAATCTGTGGAGATGGTAAAAAGATCCATGATTGCCAGAAGTTGGGTTTAGGCAGAGGTGGAGAGGCAGAGCAGAGGATTTTCAGGGCAGTAAAAGTACTCTGTGGGCTGCTGTAATGGTGGATAGATACATTCACCATACATTTGTCCAAACCCACGGAAGGTACAACACCAAGTATAAACCATAATGTGGACTATGGACTTTGGTTGATAATGATGTGTCACTGTTGGCTGGTTATAACAAATGTACCACTCCGGGTTGGGGGGTGTTGATGGTAGGACAGGGTGTGAGTGTGTGTGTGTGTGCGCACGCGCGCATGCGCGCACGTGTGTTTGCAGGGAGGGGCTATGTGAGAACTCTTCATACTTTCCCTCAATTTTGCTGTGAATCTGAAACTGCTCTTAAAAAAAATAAAGTCTGTTCATTAAAAAAAAAAAATGCTCATGAGTGCTACTTGCCAGGAATGAAGTAGACAATCGTCCCTTCCTAAGAATAACATATGTACATGAGCAAACATTGGTGAACCTATAAATATACTAAGAATTCTTGGGAATGGCCCATCCACACTCCTGACCTTGCAGTCCACACCATGCTCCGTTAGTCCATTTCAGCCCCTTCCTCCCATCACTATGCCCTGCCTGTTGTCTTTCACAGAAGTCGGTCACCTCTCAAGTCTTAAGCCTAGCCTTGGCTCATCCTCAACTGTTGGCCGGCCATCCCGAGCTCTTGACCCATTCCCTTGCTCCCATCTAGCAGCCTCTCCTCTCCTTAGTGCCTCCCATCCTACCCAGCCTCCAAGAGCCAGCCTTCATCTCCTTGTCTCAGCATCCTCAAGCCCCCCTCCGCAACTCACACCTCTTACTCGAGGTCCGTCAAGAAGACACCACCCAGGGAGACTGTGGTCTTGGCACACCTCAGTTAGACCCTCTGCACATTAGCTCTCGGGCTGGAGCTCTCCTGGCTCCACAAACTGGGAAGCAGATTCTGGTTTCAGAGCTTGTACCTGGAAGGGATTTCCTGCTTTAGCTAAGTGTTAACGCACACCTTCCCCCTCTAGAGGAACCAGCGCAGCTCTTCATCTGAAATGCATTTCAGGCAGTGGACAGAGTAGCTAACCATGAGGCCCCGTGTAGTGATCATGGAGACGCAGTGGAATTATATTTCTTTTATTTCAATAACAGGAAACTGGGGTTAAAATATGGAGTGTGCTTGCAAAATACAGGGATAATGAAAGGTAGGAGGGAAGGAGGGAAAGAAAAGAAAGAAACCTTAAAATTTTGTTACTGAACATAAAGGTGAGCTTAAGGCGACTATTCTGCTGTCTCTGCAAGTCCTTTGAGACGCATTCGCATTCACGTGAGATCTTTAGAAATAGGCTTACCTTTTATCTCCTTTGTTTTTATTTGTTTATCTTACGCAGGACTGAAGACATCAAGGAAAACGTGCTGGCGGTTCTACTCATCGTCCTGGTCTCCCTTCTCGGATTTCTGACATTGAACCAAGGCTTTTGCAAAGACGCGTGGGTGCTCCTCTTCTGCCTTGTCATGGCCAGCTGCCAGTACTCCCTGCTCAAGGCAAGACCACCTCTAATTCTTACCGTCACTAAGGTACCCTTGAAATCATGAGATGATGACACAGAGACTTCTGATTTCTGTTCTAGAGCGTTCAGCCTGACCCTGCCTCGCCAATCCACGTAAGTTGCAAATAACGGGCAAGGAGCTTGTCTTGTCTGTTTGTGTTAAAGATGGGGGGAAAAAACTTTTCAAAAGGCAGAATATATATCAATGTACATATAGTGAATATGGAGATAGAAATGAGAACTCATGGTTGCCAAGTTCAGGCTACATCTGAGAGTGTGGTGGGGATGGTGGTTGGGGACGGCGGGGAGTGACAGGATACAGAGGGTCTTTTCAAACCCGCTGGCCTCACATCAGGGCCGACCATGCAGCCCAGGGTGGGAAAGACTGCCCTCGGCCATCAGCCTGCCTGCTTCTGTTTCCTAGTTCCTCCGCTGAATGTTGGACTCTGGGCGGGTTATGTGCACTTGCCACGTCTCTGTTTCTCTGCCTATCAACAAGGATAATGAAAATGACTCTGGGGATTAAATAATCTGTTTTAACTTCCTTTAAAATGGTACCTGGAGCATAGATGCTGAGTGAGCGGGACATATCATCATTGGTAACATCATTTGTGTAAGCACAGGTCATTACGTTCTTTACCTGAAGCTGATCTCCTGTCCCACCTTTGCAAGAATATTGTTACTTTTCATCCACGCAACTTTGGGCTAACTTAGAGCGGAGCCTCTGGGCTCACTGTACCAATCTGCTGGTGCTCGGACGTCCTCCCACGAGCAGTTTCCACTGACCCTGCTGCCCTGCCCCTGCAGGGTGCTGGGGGATGGGGTCCGGCCCGGACCCTGCAGGTACCCCGGCTGCACACTTTTGTGCCGAGCCCCTCCCTGGAGAACCTCTCGGCTCTTTGAGGCCCTTCTTTCTTTTGTTATGGTGAGCTGTGTGCCGCCCCCCACAACCCCGTCCCTGAGCCAAAACCCTTCCAGAGAAAGAAAGCTCGATCTTCCCTCTATTGTGCTTTGAAAAAAATTCATATCCAGGATTTAGGGCTGCTTTTAAGTCTGTGATAGCTCATGTTTAGCCCATAGTAATTAAGAAAAGCTTATAATTGGACGATCACATGGCATACATTGCTATCTTGTTAAATTCCTCTGTTCCCCATAATTGGTTTACATATAATACATCTTCTTTTATTCCAGAGTCTGAATGTCAGGATAAGTAGAAGCAGCATAATTAGGGTATTAAGATGTATTGTTGTGATTATCGTCAGAAATCTGGGTCAGGTGGTGCGCCCAGAGATGCGGAGCTCTGCAGTCTTTTCGCTCAAGCCCTCCCTAGATGTCACATCCTACCTCCTGCTTCAGGAAATACACCCTCCTTTCTAGTAATGGCACTTCAGTATCACCGCTTTCCTGGGCGACTTGGGGGAGGGGTGTTAGATGCTATTAAACCCTCGTGTTCTGCATGTACTTTCCCCAGTAATGCAGACCATGCTAGGAGAGGTGATGGCGGGAACGGCCCACGCAATCCCTGTGGACCTGTCGTGGCTGGTAGCAGCCGCCCTCTGTCCTTGCTCTGCATTGGGGTTATGGTGCCTTATCCGGTCGAGTTCCTGGAGGGCTTGGTCAGGCGGGCCGCCCTGTATCTGAGTGAGCCTACGCGCGGAGAGTAAGAAGTGACTTCTCTTACTGTCGTCGTTAGACGTTGTGTTTAATATGATTGGATCACATAGGTTTCTCGGTAGATTAGCCCGGTTTGAATTACCAGCTTGCTGCCGGTTCTGGGGGGAGAAAATGCGGGAGGTACGAAATGGTTCCTCTTGCCGTCTGCCTGAGCCATGTGGGCGTTTAGAAGGCGGATGTGATCTCCAGTTTATAAATGTGAAAACCTCAGGAAGGACGTGGTCAGGGGAGCAAACCAAGTCTGGCCACCGAGGTGGCTCTCAGGGTCATCGCCGACTCCTGCCCTGGGCATCACGTGACCCCAAGTACTTAACTTCGCTGCTGGGGAGGGGTTATCCCCAAATTCAGTCAATTCTTGCTCTTAGAGCGATTGACTGAAGTTTCTTCTTTGTTTCCCTCCAGAGCACACAGAAGCCAGATTTTGAGCCAGTGGTTCGAGCCAGAAGATAGCAAAATAAAAACACTCTTTTTCAGATATAAATGCAGAATTAATGTCGTGCTGGTAGATACGGTACAATAGACCCTAGGGGCTGACAGGATGCATCTGGTTATTAAAAAAAACAGGTCTAGGTGAGCCGAGCCTAAAAAACTTGACGGTCTGGGTGGACCCCAGCAGCGTTTGAGGATGAGACCGGCCGCACGCAGTAACGGACAATTAGGCTTTTCCCGTGCATCCCCGGATCGGCACGCGGTCTAACCAGCCATCACCGCCGTGGATTACCCCGAAAGCGAAGTTCAGGAGGGTGTCTAAGAGGCAGCAAGAAACGGGCAGGTCCTGGGCAGAGACAGACTCTGGGGCCTTCTCAGCCCCCGGGATTCTCAGTGGGTGTGGCTGGGGCAGCCCCTGGGAATCTGCCCCCTACCCCACCCCCAGGAGATGAAGGTGGGCCGTGACCTCAGATGCCCCACGAGCCACCCTGGGGTAGCGCGTGGGGCTGGGGATTTGAATCCAGCCTTACCGCGTACAAACCCGGAGATCTTGGGCGAGTCATTTCTCTGTATCTCAAGTTTTTCACCTGTGCAAGAGGAAATCATGAAATGGGATGGTGCCGGGATGAAACAAGACGGCGTCTCAAGTGCCCGGCACAGTGCCTGGTACTGTGGAAGGAGCTGACAAATCTTAGCAGGTTTTTTTGTTTGTTTGTTTGTTTGTTTTTTGGAGGGTGTAAAATATGGATAATAAGAGCAACCTCAGTTGGATTTGGTAAAGACTGAATTGGACAATACATACAGTGAGCCCAGCACTGGGCCTGGAATATAGTAAGTTTCCTGTTTCCTCGCCGCAGTACAAACTCCAAAGAGCAAGGGCTGAACTCGTTATGTGTTCTGGTCGGTCAGCTCTGACTACTCTACAGGGAAGACATTTAGTACCACTTCTTATTCTGTAAAAAATCACTGGGAATGATTTTTTTGAAGATTTTATTTATTTATTTGAGAGAGAGACTGTGCATGTGTGTATGGGCGGGGGCAGGGCGGGGCGGGGCAGAGGGAGATGGAGAAGCAGGCCCCAAGCAGGGAGCCCGACATGGGGCTCTATCCCAGGACCCCAAGATCATGACCTGAGCTGAAGCCAGACTGAGCCATCCAGGTGCCCCAGGAATGCTTTTTGTAAATAAACTTTTTTATTTTAGAACATTTGGGAAGATAATACAGAGAGTTCCATATACCCCACACATCCGTCACCATTAGTGAGCCCATAGTGACACATTATTAGGAACTAAAATCCATGTTTTCCTCAGATTTTCTTAGTTTTAACCTAATATCCCTTTTCTGCTTGAGGAACTCACCCAGGATAGCACACTGCTTTTGTTATAGTGACAGCTTCTCAGACTTTCCTTTTTTTTTTTTTTTGGATGACCTTGATGGTTTTGAGGAGTAGTGGTCAGGGATTTTGTAGCCTGCCCCTCAGCTGGGATTTATCTGACGTCTATGTTATGATTAGTCTGGGGTCATACACCTTTGGGAGCAAAGCCATCCAGGGGAAGAGAGATTTTCATCACGTCACGCTGAGGGTATGTACTATCTACCTGACTTACTGCTGTCGGTGTTGACCTTGATCCCCTAGCGTTTATCAGAGGAATGATCTTGAATGACATATAAAAATTTTCTCAATCCTCAGTCCTAGAAATGAGAAGGTCAACTTAGTCTTTGTGGCTCTTGATTGAAAATGAAATTATATTTATCTCTTCAGTTATGTACTTACTTTGCTCCAAAAAAGTGTTCTTTAAAGCCTGAGCCACTCTAAATGGCCTTCTTGAATTCTTATCTACTGGATTTCTGCCATGAAATAGGGACGGAACTTAGGTCACCTCCCTCCTGTCTGTCTTTCGCTGCCTCTGAGGGACGTGCTGAGGCAGTGGGCCAGCGTGTAAGGTGGGTGCAGGCAGAGTGATGGCACCTCGGCCCCCACTCTGAGGTGTACTGCCACAACCACCTCGCGTCCCCCTTGGCTGGACAACAGCATTGACCCATTTGTCAAGATTCACAGACCTGAAAGCTAGCAAGCTGGCCCTGAAATACATCATTCTGTGAAATGAAATTATAAACTATATGAAATTATAAACCGAGCTTCCAGAAACTCATTCGCCTGCGCCTTTTCAATTTTTAAAGTAGTTGATCGGATTTCAACCGTATTTAAATGGAAGTAGCATTTTAACAGCTGATAGGTGTTATTTGGACTTTTGGTTGCTGCATGTCTACTACTGCCTTCTCTGAAATGTTTTGGGTTCTCCTCTACACCCCAAGTAGGAGTCACAGCCTACTCACTGGCTCAGGTTCTCCGGGGGCTCTGCTCTCCGTGGGCAGAAGCCCCCCACCCCGTGTTCCTCCTTTTGCTCCACACACAAGGGGAACTGAAGTATATCATTAAAAATGCTCCGACGGCGCATCTGGGTGGCTCAGTCAGTTGGGCGACTGCCTTCTGCTCAGGTCATGATCCTGGAGTCTGGGGACTGAGTCCCACCTCAGGCTTCCCATTCGGCAGGGAGTCTGCTTCTCCCTCTGACCTTCAACCTGCTTGTGCTTTCTCTCTCTCTCTCAAATACATAAATTAAAAAAAAAAAAACTTAAAAAATAATGCTCAGATGACTCTAAACGGACAGCTGAGTTACTAACCCTAAAGTAAAAAAGAACTTACCAACAAGCACAGAGAGATGAAGTCCCAATCAGCGAACCTGCACCATCGCTAGAAACTATGAAGCAGCGAACTCCTATGCTCGTGGTGGCAGTTCAAGGTCCATAATACAGTGTCCCAGAGCGGTGGATGGAGCCTGCGGTTACAGTTCTTCCCCTTCTCCCCCCTCCAGAGCTCTTTAAGGAAAAGTCAACACCGAAAGCTGTTGCTAATGCTGTCCCCCAGACCCCGTATTTGCTTTGCAGTATGTGTTTAAAGAATGATGGTTGTGGATGAAATTCCGTGCCATCAGGCTGAGTCCCAGTGCCGAATGCTCTCCTCTTCCTGGTTCTTGTTGGGAGCCAGGATGCAGTGGCCAGCACAGATCCTCAGGCTGGGGACAGATTTCTTAATTTGGCAAAAAATTAAGGCATAGAATGCGTGCCTCTGTTTACTCTTGGCAGAATGAGAATAATAAATACTTCTTAGCGTTGTACCGAGGATTAACCATGTGGGTAGCCTGGGGCCTGGGGTGGGATACATGTTAGCTCTTGTTGCCCTGGCTGTTCACAGCAGCTGACAAAAATACCGGGCCCCTGAACATGGCCGGACCAGCAGGTGTGCAAACTCCATAGGTCCAAGGGGGCCGTTTCCTGCCCTGTGGACCGAGGAAGCAGAGGACACCCATGTGTAACACCTGGATCCCACACCTGTGGCAGGCCCGTGACCTTGTATGTGTGTGTGTGGGGGGGTGCTGATAGGAAATCCAGCTGCACACGCAGACAGTCTCCAAGATGCCCACAGCTGAAGCTGTGGCTCTCCCCCAGGGTATTTTAAAGTTGAAGTCACATGGGAAACAGTTGGATGAGTTGTAAAAAAGACTGATCAGACTTTACCTGGCGGGATGAGTGGAATTTTTCTATCGGATGAAAGAAACATCCATCCTCAGGGGTCTGATGATTGATTCGTATGTGAAAGAAGGAATTGGGGAGCAGGGGAGTGGATATTTGTAGAAGGCGTTGTTAGGAATCGGGAAAAATAAAAGTGGCGTCTATGCCACACACTAGTGATACGCTTAGAATGGTTTAGGGACCCAAAGCCCGGGATGGGAAGGGAAGCGGAGCTTTGGCGTGATGATGAGGGCAGGCTCTTTGCCAGCGAGCCAGCCGCAAGTTTTGTCCCATAAATTACAATTAGGAAGGGAGCATTCCCCTGTCCGTACATAAAGTTGAACTTGGCCGATTTCAGATGATATCACAAACTTGTTCAAGACCAGAATCTCCATTCCTAGAAAATGTATTTTTAACCTTTTAGGAAAAGGAAGAATCAGGGCAAGAGGGAGGCAGCTCTTTAATTTTATATCCTAAGCGATGTCACTTTGAGGAATATCTCGTATGCTCACGCGTTTGTATATCAAGTAGCTGTCTATACCAACCAAGTTAGTTTGCTTTTCACTTGATACGAAATACATTAAGATTTCACTTAGGCTTTCGTTTCAATTTTTTTTTTTTTAATGCAGAAGTATTCCCAAACCCACTACTCTATGACCCAGTTGGATTCAAAAGGAAATTTCATAAGAGTGCAAATATTCCTTTCAAGACTGAGTCTGGACTCAGGGCCAAACATAGCCAGCCCCCATGGACAGCCTGTGTTTTCCTTCCTATTAAAAGATGGTCTCAGAATAGGACCATTTCTATTATAGAAGCAGTGGCAATTTAAATTGCATTTCTAAATATAACATGTTCAAGGCAGTGACTTTAAATATTCACATCCGAACCCATATCACTTTAATCTTTACTTTTTATACCCAAAGTAGTTCATGAATTGCAAAGAAAATTCTCCCCCTAATTCATTGTTGTTGGTTTTTTTGAACCTTACGAATTGTGTATTGGTTTATGACATGTAAATTCTTCATTGGCTTTTGCCCTGGAAAATTTGATTTTATATCTTTTCCTTAATTTTTCTATCTATTCAAGGAGAAGAATAAAAATGTTTCTACTTCTCCTCATAACAATATTTTGAGGGCTGAGACCTGTTAAGTTTTTGGTCCTCCTCAAAGGAAAATGTATATAAATGGTGACTTTTTTTAAATTGGATTATTCCCTGTGCTTACGCTAAGACATTTTATGCAATCTCTGCGGGTATAAATTTGCACCTGTGCGATCTTGCTTTTTAAGACAAGGAAATCAAAGCCCACCACTTATAATTCTGTTTTTTATTAATAGCAGGGTTCAAGGTAGACCATGTAAAGCAAGCAATGGCTTATATTAGTTTTGCTCTTGAAATGAAGAATACAAACGGATATTTTGCTCTTGGGGAAGCACTGAATTAGATCTAAATTGTATCCAAGGATGGTAATTAAATTTTCAGCTAAGACTTGTTGAGTCTGAAAGGCATAACATTCTTGTTGGTATTCTTTTTCTTGTCAGAATAAGTATCCGAGGTTGTTTTTTTTTTTTTTTTTTTTTCTTTTCCTGGTGTTTTGTGTATATGCATTATGGCGGGGGGGGGGATGTGATTTATGGCGTAAGTTGTATGAGATGATATGAATTACTGACTATGAAGCTTTTGTCACTTAATCAAAATAATAGGTACCATTCAGACATTGTGTTTGTTTTCTAGGGACACAACCAAATCATAACATATAGCAGACCAATCTATTTTTGTGTGCTGTGTGGCCTTATTTTGCTTCTTAATACAGGGGCCAAAGCCCGGCACCCTCCCACTTACGTTGTCTATGGCCTGAAGCTCTTCTCTCCGAGGTCCCTCCAGTCAGCTAGGGACCTCTTAATAGGTAAGTGAACTTGGGGGTTGTGGGGAAGAATACAGAGGAGGGTGGGTACGTCTCCCTTTTATATTCTGAACCGCTAGTGGGAGAAAACCTCCTGTGTGATTACTGGATGAAGAGATGTGCATTTCTCGTTTGACTTGTACACATTCAGAAGATGGTCTGGGAGCTGGAGCCCCACAGCATCCAGCAGCAGCATGATTCTAAAGGAATGTGGTGTCCGTGACCGAGAAGGTGTAACGCTCTCATATCAGAAGACCAGGGGCTGTGGTGCCTGGTGCAGGATACCGGGGGCTCCCCAGGGTTTGCCACTGGGGTGGCGGTCACGGTCCCACCCATGTGGCACAAACACTCTGGCAAAGCCTGAGTGTGCATGGTTCTCAGTCCAGGCAGCGTCCCGGATGTGCTAGGCACCCAGCCTGTCCTCTAGGTGCTTCTTAAGGTCTAGGCAGTGTTTCTTGTCAGGTACTCTGTTCACAAAGGTAGCCTGCCCAGGGTCGTGGTTCAGCACCTGGCTGTTTGAGTTCCAGCTCTGCCACTTTGCTAGTTGTGTGACCTTGAATTCAACAGTATATGCGGGCAAAAATAATACCCACGTCCGAGGTCCATGCGAGTTTTAAAGATTTTTTTTTTTTTTTTAATTTGACCGAGAGAGAGATCACAAGCAGGCAGAGAGGCAGGCAGAGAGAGAGGAAGGGAAGCAGGCTCCCTGCTGAGCAGAGAGCCCGATGTGGGGCTCAATCCCAGGACTCCGGGATCATGACCTGAAGGCAGAGGCTTTAACCCACTGAGCCACCCAGGCGCCCTCCGCGTGAGTTTAAATGATTTAGTACATGTAACCCTGAGGACCAGGGCCGGGCACCAGGTGTTAGCTCTTATCATTGTCATTATCCTTACTACCTGGAGAGGCTGGCCCAGTGCTGTCCTCAGCTATGAAGACATCACTGCCCGCGCTCTGAGAATTCTTGTCGTGACATGCAAAGGTTGACGCGCATGCCAACCTGTGACTGGCTGCGATCACGTTGCCCAAATGAGTTGATAAAGGGCAAGCACCAAAGACACAAGCCCCTGTGAATATCTTACTCAAGAGGAGCTTTTCAAAGCCACAGATTCCATGTCATTCTTTCCCTGGCCCCCATGACAACTCCCCGAGTCTCTGCAGCGGGACTGGGAAGGGCTCCCAGACATGGGAGGAAACCATGGTAGACATGCCGCCCTCTGACTCTCCTTCCCAACCACTATCTCCCCATTCTTCTTCCTACTGTAGTGGCAGTAAACTGGTCACTCCCCCACATGCAGCCCCCCACCAGCCCACCTTTGTCTGTGTCCTCTATATCTCTCTTCCTGTTACAGCATGGGAGGGGCTGAGTAGCTTGATAATAGCAAAGGGTCAGGCTCCGTGTTTAGAGAATCTCTGAGCTCAAGTAGGAAACATGGGGGGGGGTAGAGGAGGGGAAAGAACTGATCCCATGATTAGGTTCCCAGGCTGTGCCTCTTGCCCAAGAATATTTGCTACTTACTACCCTCTCGGATATTTTTCACTTTACTTTTTTATATTACTTGAAGTTCTGTCAGTTGGAACACACACACACACACACACACACACACACACACACACACACACACCCTGAGAAAGACTTTCGGAAACTTTTACCTTTCTATAAATGAACCGACCCATCTCCCTTTTGAGATGAAGCAATGAAAAAGTCAGAGTCTGAGTAGACACAGACGCCCAGGCATGGTTGTGCAGGCTGGAGACCCTCCCCTTCCTGCTGTCTTCTTTCCAACAGCAGCGGTGGAGTCCAGAGCACAAGGACCCAGGGGGGCCTGGGGATTAGCAGCAAAGAGGGCAGGAAAGCATTTTGGAAGGTTCAAGAAACACATGTCCAGGGCGTCTGGGTGGCTCAGTTGGTTGAGCGACTGACTTCAGCTCAGGTCATGATCCCGGAGTCCCGGGATCGAGTCCCGCATTGGGCTCCCAGCTCCACGTGGAGTCTGCTTCTCCCTCTGAACTTCTCCTCGCTCATGCTCTCCCTCACTGCCGCTCTCTCAAATAAATAAATAAAATAATAAAAAAAAAGAAACACATGTCCATGTCAAAATGTTGCCTCCCTTCTCTGCAGCCCACACTCAATCTTGGGTACCTCCTGACCATCTTTTCCCAGGATCTCGAGCATGGGTTAGTGTTGACAGAGCTCCACCCAGAACAGGTCACAAGGATGTGGGGTCTCACCTGGAGCCTTAACTACCTTGGTGACTCCTTGTCTCATCCCCATCCCTTGTGTTCCTGTTCTGGGCGCCCGGGACAACCTTGACTGTGCTAGTTGATGGCCCATTTCCCCTAAGCTTTGCGCCATCTTCTCTGCCCCCATAACCCATATTTCCATAGCACCAAACCATCTCAGAGTTGTCTGTTCACTTGTGATTATTTGGCTAATGTCTGTGCCCTCTCCAGCCTGCGTGCTGCTCCGTAAGGACAAGGCAGATCCCGTCCCTCCTTTCTCACACCGACTCCCTGGCACCCCGTGCTGTGTCTGGCAAATACAGGCACTAAAGAAATGTTTGTTGAGTGGATGGACTAATGAACACAAGTGTGTTTAAGTAGTAATGAAATTAATGTACGGGTGAGTATTTGGAAGACTCCTTCACTGTCATTCTCCGACTGGTCACCTCAGCCCTTACAGTGAGTAGGGACACGATAAGCACCTCCTGAAGGTGATTTGGAGAAAGAAGAAGAAAAGGGTGTCATACATTGTGTGTAGAAATTGTTTTTCTGTACACAGTTGTCTTTCATTTCTCTTTTTCTTTAATTTGCTTCTATAAACAAGCCAATACCACTGAGCGCATGTAGTTGTTTGGAACAGCAGATTTGCCCTGGCATCAGAAGGCGAAATGTTACGAGGGCTCAAAAAGTAAGACCTTAGTGTACTTGGTAAAAGCCTGAGGTCTTACTTTTAGCAGAAACCCTTGTTCTAAAATCAGCTACTGGCTGCATGTATTCTCATTTTATTTTTCTTCAGACCAATTCCGCTGAGGGGAGATGAGGCAGGGAATATGGCCTTCCTTGTCTTTCTCTCTGGAATTCCCTTTTCCTCATTAAAGCTTTACCTTAAGAGATATTTTTGTCTGCTTGTCCACGGTAACAAGTAAAAATAGTGGTAAATAAACGAGCAAGCCAGCTAAATGACTTCTGGGATAAAGAAAAATGGGAAAATAGAACAATAGCAATCCCCGTGGAGGGAATGTGTTAAACACACTAATTTGCACTGAGCAGGAGAAGATTGTGGAACGGATTTAGAGCCATTGGGAACGAGAGGAAGGCGATAGAGGTGTATCCTGATTTTCTGACTTGATGAGGGAAGGCAAGGGCAATTCAAAGTCATTCATTCTCCTTTGTGGAGGCTCTCCACCTTCTGTCCCTTACTACCACGGGATCTGAGTGTATGTGGCTCCCGCCAGAGTTAGGTTCAGAGACTAACAAGGAGAGAAGAAGAAATGAGGGGAGAGCAGAAGGGTATTGGGTTGAAAAAGTCGTGTATGTTTCCTATAGCTGCCATAACAAAGCACTCCTCATGGGGGCCTGAGAACATCAGAGATTTACTGTCTCATGGTTCTGGAAGCCTGGAGTTTAAGATCTCTGAAGGTGCAAGTGAAGGACTTGCCCTGGCCTCACTCCTTGGCTCATCAACGGCCTTGTTCCTATCTGTCACATCATCTTCCCTCTGTATGTGTGTGTCTGGCTCTGTGTCCAAAATCCCCCTTCTTAGGAGGACAACAGGCATATTAGATCAGGGCCCACCCTCATGACCTCACTGTAACTTGACCATGACCCATACCCTATTGCCCGGTGAGGTCACGTGTACAGGTTTCATTTTGGAGGGACGTGATTCAGTCCTTTCAACATGGAGCATTTAAGAAAAAGGACAAGAGAGAAGCAGGAACTCAGCCCACGTGACCTTGTTTTCCATCGTGTGGTCGAGGGTGCTGTGGGCTTCTCACGCTGTGGTCCTCCTCCTGCCGGTGCTGGGGGATGTGAAATATTTCTTTAAACCTGTGCCTTACTGCTGCTGTTTCTGTTACCGGCTGCCTCTCCTGCTTTCTGAGCAACACCTCTCCCTCATGAGAGAGACGAGGCAGCCGGGGAAGGGAGCAGGAAAGGAGCAGGGAGTATCCGCGTCTGCTGCTTTCGGCCAGAGCTGACCCTGCCCCATCCGCCTCCCAGGGCAGATGGGGTCGGATGTGAACCAGCGCTGAGAGATGACCCAAGTGGGAATTGGGCCAGTAGGGAAGATGGAGAAGCTTCTGGTCATGTTTAATGCGAGGAGAGCAGCATCTCAAAGGCAAGCATCCCAGTCAGATAATAGGACAATGGAAGAAGGCGGGATGTACGCTGCCAGGAGGTGGGGAACTTGGGGGCCAAACCTGGGGACATAAGACAGGGTCAGAGGCAGGGACTTGTTGATTTTTATAGGCGGTGGGCGGGGGGGAGAATGACAGACATTGAAACACTGAGGGTAATATTCTTACCTAATTTTTCCTTCTACGACCCCTGCTGTATATTCAGAATACTCCTGTGGGCACTTCTCTCTTTCTTCAAAAGGCAGAAAATGTTTCCGGGAGCAAGGGGAAGGGACCGCTGAGTCAGTCCTCGTTAGCTTGCTCAGTCAGAGATAGGAACCTCTGGGCTGCAATTTTAATACTTTCCACTAGCCTCACTTTAGTGAAAGCCTACAAGAGGAGGTCGGCTTTCTAATTATCCCACGGATGAGGAAGCCAAGAGGTCTTCAGTTCTTCGTGTCGTATTTCAAAAGGAGCAGGAGCAATGGTAGAGTGTGCCCCAAGGAACGGGCTGCGCTGTGTCTGGAGATGGGGCAAAAGACTGGGATGTCCCCGAGGTGGCGGTTCTCTGCGGTTGCAGCAGTAATAACTAGTCCCGACCCATGGCAGGTGCATCACGGCTCACTGCAGGAGAGACCCGTAAAATGGTCTGGGTTAGAGCTGTCTGATGGTAGCCCGGGCTTGTCTACTGAAGCATGAGGTCCTCACTTGGAAGGGGCTCAGGTGGGAAGACTGGCTGTCTGTTGTAGAAGGGACTGCGTGGGTCCTTCTCAGACCCTAACCCTAACCCTAACTCACAGTCCTCAGGACTGTGACCCCCCAACCTACAACAAGGCAACTTCAATAATGCCACCCTTAGAGACAGGTGGCGGTTTGGGGACAACTTACTGGAACGTACCCCCTTCTGTAAACACTGTTTCCAGGGCTCGGTGCAGGTCACAGGCAGGACAATGGGTTAACACAGAGATATGGCACACTGGAGACACACACTGTATATATTCACATCGACTCCCTAGGTTTCAGTTTTATTTCCATGTTATTTTAATTCTGCTTGTTTTCACCCCAAAGCCGCAACAGCAATACTCATGGGATAGAATAGTAATGAATATCATTGTTCACATTTAGAAAAAGAAACAAGCAAGTTACAATGTTTTTATTTGTAAGTGTTGCTTGTAAAGAAATGGAACCGTACTAGAAATTTCTGCATTTATGGTAATTATTAGGGAAAAGGAGGAGTAGCCGTGAGAGAAAATTATACACTCTCTCAGTGGTACGCTAAGAAAAAAAAAAATCTTTGTTCACAGGGAAAATTGCTGACAGCCACAGGAACTTTTTTTTTTTAAACTTTTGGAAAAAGGGCAAAATGACCTCAGCAACTTCAAGCATGATTTTTTTTTTTTTAAATTTATTCATTTGACAGAGATCACAAGTAGGCAGAGGCAGGCAGAGAGAGAGGAGGAAGCAGGCTCCCCGCTGAGCAGAGAGCCCGATGCGGGGCTCCATCCCAGGACCCTGGGATCATGACCCGAGCCGAAGGCAAAGGCTTCAACCCACTGAGCCACCCAGGTGCCCCCAAGCATGATTTTCTTTCCTTTTTTTTTTTTTTTTAAAGTTTTATTTATTTATTTGACAGAGATCACAAGTAGGCAGAGAGAGAGAGAGAGAGAGAGAAGCAGGCTCCCAGCTGAGCAGAGAACCCGATGAGGGACTCGATCTCAGGACCCTGGGATCATGACCTGAGCCAAAGGCAGAGGCTTTAACCCACTGAGCCACTCAGGCGCCCCCAAGCATGATTTTCTAATTGCCCTACTAATGCAGGAAACATTTGGCTGCTTTTTTTTTTTTTTTTAAATTCACGTGAGGTATAGCCCGACAGATGAGATACTTTGCCTCTGCCTTGCTCTCCTTCCACCTCCCTGGCTTGGATTTTAAAGCCCCAGATCTCCTGCTCGCAAACATCCTGGAGAGGAGCTCGATGCTGGGCTTCTAGGTGAGTGCAGTGAGCTTCCATCCTGTGCGCCCAGCTGCGGCTTCCCACCGCCGCTCGCCATCTCTCCATCGGATCACCCTCAAGCCACAGTTCACTGGCTCTTGTCCTTTTCCCTTCCAAGTTGAGGTTTCACTACCTAATGTGTTTCTTACAGAAAACGCTTCCTTACACCTGCGTTGGTGACCAGTTTCCATTATTCAGCTGCTTTAAATTTTCTTTCACGCCCATACTTCTCCCTGGATCTCTTCATTCTTGGTGTAGCTTTTCACACACACACACACACACACACACACACACACACACACACACACAGAGCTCTTGAGAACGTGAACTAATGCGATCTCACCATGCCTTCTGTCCACCCCTACCTTGGACAAAAGAACTCCAGACTACAGTGTAGCCTGTCATCTTCCTTGCGGGGTCTGAGTCTCAAAGTTCAGAGAAGATGTACGAGTCAGTTTGCTTGAAATTATATGGGAATAAAATTTTGATGCTCCTATGTTCTATAATTAAATTTCAACTTATTTCCTTTTATAAAAGATTTATTTATTTTAGGGAGACAGAGAGAGTAGGGGGTGGGTAGGGGCAGAGGGAGAGAAGGAGAGAAACCCAAAGCTGACTCCCCACTGAGGGCAGAGCCCTGTGTGGGGCTCCATCCCAGGATCCTGAGATCATGACCTGAGCCAAAACCAAGAGTCAGCTGCCCAATCCCATTGAGCCACCCAGACACCCCAAATTGCTTTTTCTTCTATCTTTCCCATATCTCTGAGTTCCATTCACAAAACCTGAAAACAAACGTGTCCTATAAAGTGATGTCCAGCAGATCAGTGTTTGTATCCTATTGGCCTACTTTGATTGAGAAGTGGATTACTCACAGATGCTCTAGATTATTGCAATATCATTGAATTCTTGCCACTGAAAACATTACAGCATAATCACCACGTGTATCAAAATATGGCTTCAACCCCAAGAGCGCTGGAATAGTCTCTTGATATTGTTGTAGAAGGATTTGTCTCATACTTTCAAGCCACTGTTAGCAAGAGCATATGATGTACGAGGACTCTCGTTTGTACAGTTTCACAATGGAAAGCGTACATTTCTGATTTTCAGAAGTTGCTGAAGCCCCCCGCCCCCTCCATCCCCACTCCCGCTGTCGACTGTGGTCTATGTTCCAAAGTTCAGGCATATGGGATTTCAAATCAAATTTCCTTAGTTTTATTGGGGCTTACCAGGATCAAACTTCACTGACATTCTCCTCAATAAACTGAGACAGAAGACAGATGTGTCACAGCAGAGGGAATGGCAGTTTCTGTGTGTCTATGAAACCCAACTTGCACAGACGTGTGGAAGAGGGGATAGCAGGGACAGAACTGTAAAATGCGGCTCTAGCATGTTTGATTTCCTCCAATGAATGATCTCTGTGAAACGTGGAATCCTGGCATGTGGATGTCTTACCCAGATGCACTGTTCCGATTTTGGGAGGGGGCACTGTCTTCCTCTGGTCAGGCAGGGTCACCTTCATGTCCCAGATGCTCCAGTCCCCAGGAGGTCAGGCCTGTCACTGTCCCACTGTCACCATGTGTGGTTTCTTCATCACCACCCTCCCCTGTTCCTCTGCGAACCTGGAGTTCCCACTGAACTTGAATTTCAGGTGGCGTTCAGGTCTCAGGACCTCAAATGCTCCGGGGGACAAGCCCCAGATGAGGAGCCCCCAGCTCCAAGTTTACACCCCCCACCCCCATGCAGGGAGAGAGCTGCCTACCTACTGCCTTTAGCTTTACCTATTCCTGGAGTTTCCCAGTTTCGTCCCCCGACCCTCATGCCCCCCAAGTGCAAGCCTGCTCTTGCACACTGCAGACTGGTCCACTGTGTCCCTCACCATCTGAGGTCTCTGCTGGGTGTTGCGCTCGCCTGTGTTCTTTGCCTGGGCCTTTTCCTCGGACGCAGCCCCGTGTGACTTCCATGAGCACATTTCCACTGGGCTCGCAGACCCTCCTCCTAGGAGTGCGAGGAGTCCAGAACTGCCTCCAGGATGTGGGCAGGGGTGGGGTGGCTGGGAGCTGGAAGGGAAACAGGCAGGATTGCCTCGGGGACCAGGGGCCACCTGCCGCACACTTACGGTCCGTTTTGTCTGTTCACTTCCAGTATTTTTATATTGCTTCCCTGCAATTTCCCTCCTCGGGCTCTTCCCGCAGATCAACACTTTCTGCATTTATCTCTTGGAACAAATTGACATGCTGTTTTTCGGAGGTTCTGGTAAGTCATCTACATCCCAGTCTTCCTGTAAAAGAGTCTAAAGTTCTGATAAGGGCTGCATGGAATGGAGTCCAGACAGCTTGGTGTTCTTTCTTTTAAGGTTTTATTTATTTATTTGACAGAGATAGACAGAGCGAGAGAGGGAACACAAGCAGGGAAGTGGGAGAGGGAGAAAAGCAGGCTTCCTGCGGAGCAAGGAGCCCGACACAGGGCTCGATCCTAGGACGCTGGTATCATGACCTGAGTGAAGGCAGCTGTCTAACAAATGAGCCACCCAGGTGCCCCCAGCTCGGTTTTCTTTGTCCTCAACACTGAGCTACTTCTTGTGTGCACCTGGACAGACAGGGGTCCCGTGTCTCCCACCCGGGTGACCTTTCCTTGACTCACTCCTCTAGATCTAGCCGGCAGTGGCTAAAACCTCGCTTAGTCCTTAGCTGGAGACTGTGCTGGTTGCTTGACTTTAAAGTTTACTCTTCTCTAAATGGAAATACACACGCGGCTCGCCTAAAGTCCCTGTAAGAATGAAGTGAAATCGTACATGAAGCACGACAGCACAGCTGGTGATCCAGTACTGTTCCCCTCTCATTACACACACACACACACACACACACAGATGCACACGCATGCACGGATGCGCACGGATGCACACATGGGATGCACTCATGTTCATTAACACGCACAGACGCACACACACACACGGACGCACACCCAGACGCACTCATGTGCGCTAACACGCACAGGGACGCACACACACACACAGACGCACTCACGTGCACTAACACATGCACGGATGCACACACCAGACGCACACACATGCACAGACACAGATGCACACACTTGCACATCCAGGGATGCAGTCACGTTCGTTAACGCGCACGGATGCATACGCACAGTTGCACATGCATGCACGAACGTACACAGATGCACACAGATGCACTCACGTTTGTTAACATACGTGCACGGACGCACACAGACACGGATGCACGGACGCACAAACGCACGCATGCACACACAGATGCACTCACGTGCGCTAACACACACATGGATGCACGGACGCACACAGACGTACGGACACACACAGATGCACACACACGCACGGATGCACACAGACGCACGGACGCACACGAGCACTGCTCGTTTGTTAGACGGAACTGTGTCCGCCCTTTCTTCGGCGGGAACCTTCATCTGTGCTGTTTATTTTGGCCAGCGGCGTCCCGCTGTAAGTCGGGAGGCCTCCCTTCCTCAGGCTGGACGTGTTCACACGTCTTCTAAGAATGTTGCCAGAAATTCCTTTCCAGTGTTTTCCTGCGGAATTTTTGGTAAACGGTTAGTGTCTCTCTCTCCTTTTGCATGAAGTCATCGGGTACTTTTGACCGACTGATCCCACGGAGGTTTTCTTGGCCCCCGTGGCAGGCATTTTGCAGTTAAAAGCTTGTCTTGGCCCTTTCTTCCGTGTTCGATTGTGAGCCTGTGCGTGTTTGTGTTGCAGCCGTTTCAGGCATGACCTCGGCTGTTTACAGTGTGGCCCGGAGTGCGGCGGCTGCGGGCCTGCTCCACGCCTTCTGCTTCGGCGCCGTGAAGGTAGGTGGGAGGCCCGAGGGCCTTCTCCCGGCTCCTCCCGTCCATTACACCCACTGGTGGTTTAAGCGAACACATGTGTTCGTCTAACCATGAAAGACACGGGATCTGAGCGCATCAGGAATAGCGGGGCCTGGGGGGGTGGGGCCTGGGTGGTATTTGAAGACACCCGAAGCATGTGCCTTGCGGGGGAGCACCGACCCCCCCCCACCGCATTGTCTCCCGGCATCATGACCGGCCCCTGCCCGAGCCCCTGCTGAGCGCGGTGGTCAGGAGGACCTGTGTGTTCGCCTTCTCCGCTTTCTTGAATATCGCTCAAAAGACGGGAGAGAGAGAGAATTGCCTGATGCCTCGTGGACAGAGAACAGGAGAGGAGATGATAGCAACAAGATTTTAAGATCTAGAAAACAGATGGCCCGTCGATTTATCCAGATGGGAGAGAGCTGAAGCTAGGCTGGCGGCCGGGGAGGCCCGAGAAGATGAAAACCAAGATGAGCGTTAACTTTAGGAAAACACAAAAGCTGTGTCCGAAGAGAAAGGGAACGATTCTCAGCTGTGGACGGCAGTTTGCGTTTATGGTGCCCTGAATAATGGTTACATGGAGAATGGAAAAATAGGGGAGGGTGTGCCTATGGTTGTGTGTTTGTGTGTGCCACTGTGTGGGTGTGTGAGTGTTGTGTTGGGACCATCTTAACCTTGTCCTCCATACTGGAAAGTTGGCAAATAATATCTAAAATTGGAAAAAGCCAAGAAATAATACCACAAGCATGTTACTTGGAAATAGGGTCATAGGTGCAGAAGAAACAGCTAGAAAGCATTGCCCACAGGAACAAGCCTTTGGGCCATGAGGTGCTGTAGGCTGGGGACCCTCTTGCTCATTTTCAGTGTCATAAAACTGTAGAGTTTCTATAATTTCTGAAGACAGTAACACACAGAATGTTGTCCGGGCATCTCCGTTCTGGAAAAACGTTAATTAATACTACACATGTTTCTTGAATTGATGGACATCCTACCTTTACTGTTTTAAACAACAGATACCTCTTTGATAAAATAAAAATTAAACATACAAAAGCAAATAAAAATAAAGCATGTTCCAAAGGCTCCTTAATATCTATCCAGTGACACTCCTTCGCTAACTTCTTAAAACGAGTAACTTAAAATCTTATTAAACGTGTGGTTGTGGGTGGCAGGAAGATAATTGTCTGTTCCCCGTTGTGCAGAGGAAGGTGTGTGATATGATTATCTCCCAGGGCATTCCCATGGACTCTGTCCGTGATTGTCCACAGCGTAATTTCCTCCCTCACTCCTTCCATCCATTCCATATAGATACTTTCTTTCACATAAAGAAAGGGGGAGAAAGAGGAAGATTCCGTCTTTTAATACACAAAGGTAATTCAGGTGTTGGTGGTGACCCTGTCGCCACGTTTATCCTATCGTGCAGAATAACAATTACATAGCAAATTGCATGTTCTTTCTTCTGAATGCATTTCCTTATTCTGTCACAGGACGCCAGGTATTTTATTCAGGAACAGTACTGGGGTAGTTATTTTCTGAGTCCTTGCCCTTCTGAGGACCTCTTTCTGTTCATTTTGGTAAAACAGCTGCCTATAAAATTTTGGGGTTGCAGGTGCTTACTTGCAGGGCCGTTTGTATGGTATGTACTCTGTTGTGTTTCAGTGCTTGTGTACATATTTATTTTTCATCCATTTTTAATTTTTAAATTTTTAATTTTTTTAATGATATAAGTATTTTTGAAGGTTTTGTTTTAGTTTTTAGTTTAATGCGGGTTAACATACACCGTTCTATCAGTTCCAGGTGCACGATATAGTGATTCAACACGCCCATACAACACCTGGTGCTCATCATGACAGGTGCCTTCCTTAATCCCCACCACCTGTTTCACCCATCTCCCCCCCCCCCCCCCCCCCCCGCCTCTGGTAACCATCAGTATGTTCTCTATAGTTAGGAGTCTGTTTCTTGGTTTATCTCTCTCTTTTTTTCCTTTTGCTTATTTGTTTTGCTTCTTAAATTGCACACATGAGTGAAATCATATGTCTCTCATTTCCCTTAGCGTTAAACTATGAGCTCCCTCCATGTCATTGCAAATGGCAAGATTTCACTCTTTCTATGGCTGAATAATAGTCCATTATGTGTATATACCACATTTTCTATAAACATTTTTGTGTAGGTGTTAGTGTGGATATGTGTTTTTATTTATACATAGTAAAGACCTAGGAGTGGTATTGATGGGTCACATGGTTAGTTAATATTTAACTTCTTAAGAAATTGCCAAACTGTTCTCCAAAGTCTGTACCATTTTAGATCCCCTCATAATCTTTGAGATTTCAAAGTGTTCCAGATTCTTCCTGGCACTTAATGTTTTACTAGTTTTTAAAAATAGTACTCCTATTATGAACTGGTGTCTAATTGTAGTTATAATTTGCATTTCTCTAATAATGAATGCTGTTGAGTAGGCTTCGCATGCTTGCTTGCTACTTAATGCATCTTCATTAACATAAATACGTTAAAGTCTTTGTTTCTCATTAAAAAATTGCACTACATGTTTTTATTGAGGTATAAGAATTTTTTTTACATGTTCTGAAGTCCTTTAACAAATATATATTGCAATATATTTGTTTCCAGTTCTTGGCTTCTCTATCCGTTTCATTAACAGCATTTTTCAAAGAGCACAAGTGTTTAATTATAAGGAAATCCAGTTTGTCAATTATTTATTTTAGGGTCTGTGCTTTTTACATCTTAACTAAAAATAATTTACCTAACACGAGGTCACAAATATTTTTTCCTCGAAGTTTGGTAGTTGTAGCTCTAATGTTTAGATCTGTGATCCAGTTTGAGTTGATTTTTATGTATGAGATGAAGTAAAGATTGAGATTCACTAGCACAACTGCTGGAAAGACTAACCTCTCCCCACTGAATTACCTTGGAAGCCTTGGAAACAAATACCAGCTTCCAGGTTCTGGTCCAGCATGTAAGGAGTCTGGAAGTTGTATCTCCATCCTACAATAAGTAAAGAGCTGAACAAACTAAACAATCAACAGCTCTTTTAAAATCCACCAGAGAAGGCAAGAAGCAAGCAGCTAGCTCCTTCCAAAGTCAGACAGACAGACAGGTCGATGCAGGGAATCACGTCTCATTGGAGCAGGAACCCGGGAGCAGAAACCTCTGTGGGAACAAGTCCCAGGGCAGGAAAACCTAAACTGCCAGCTAGGTGTTGCTGGAGACTCAGTGTGGGCAAGTCTGGGAGTTCAGACCTCCAGGGGGACCCAGTTCATCAGGGACAGCCCACACCTCTGTGCATTTTCCCTCCAGGCGCTTGAACAGGTTCCCTGGTGAATATCAGAGGAAAATCCCCACCTCCTTTCAGCAGGTGGAAGGGAAGAGTAACCATTTTGAAATACATGAGACCATTAGTCTCTTCTTAACAAGGCCTGCCCTCAAGATTTCACCACAGCCTGAACTAATAATTTTTGTCAGAGCCTAAATGACTTGGAGGAAGGGAAATCCCAAACTCAGTTGGCTCTAGCCTTCCATGTGGGCAAAAGGAAATACCAACTCCAATCCAACCCATTCTGGCCATTCTGTCCCACCTGAAATGGGGACGGGACTCAGAAGCACTTACAAAGTTCACAGTCCAGGCACAGGGTCCCTGAAAGACTCAGAAGTGATCACAGGACCGTAGAATACTCCCCATATGCCTTGCCACCCCATCAGTAAAGGCCGGTTTACCCCCGGCCTTCTCACCCAGTGTGTAAAAAACGATGTGGCATACTACAAGGCATAAAATACAGTTTGAAAGGATAGAGCAAGCATTAGAATCAGATTTAGATATGGCAGGGATGATGGAATTATCATATTGGGAATTTGAAACAGTTATGATTAATATGCTAATGACTCTAATGAATGAAGTAGACAGGCTGTAAGCGCAGATGGGCCATGTAAGCAGAAAGATGAAAATTTTAAGGAAGACCAAAAAGGAAATGCTAGCAATTAAAAAACGAAAACAAAAACACTGTAACAGAAATGAAGGATGCCTTTGATGAACACTGCCGAAGAATCCTTGAGCTTAAGGTGATGTCTACAGAAATTTCCAATTCGTTTTGGCACGAGAAAAGACTGAAGAAACAAAATATCCAAGGACTGTGAGACAACTGCAAAAAGTGTAACATATATGTAATGAAGGTGTCAGAAGGAGAGGAGAAAAAGGAGCAGAAAAAATACTTGAAGTCCTAATGACTGAGATCTTCCCCAAATTAATATCGGACTCCAAACCACAGATTCAGGAAGCTCAAAAAACCCCAAACAGGATAAATTCAAAGAAACCCTAACAACAAAAACAAAAACTAAACAAGTGCCTATCATTCAAAATGCTAAAAAAGCTAAAGAAAACATCTTGAAAGAAAACAGAGGAAATAAATATCCTTACCTTACCTTCGGAGGAGCAAAGGTCAGGATTGTATCTGACTTCTCCTCAGGAATGGCTATGAACAGAATTGTTTCCCCAAATCCGTAAGTTGAAACCCTGATCCCCAGTGGGCTGGTATGTGGAGATGGGCCTTTTGGAGATAATTATGTTTAGATGAGGTCATGAGGGTGGTGCCCTCGTGATGGGATTAGTGCCGTTGTAAGAAAAGAAAGAGATACCAGAGCTCATTCTGTCACTGCTGTGTAAAGACACAGGGCACGTGACCATTTGCAAACCAGGAAGAGAGCGACTGGGCCAGCACCATAATCTCTGACCTCCAGACTTCAGAACTGTGAGAAATAGATTGATGTTGTTTAAGACAATGTGTTTAGTGATACACAGACTGTATTTTGTTATGGCAACGTGAGCTGACTGTGACAGGAAACTATTGAAATGAGACAAGAGGAGATTGAAATAGAAGTGTGGAGAGAACAAAACTCCACCAACCTATAATTCTGTACCCCCCAAAATTGTCCTTCAGAAGTGATTTATTGAAGGAGATTTGTTGCCAGTAGACCTGCCTTGCAAGAAATATTAAAAGAAGTTCTGCAGGGAATGGAGAATAATGTCGATCTGAGACTCATGACTTCATAAAGAAGGGAAGATTATCAGAGAAGGAATTAAATAAACACTTTCATTTTCCTATCCTTATTGCAACCATGTATTCAAAAATACAAGTATATCATTATTGTGAGATACTTGCTCTATCCATAAAGTGATGGAGTTTATTTGAAAGTGGACTTAACTAGGAATGTGTATTACATACTCTAGGGTAGCCATTAAAAAGTGTTTTTAAGAAAAGAAGTATAAGTGATGTGTTAATAAAGGAGAGAAAATGAAATCATGCAAAATCAAATAAAACTACAAAAGGCAAGAAGAGTGGGAGACAAAAATAGGAACAAAAAACAAGAGCAATGAATAAATAGTAATGATTAGAGCCAGTATTAATCGAACTGTATCAATATGACTGTGCATATCAGTGGGGCAGGCACCCCAAGTGAAAGGTAGCGATTGTCAGGGAGGGTCAAAGAACAAGACCCCAATATATATTGTCCATAGGAAACTCCCTTTAGATATGCAGACACTTATGTCTTAAAAGTAAATGGCTGGAGAAGTATATACCGTGCTAAAACTAATCAAAAGAAAGCAAGAATAGCTATACTAATTTCAGACTTCAGAGCAATAAAACAGACTTTCAGAGATAAAGAGTAGCATTGCATAGTATTAAAAGGATTAATTTTCCAAGAAGACACAACAATCTTTAAGGTGTATGCACCTAACAACAGAGCATTAAAATATGTGAAGGGGAAACTGATAAAATTGCAAGGAGAAAAAGATGAATCCACTCTCACAGTTGGAGACTCTAACACCTCCCTGTCAGAATGGACAGATTCAGCAGGCAGAAACCCGGTAGGGGTGTGGTTGGACTCTACAGCCTCATTTATCAACTGAATATATTGACACATGTAGAACTACCTCATTGAACAACAGCAAAATGCACATTCTCCTCAAACTCACATGGAACATTCACTAAGAGAGCCCCCATTCTGGGCTATAAAACATATATTAACACATTTAAAAGAATAGAAAGCATACAGGGTCTGCTCTCAAACCACAATGGAATGAAAAATCCCCATATATATGGAGATTAAACAACATATTTCTAAGTAACACACAGGTGAAAGAAGAAATCTCAAGAAAAATTTAAACAATATTTTGAACTAAATGAAAATGAAAATACAACTTATCAAAAAAAGTAGGATAAGTTGTATTTTCATTGCAAAAGCAATGCTTGGAAGGAAAATATAACATGGGATGCATATATTGGAAAAGAAGAAATATGTAAAATCAGTAATCTAAATGTCCACCATAGAACACTAGAAAAAGAAGAGCAAATTCTGAAGTAAACAAAATAAAATAAATAATAAAAATGAGAACAAAAATCAATGATATTGAAAAATAGAAACTGGTAGAGAAAATCTACAGAACAAAGAACTGGTTTTTGAAAAAGATCAATAAAATCAGTAAACCTGTAGCCAGGCCAAATAAGAAAAAAAGAGCGGTGATGTAAATTACTAATTACAGAAAGTAATGAGGAAATATTACTACAGATTCCATGGACATTAAAAGGATAGTAGGGGCACTTGGTAGCTCAGTTGGTTGAGGGTCTGCCTTTGGCTCTGATCATGATTCCAGGGTTCTGGGATTGAGCCGCACATCGGGCTCTATGCTTGGCAGGGAGTCTGCTTCTCCCTCGCTCCTTCTCCTTCTCCCCTGGTGTACTCTTTCTCTCTCAAATAAATAAATAAAATCTTTTTAAAAAACTTTAAAAGGATAGTAAAGGAGTATTATGAATAATTCTATACCCACAACTTTGATAACTTGGATGAAATGGACCAGTTTCTAGAAAGACATAATCTACCAAAAACTCACACAAGATGAAAGTCCTATCTGATTAGGCTTACCTAGATTAAAGAAATTGAATCAATAATTAACAAATTTCCAAAACATAAAGCACCAGGCTTAGATAGGGTTCACTCATGGATTCTAGCAAACGTTGAGGGATGAAATTATACCAATACTCTCCAATTGATTTTAGAAGATAGAGGCAGAAGGAATACTTTTTTACACATTCTGTGAGGTCAGAATTACCCTGGCACTAAAGCCAGATGAAAACATTACATGAAAAGAAAACTACAGGTCAATATCATGAATATAGGCAAAAGTCCTCAGGAAAGTATTACCCAGTCAAATCCTACGACATCTAAAAAAATTATACACCATGACCAAATGAGACTTACTTGATATATACAAGCCTTGTTCAGTATCCAAAAATCAGTCAATGTAATCCATCCCATCAACAGGCTAAAGAAGGAGTATCACATGATCATATCAATAGACACAGACAAAACATTTGAAAACATCCAGCACTGATTCATGACAAAACCTCCTGGCAAATTAGAAATTTGGGGAACTACCTTAACTACCTTAACTTTATAATGAACTTGTACAACAAAGTTCCTTTTCAACATATTGGAGGCCCTACCTAATGCAATAAGATAAGAAAAGGAAATAAAGATATACTGAGTGGGAAGGAAGAAATAAATATAGAAAATTCAAAAATTGACCACGCCCCCAGAATTAACAAGTGATTTAGCAACATTGAAGGATACAAGGTTAAATACAAAAGTTAATCTCTTCCCTGTATACCAGCAATGAACAAGTGGAATTTGAAACTAAAAGTACCAGTTACAATTAGCACCTCCTAAAATGAAATACTTAAGTATAAATCTGACAAAATATGTACACAATCTATATGAGAACTACAACACTCTAATGAACAACATCAAATAATTTTAAAAAATGGAGAGATATTTCTTGTTTATGGATAGGAACACTCAGTATTGTGAAGATATCAGTTCTTCCTGACTTAATCAACAGATTCAATGTAATCTCAATCAGAATCCCAGCAAGTTATTTTGTGGATATTGGCAAACTGATTCTAAAGTTTATATGGAGAGACAAGACCTAAAATGGCCAACTCAATCTTGAAGGAGAATAAAGTTGGAGGACTGATACTCCCCAGCTTCAAGTCTTATTATAAAAGTATTATACTCAAGATAGTGTGTTATTGAGGAAAGAAGAGACAAATCGGTGGTATAGTGCAGAGGGCACAGAAATAGATCTAATTTATCTTTGATAAAGGAGAAAAGGTAATACAGTGGATCAAAGATATTCTTTTCAACAAATTGTGCTAGAACAATTGGACACCCACATGAAAAAAATGAGTCTAGACACAGACATTGCATTCTCTCATAGATTATCTCAGAATACATACTAGATTTAAATGTTATATGCAAAACCATAAAACTCCTGGAAGATAACATAGAAGAAAAACTAGATGACATTGGTATGCCAGTGACTTTTTAGATACAACATTAAAGGCACAATTCATGAAAGAATTGATAAGCTGGATTTCATTAAAATTAAAAATTTGTGCTCTGTGAGTGACACTGTCAAGAGAATGAAAAACAACCTACAGACTGAGAGGGAATATTTGCAAAAATCCTTTTCAATACTGTTATTCAAAATATATATGGAACTCTTAAAAATCACACCAAGAAATATAACTTGACCGAATGGACAAAAACCTGAACAGACACCCCCCACCTCCCCAATGAAGATACACAGGTGGCAAATATAAGCATATGAAAATATGCCCGACATCGTATGTCATTAAAGAATTGCAAATTAAAATAACAATAAGATATTACTGCACAGGTATCAGAGTAGCCCAAATCTGGAACACTGACAGCACCAAATGCTGGCTGGGATATGCAGCAACAGGAACTCTGACTCATTCTAGCAGGGATACAAACTCATATAGCCATTTTGGAAAACAGTTTGGCGGTTTCTTTCAAAGTAAACATACTTGTATCATACAATCCAGCAGCTGAGCACCTTGGTCTTTACCCTAAGAATTAGAAAGCTAAGTTTGTGCACAAACCTGTACACAAATGTTTACAGAAGCTTTATTAACAATCGCCAAAACTTGGGTACAATCAATATGTCCTCCAGTAGGTGAATGGGTAAATAAACTATGGTACATGCAGAAAAGGAACATTATTCACTCTCCTCAAAATTGATGTGAAGCCATGTCAAACAATATAGGGGAATCTTAAATGCGTATTACTAAGTGAAAGAAGCGAATCTGAAAAGGCTACATATAAGATTTCAACTATAGGACATTCTGGAAACAGCAACACTCTGAAGAGAGTCAAAGCATCAGTGGTTGCCAGCAGCTACTGGGGAGGGATGAAGAGGCAAAACATGATAAAAATGCTGCGTAAGGGCAATGAAACTACTGCGTATGATACCATAATGATAGATGTCTGTCATTAGACATTTGTCAAAACTTTAAGGATGTACAACACCAAGACTGAACCCTAATGTAAACTATAGACTTTTGTGTAGGTTCACTGAATGTAATGAATGTAGTACGCTTATGCATTTTGATAGTGGAGGAGACTGTGTATGTGTGACTGCAAGGGGTATATGGGATCTCTCTGTATTTTCTTTTTTAAGATTTTATTTATTTGAGACAGAGATCACAATCAGGCAGAGAGACAGACAGAGAGAGACTGAGGGCAGCGAGCAGGCTCCCTGCTGAGCAGAGAGCCCGATGTGGGGCTCAATCCCGGGACCCCGAGACCAGGACCTGAGCAGAAGGCAGAGGCTTAACCCACTGAGTCACCCAGGTACCCCTCTGTATTTTCCATTTAGTGTTGCTATGAGCCTGAAATTTTGCTGTGAAACTCTAAAAAATAGAATCTATTATATTGATTATTCAGATAAGTGTGGGTTTATTTCTGGACTGCATTTTTTTCCTATTATTTGTATGTTTGTGTTTACAATAATACCACACTATTTTGATTACACTACCTTTATTTTAAGTCTTGAAATAAAATGGTGGATCTTATTTCATTCAGTGTAAGTTTCAGAATGTGTTTGTCAATTCCTGTAACAAAACTCTGTAGAAATTTTAAACAACATGGAGAGAACTGACATAACAATATTGAATCTTCTTACCCATGAACGTGATATTGTTTCATTTATTTGCGTCTTTGTTAATTTCTGTCAGAAATATTTTGTACTTTCCAAACTGCAATTACTACACATATTTTTCATACTTATTACAGTTTCATGTGCTTCATGATATTGTAAGTGGTATTGTACTGTGTAATTTAAATTTCTAATTTTCATTGATAATATATATACTTAATTGCTGTATATTTAGGCTACTATCTTGGAACCTTGCTAAAGACTTATCCAAGTAGCTTTTTTTGTAGCTACTTTGGGATTTTCTATATAGATAGCCATGTTGTCTGTGAATAGACAGTCTTATTTTTTTCTCCAATCCATATGCCTCTGGTTTCTTTTTCTTGCTTTATTGCACTGGCCAAAATCTCTAGAACAATGTGATTAGAACTGCTGGAATCAGATATTCAATCATACTATTAGTGTATAGAAATGCAACTGATTTCTGTGCAGTGACTTGTATCATGCCATGTTGCTGAATTCTTGTATGAGTTCTACAATTTTGGGGTAGAATCTTTTGGGTTTCCACATAAAATATCATGTCATCTGCAAAGAGTGGGACTTTGACTTCTTCTTTGCCAATTTGAATGCCTTTTATGTCTTTTTTTTTTTTTTTTTTTTGTCTGATTGCTGAAGCTAGGACTTCGAGTACTATGTTGAAGAACAGTGGTGAGAGTGGACATCCCTGTCATGTTCCTTACCTTAGGGGAAAAGCTCTCATTTTTTCTTCCCATTGATAATATTTGCTGTGAGTTTTTTATAGATGGCTTTTATGATATTGAGGTATGTTCCCTCTATCCCTATACTGTGGAGAGTTTTAATCAAGAAAGGATGCTGTATTTTGTTAAATGATTTTTGTGCATTTATTGAGAGGATCATATAGTTCTTGTCTTTTCTTTTAGTAATGTCATGTATCATACTGATCAATTTATTAATGTTGAACCACCCTTGCAGCCCAGGAATAAGTCACACTTGGTCATATTGATCAATTCTTTTAATGTAATGTTAGATCCTATTGGCTAATATTTTGGTGAGAATTTTGCTATCCATGTTCATCAGGGATAGTGGTCTGGAATTCTCCATTTTGGTTTGGTCTTTGTTTGGTTTTAGGATCAAGATAATGCTGGCCTTATAAAATGAGTTTGGAAGTTTTCCTTCCCTTTTTATTTTTTGAGACAGCTTCAGAAGAATAGGTATTTTTTAAGTTTTCTAGAAATCCCCTGTGAAGCCATCTGGCCCTGGACTCTTGTTTGTTGGGAGATTTTTTTGGTTACTGCTTTAATTTCCTTGCTGATTATGGGTCTTTTCAAGTTTTATATTTCTTCCTGTGTCAGTTCGGTGGTTTATAAGTTCTCAGGAATGCATCCATTTCTTCAAGATTGCCTAATTTGTTGGCATATAGTTGCTCATAATAACTTCTTATAATTGTTTGTATTTCCTTGGTGTTTGTTGTGATCTTTCCTCTTTCATTCATGATTTTATTGTTTTGGGTCCTTTTTCTTTTCTTTTTGTTAAGTCTGACTAGGGATTTATCAATCTTATTAATTCTTTCAAAGAACCAAGTTCTAGTTTCATTGATCTGTTGTACTGTTCTGGTTTCTATTTCATTGATTTCTGCTCTAATCTTCATTATGTCTCTACTCCTGCTTGGTTTAGCTTTTATTTGCTGTTCTTTCTCCAGCTCCTCTAGGTGTAAATTTAGCTTGTGTATTTGAGACTTTTCTAATTTTTTGAGAAAGGCTTGTGTGGCTATGTACTTCCTTCTTAGAATGGCCTTTGCTTAGAACCAAAGGTTTTGAACAGTTGTGTTTTCATTTTCATTTGTTTCAGTGAATTGTTTAAATTCTTCTGTAATTTCCTGGTTGACCAATTCATTCTTTGGTAGGATGCTCTTTAACTTCCAAGTGTTTGAGTTCCTTCCAAATTTCCTCTTGTGATTGTGTTCAAGTTTCAAAGCATGTGGTCTGAAAATATTGTAGATAATAATCCCAAATTTTGGTACTGGTTGAGACTTGATTTGTCACCCTGTATATGATCTGTTCTGGAGAATGTTCCATATGTACTCAAGAAGAATGTGAATTCTATTGCTTTAGGATGGAATGATCTGTATATATTTGTGAAATCCATCTGTGTCATTCAAAGCCCTTGTTTCCTTGTTGATGTGCTTAGATGATCTGTCCACTGCTGTAAGTGGGATGTTGAAGTCCCCCACTATTATTGCATCATTGTCAATGTGTTTCTTTAATTTGGGTATTAATTGGTTTATATAGTTGGCTGCTCCCAAGTTAGGAACATAAATATTTATAATTAGGGCATCTGGGTGGCTCAGTCATTACCCATCTGCCTTTGGCTCAGGTCATGTTCCCAGGGTCCTGGGATCAAACCCTGTGTCAGGCTCCCTGCTCAGTGGGAAGGCTACTGCTCCCTGTTCCACTCCCCCTGCTTGTGTTCCCTCTCTCACTGTCTATCTCTGTCAAATAAATAGATAAAATCTTAAAAAAATTATAATTGTTAGATATTCTTGTTGGATAGACCCTTTAAGTATGATATAGTGTCCCTCTTCGTACCTTACTACAGTCTTTGGTTTAAAATATAATTTGTCTCGTATGTGGATTGCTACCCCAGCTTTCTTTTGACGTCCATTAGCATGATAAATTGTTCTCCACCCCTTCACTTTCAATCTATAGGTGACTTTAGTTCTGTAATGAGTCTCTTATAGATAGCATATGGATGGGTCTTGCTTTTTTATAACATCTTATACCCTGTGTCTTTTGATTGGAGCACTTAGTCCATTCAGAGTAATTACTGAAAGATATGAATTTAGTGCCATTGCATTACCTGTAAAGTCCCTGTTTCTATAGATAACCTTTGTTTCTTTCTGGTCTATGTTACTTTTGGTCTCTTTCTTTACTTATAAGAAATATTTCTTGAAGGGCTGGTTCAGTGGTCACAAATTCTTTTAATTTCTGTCTTTAATTAATGTCTGTCCTGGAAGCTTTTTTATCTCTCCTTCCATTCTGAATGACAGTCTTGCTGGATAAAGTAATCTTGGCTGCATGTTTTTCTCATTTAGTACCCTGAATATATCATGCCAGCCCTTCTGGCCTGCCAGGCCTCTCTGGATAGATCTGCTGCTAGACTAATAATTCTACCCCTGTAGTTTAAGAACCTCCTGTCTTGAGCTGCTTTCAGGATTTTCTCTTTATCTCTGAAATTTGCAAGCTTCACTATTATATGTCAGGGTGTTCATCTATTTTTATTGATTTTTGAGAGGGGTCCTCTGTACTTATTGTACTTGAATGCCTGTTTCCTTCCCCAGATTAGGGAAGCTGTGATTTGCTCAAAAATACCTTCTGTCTCCCCCTCTTTTTTTCTTTTCTTTAGGGACTCCAATAATTCTAGTATTGTTTTGCTTTATGATAATGCTGACTTCTCAAAACCTCCTTTCAATGGTCCATTAGTTGTTTTTCTCCCTTTTCCTCAGCTTTCTTCCTTCCCATCAGCTTGCCTTTTATGTCACTGACTCTTCTGACTCATTTACCCTAGCTTTTAGAGCATCCAATTTAAACTGCATCTCAGTTAAAGTATTTTTATTTTTGGCCTGATTAGATTTTATTTCTGCCAAAGGAGAGTCTCTGGTGCTTTTATGCTTTTTTCCAAGGCCAGCTTGTAACTTTTTAATTGTTATCCTGAATTCCAGCTTGGACATATTACTTATATCCATATCCATTATATCTGTGGCAGAGAGTATTACCTCTGGTTCTTTCTTTTGTTGTGAATTCTTCCTTTTAGTCATTTTCCCAGAGATGAATGGATGAATGAGAGGACAAATTCAAAAATATCAACCGTGACCCAAGGAAAATACACACTAGTCAAATCTGAAGAGGTCAAAAACCAAAAAAAAAAAAAAAAAAGAAAAGAAAAAGAAGAAACGGAATATAAAAGGGGGCAGGGAGAGAATATAATCTCCCCAGTGGACAAAACGGGGTGATCCACTTGGTTCTGGATATATTTTGGTCTGTTTGTTAGAAGACACTAAATCCCAAAAAAAAAATAAAAAAAAAAAAAAAAAAAAAAATTTATATATATATATATATATATATATATATATATGCAAAAATAAAATTGAACACAGTGAAAGGAAGCAAAAAATGAACAATATATCTATAAAATGTACATGTAAAAAAATGAAAGTTAAAGATTTAAAAACAAAGAGTTAATAAAATAAGAAGCTAGTTGAAAAGGAAGAAAAGGAAAAAAGAAAAATGAAAATTTTAAAATGAAAGTTCTACAAATCATGAGAAAAAAAACTTGAATTCTATATACCATGATCTCCCAATGCTGAAGTTTTGCAGTCCTGTGTGCTCTGTAAACTTGATGTTTGCCTATTGTTCCAGGGATCTTCTGTGGGAGGGGCCTGCTTCACTGAGTCTCAGGTGTCTTTGCCTAGACAGAGTTGCACCACCCCTTGCCAGGGGGCCAGGCTCAGTGCAAGCTGCTTCTGGTTGCTCTGTGTGGCTTTTGTTCCCTGAAGGTTTTTTTGTGCCTCTTTAGAGGATGAAAATAAAAATAGCTGAGCCTGATCTCCTGGCCTGGAGTGAAAGATTATGGTCTTCTCTCTTCAGTAAACCTTCAGGGATAATCCATCTTCCCTTTTGTGTGTGCCAAACTCTACAGACTCCTGTGGTGTGAGCCCTCAGTGATCCTCCCCATGGGAAGGCAGAGGGTGCCCTTTTGCAGGACCCCCACATGGAGAGTAGTCATCTGCATATCCATCTTTCTATTTCATGTCATTCTCCTTTTGTCTGAAGAGCTTCCTTTAAGAAATCTTATAGTGCAAATCTATTGATAGTGAATTCTTTCAGATTTTGTCTGAAACATTCCTCATTTTGATTTCATTTTTTGAAGATACATTCATTGGTATAGAATTCTGCTTTTCCCCCTTCAATACTTTAAATATGTTTCCCATTTTCTTTTAGGTTGTATACTTTTTTTTAACCCAAAATCTGTTATTCTAATGTTTGTATCTCTGTTAGCAATGTTTCTTTTTTCTTTAGCCATCATCAAGATTTTCTGGTTTCTTTGGTTTTCAGCAGATTGACAGTGTGACTAATTTCATGGTGTTTGTTCTTTATTTTACTCTAGGTTCCCTGAGCTGTTTTGATCTTTTTTTTTTTTTAATTGATTTTTCCAAATCCTCAGCCATTATCTCTTCAAATATGTCTTCTGCCTCATTCTGTTTTTTGTTTCTACTTGGGCAACCAATTATATAGATTTTAGATGACTTAATATTTTTCTGCATCTTTCCCCCCACACACACTCTCTTTTTCTTTGGGTTTTCTTTTGAATAATTTTTATTGTCCTATCCGGAAGTTCATTAATTCTTTTCTCTACTGTGTCTACTCTGAGTTTAAGATCAGCAAAGGAATTTTTAAATATTTCATGGCATGTTTTTTTATCCCCAGCAGTTCCATTTGACTCCTATATATGGTTTCCATAAATATACCTGTAATTACTCGTTTATATGTACTTACATTCATATTTATGAATATTGTCTACCAACTCCTAGGTCTTTAGCACATTAATCATAGTTATTTTGTAGTTGAGATTTTATAAATTGCCTGGTATTTTCTCGTTGTTAGAATGTGAGCCATACTCTTGTTGATTTCTACATTGAAGTAGAGACATCACTCTTCAATATTTTGTTTTGGGAATGAGAACGAGACCAACTTGAATTTTTCCTGAATTCATATAGAATTCTTCCTTATCTTCTGAAGTTTCAGAGAAAAGCAATAGACTATGACTAGACTTGGTTCTCCTTTACTGCGTTTTCTGGACATAATGCCCATTCTCACTTTTCATACTGAAGGCTTACAAATGGGAAAGGTTTCCTGCTCTTCTTTTTGGATTAATGACATTACTGATTTTATTTATGTGATCTGGTATTAGTTTTTCATAGAATTTTTTGTTTGTCTTTCATTTCTCTCTTTCCTTTTTTTTAATGAGTTTTCTCTTCTGATATTTTTCCTTTGTTGTCTGGTACGGTTTCTAGAGTTTCTCAAGGCTAAAGCAACAACAGCAACAAATATTTGTTATTATGAACTAGAAACTACTAATTATTTTACATAGTTTATATAATCTACACAGCATCCCTGTGAGATGAGTACTGTTATTATCCTGATTTTATTGATGTTTGTAATGTGTGCGCATGTTGTTCCTTCTTCATAATTGCTTGTTTGCCTATAATGTGCTCGTATACTTTTTAATCTTTGGAATGAGATCCTCTCTGAAAAATATTCTTGTTTTATTTTTTTGAGATAAATATGTTTCGGAAAGTATCTTTAAGTGGCTCCTTTAGAGAAATATCTCATTTGAAGTGTGCCTTTTGTTAGTCTTATATTTTCTCTTTTCTTCATGTTTTCTTTGACAACCGACTATTGTCTTTATTCCATCCACAGACATGTGTTGCTTTTGGCCTCTTAGTGTTAAAATTAGTTTTGAACCAACACTTAAAATTTAAAAAAATACTTTTTTTAAAATTTGAGACAGAGAGAGAGTGCAAGCAGAGAGGAGAGTCAGAGAGAGAAGGAGAAGCAGACACTCTGGTGAGCAGGGAGCCCGATGTGGGGCTCAGTCCCAGGACCCTGAGATCACAACCTGAGACCAAAGGCAGCGGCTTAAACCGACTGAGCCACCCAGATGCCCCTAAAGCCAGCATTTAAAATTAGGCCACTTGGGGGACACCTGGATGGCTCAGGTCGTGATCCCAGAGTCCTGGGGTCAAGTCCCACATCAGGCTCCTTGCTCAGCGGGGAACCTGCTTCTTTCTCTGCCTCTGCCTGCCTCACTGCCTACTTGTGCTCTGTCTCTCTCACTCTCTGAAAAATAAACAAATATAATCTTTACAAAAATTTAGGCCACTTGATATAATAGTATGATTTCCTATTTAAGGATTTTGAAGCTCTGGCACCCCTGAGCCCACATTCCCACATGGTAACACCCCGCTGAAATGGCAGAGTGAGTCATTGCTGCCCCACAGTCCCAGATCTCATCACACTCTGTCATCCCCTCTTAACACTGGACCCATATATTACATTTATTTCTCCTGTCTGCTTGGATGGACATTAGATTTTGTGATCTCTGTCCTATAGCCAGATAGGAATTGAGCCGATTTCTGTCAGAAAATTTTAAGGCTCCCTAAACAATGTTTCCAGAGGTACCTTAGGTCTAAAATATAGGAAGAGAAGAAAGCAAAGTGGAGTGTGTTCTAGGAACGTACGACCAGTTCAGATATAACTTCCTCTGCTCAAAGGTCCTGCAGATGGAGTTTCAGGTGGTGATATCAGGAAGTTTCATCACAAGCAGTAGATGTGCTTGTAGAACACCTGGGCAATGCTCTTCTGTACTTCACGCTTTACTCCAACATCCCTGCCCACGAACTGGTCCAATGAAACTTGCTGCTTCCAAGACAGTGGGGGTCTGCAAATATGGCGAGTCCACAAATGTGCAAGTCCAAACGTCAGGTGGCCTCCCAGTCCCCTGGCTGACCTCAACTCCAGCTCTCCCACTTCTGGTGTAGGTGATGCCAGCAGGGGATGATCAAGGTCTTTTATGACTCACCTCCCCCAGTACACTTCTCTCTCTCTCTCAGGTGGAAAGTAGGAGCTGGGGTCATGTGTCAACCCCCAAACCTTCCTTCAGTGTAGTCACCTCTATAAGAAGAAGTCTGTAATAACTCCTTAGAGCACGTGGCTTATGCACAGGTGCCTTCTCTGGTTCCTAGTGTGGGTTTATGCTTCTCCCTTTTTGACGATTTTGTTGGACATTTCATGGGGGTGGGGTGGGGAGCTAGTTCCCTGTGTTTTTAATGCCATTTTGACCAGGACCCCCCACTTCTATACCCTTCTTTGCAACCCTGATTAACAAACAGCATCGGATGTATGTGTAGCTTTGTTGGTTGTTGGAAATGGGAGCATGCAAGTTTTCTGTAGGAAATGTAGGAGCTGAAAAGTTTGCATCCACTGCTGGCCAGCATATCTTTATTTCTTCAGAAATCACTGGACCACATCCTATAAAGATACAGGAGAAGAAGTCAGTTCAAAGATGATACACTGTGGATGATCAGAAAAGGGAAAATTAGTCAGAGAAGGTGGTCATTCAGCACAGTCTTCAAACATTTTGTCTTTGGCCCAAGAACTTCACTGTAAGAGTGTTCAGTCAAGCATGTGAACCATTTTCATCAGAGTTAGGAATGAATGAGCAGGGCAGGTGGACGGGGTGCTGAGGAAACTAACCTACTAACGGTGAATGAGAGAGGAGATTGGATCTCTGGGCAGTTATCAAAGTTACTAAAAATATTGAATATAAGGCTAAAAATGCATGCTTTTGATCCAGTGGGCATGTTGTGCATCCTAAGAATCGTGGTTACATGAAGGGAACTTAGAGAATGTCATCTGCCGGAAGACAGCGAGCGCCGTAGATGAGCTCATGGCGCCAGTGGAGATGGAAACAAAAGCATTAAAACATCCCACCGGTTGACTTTGTCTCATGCCTCATGCTTCTGGGCAGGTAGGCCTCCTGTGATAGAGAAAAATACCCCATTGGTCATAGACTCATGGTTGAATCTACGGAAGACAGAATAATCTCCCACCCTCAGGACGCTCTCTGTGAAGGAACAGCTCATGGGATTCCTGAGATTAATTTCTAAAGGAGAAGTTATAGGCTGTGAAAAACCCATTTCATTTGGCAAGTGCTGAAGCCTCATTATTTCCAGTTCAAATATTATCCAACGTAATGTACACTCCTGGGATCGTCAAATGACTTTTTTCCTGCAAAATTCTTGGAAGCTTTCAGAAACTAGTGAAGAATCTGGCACTCAGAAAAATCAGAAGTTTTTTGAGTTTTTACCTCGTCGTGATTCATTTGTTACCATTCCCTCACCTTCTCTTGATTTTTTCCACATCAGACATTGCCGACTGATCACAGCATTGTTCTCACTGAGGTCCATCGGGCCGCAGGCTGCCCAGATGGTTCAAGGGACCAAAACTGGCCGAAGACATTAAATCCATTTACCTTCCTGGGCTGAGACTTTTTATTTGTTTCCTTTTCTGTTGATGGCAGAAAGTTACGGCCAAGTAACGGTTGGGTCACAGTACATGGACTGCATTTTGCAAGCACACTGCTAGCTGTGTGATGGGGATGAGTCCTCCAAAGGCTCTGAGGCTTCCTTAGGTGTGGAAACAGGTGGAACTGGGGTCCTTTGGAAGGTTTATTTCATCTCAGAGAGGTATTGACTTCCCTTGCTCGGCATAGAACAAGCATCTCTTGTGAGGAATCATATGATCTGTTGTTGGGGAATCTTAATGTTCTATCTATACAGCATTTTGAAAAGAGCTTTTGATAAAAATAGAGTGATTTGCATTTCTCCCTTCTTATTTGTAAGTCTTGAGTGTTCTGATGGCCGCAGATGACTCTCCACTTTAAAACAAAGCACCTGTTAAACGCTGTGAATTGAAAGAATGTGGTTAGCAAATTGGCAAGGGAGTCGTTCAGAAAAAAAGAAAAGTTCACCCATTTTCAGTCTAACACACTTACCCAAAGCTGTGATTCCACTTCTTGTTTAACGATGCTTTTGTTTATGCCTTTTATGCTTACTCCTTGCTTTGCTGGAATTCATCCCCCACTCCCCTTATCTCTGCTACACTATAGTGCATTGTGGAGCCCCTGTGAATGGTTTCAGCCTGTCACTTGCCTTCCCAAGCTCTATTTCTTTATATGGGTCTTGCTGTATATTTATGTCCTTGATTTTTATTATTCTCATTTGATAGAATGAGATTGAGGGAATGTGAGTTAATTTTGCTTTCTGGAATATTAATTAGGAGAAAAATTTGATTCCTTCTTTAATTTCATATTCTCTTTGAATCATCCAACATGGTAGCAAATAACAGACATGGTCTCTTCGTTGACTTAAATATTTGACAGTGATATACAGAAACAACCAGAATGTTTGCTCCCCAGAGAAATGGCTCAGTAGTTAATTAGCTGGGTTTTCTGTATGTCTAGATAAACCAGTATTTCTGTTTGGGTTTTTTTTTTTCCTGTTATCGCTTACAAAGAGAATCTATTTTATTGATGGCATGGGGACCCAGAGGTTGAGACTCATTGTTATAATTTAATGTTTTCTAACATCATTAACAACTGCTTGTGAGAGAGGTTTTGCTGTATTTTTCTAGGTACCACAGGGTTGCAGCTAAAACAATGGCATTTCCTCTGTTTTCAGGATTTAAAAGGTACTTATAGATGTAAAACAAAGTTTTAATTTTGAAATGGACCTTAGCTATCCTCTAGTCCAGCCCCTTCATTTTATTATTTAATATGAGAAAATGTGGGTCCAGCGAGAGATCAAGTTTCTCACTCAATATCACCCATCCCAGCTCCCAGATCTTGTATCTTTTTGGCTTACTTCTGTTCCATCCTCTCCAGCACATTTGAAGTGTAAATATATTTTCTAGCCCAAAGAACAGTTCGCAGGCATATAAGATACCTTGCAGGTCTATGGGACTTTAATTTTTGAAATAATTTCCCAAGCGTTTTCTCATTTGCCCTTTATTATAGCTCTATGTAATACACGAGGAAGATAATAGCATTTCTATGCTCCAGCGATGAATGTGAAGCACAGAATGCTTAAGTTATTTGCCTGGGGGCACATGGCTAATTCACATTGTTTTTTCAATTGTAAAATGGATTAGAAATGCCTACCCTCATGTGAATGTTGTCAGAAGTAAATGAAATTAAATTGATAATGTATATAAAATACCTAGCTCAAGTGTTCTCATTAAATGGTGTGGTGGGCAGAATTCTAAAATTGCTTCAAGACTTCTGCCCCCTGGTGTGCCACTTCTGGATAATTTCCAGCTCCCAAGTGTAGGCGGGACCTGTGAGTATGATGGGATGTGATTAGGTTACATTACATTAGGTTACAACTCTGGCAAAGTTGGAGGGATTTTGCCAATGTAAGTAAGGCCCCCTAATCAGTTGACTAAACACACATTCCTTAAAAGAGGATCTAGAGGTCAGAGCCAGAAGAAGCCAGGAGAGCCTCCTCTGTTGGCTTTGAAGAAGTGAACAGCCATGCTGAGAACTGCTTCTGGAAAGGGCCACATGTAAAGGACCTGAGAGTGACCTCTCGGAGCTAAAGGGAGCCCAGCCCATAGCCCGCAAGAGAACGAGGACATTGGTCGTATAGCTGCAAGGAACTGAGTTCTGCCAACCACGAGCGAGCTTGGAAGTAGACTCCAAGTGTCAGGTAAGATAGCAACCTGGCCAGCACTGTGATTTCAGCCTTGGGAGACCAACCATGCTGTGTGCAGACTCCTGACTGCTGGACACTATGAGAGCACATGTTTGTGTTGTGGAAGCCACAAAGTTTGTGGTCATTTGTTACACTATAATAGGAAACTACAGCAGATGCTTTTATTAGCATTACTAGTTGGTGGTGGTGATGATGATGGACATAATGACAATGTTAATAGCAAGAAGTTTGAAAATGAAATCCAAGTTTTAATTTGCTTTTATTATTCTGGATTTAAGATTATATTTTTTTGGTTAGAATCATGTCACTCCTAGCGGCCAGAGAGTGGGAATTACCGGTCTTTTGGCTGTCTGAACAACTGGTAAGGCATTAATTCTTGTGGGGAAGAAGGGAGAATAAGTGTGTATGAGGTAGGCAGCCAGTGCTTTCTGTCACACTCCCTAGGAAGTTGAAAAGGTATGCTTGGTCTGTAAACCCAGTTAAAGCTGGATTGTCATGATCTTCAAACTTGGGTAGGTTGACGTTGACCGTGGTAGTTGACCCTGATTGGGGGTAAACAGGAAGAAGAATAATGATAGCTCAGTTGTTGGAAATGGAACTGCAATTGTTGAGTGAAGATGTGGACTCAGGTTTTGGCAGTAGACACAGTATGAAACGGTCAAATCCAGGAAATGTAGCGACATCAATATCAGTAGGATTCGGTGACTGTCCAGTTTGGAGTGCTAGGGAGAGGGGCGGGCACCTGCCCATGGAACAGAAAATGCGAGGCCCGGAGCTGGAGGCATACCCACCCAGTAGACATGGAAGTCTGTACCTTTCCCAGCCATGCCAGGAGGAGTATATTTTTCTCTCTTCCAAAGGCCTGTGGAAGATACTGTCCTTTCAGTGTTCACTCAGTATTCATTGCTTCTGTATGTAACCAGTTCTCTGCGGCAAATCAGTTCTATGTCACCATAACACCTAGTTAAATATAAGCCGCTGTCTCCTCCCGTTTAAAAGGAGCAACACTTACCTTTCAAGTGCACCGAGAACTGAATGGGATAATACATGCAAAGTGTCCAGTCCAGCCCTTGCTCAATACACAGGAACCGTGACTGTGATTTTTGCTGTTGGTGTGTACATTCCAGCATTCCTGCCTTGAGCGTGAGGCCCTCAAAATCACAGACTGTGGTTTACTGTAGATCATATGCAAAGTCACTGTCTGTTACATAGAAGGAATTCTGAAAGCATTTGGAATGAATCCAGGTAACAGAGAAGAAAGCTATGAGAAGGAAAGTAAATGTCAATATTTTTCAAAAAGTATACATATTTGCATGTGTGTATGTGCATGTGTTTATTTATCTAGGTTGATATGGACACGTTTGCATGAATGGCACCTATCTGTCCATCTCGATAGCTCATGATCTCATTTTTCCCTAGTGCGTATTCCTTAAACTATTTTCTTGAATCATAAACATATGACATTTTTCACCAAAATGAAACAGAATGCAAAATAAGAAAACTCTTCTTTCCGTAAACCACAAAGTCTGATTTGTCACATTTCTTCATAGGCTCATTCATTTATTTACTGAACACACAGTGATTACTGACTATGAGTTAGACTCAGTGGGAGGCTGGGGGTGGGGAGAGGGCACAGAGTGCTGGAGATCTAGAGGGACAGCAACAAAGGCTGCTGAGAGGAGAGCTCTGGGTAAGGGGGTGGAGCCCTGATGTGCCCCTCCAGTGCTCAGGAGCGCCTGTCTGATGGTCACCAGTGAGCCGTACACGGAAGATGAACAGGGCACACAGTACAGGACTGGGAGGCATATCTGATCTTACCGAATTTCTGGAACATTAGGTGCACAGAGTTCCTTCTCCTACAAGATGAGATGCTTGTCAAAAACAGATGGAGAATCAGGACTTATATCAGAGTTAGAGCGATATGATCTAATTCTTATTTTAGGATGCATGAAAGCCTGGATCTTGGAACTGCCCCCATGTTTAATGGGCTAAGAAAATCCATTCATTTTTTTTCCTTAAAAAAGAAAGTGTGTGAACCTGATATGAAGGGCTTAGCCAAGTGGAAATTTGGTCTGTGGTCTGTTTGCATTCATTTCATAACCAAACCCTCAATCTTCTAAGTTCCCTCGTAGAGATGTCTGACATGCCCGAGAAAAAAAAATGTTGAAACTCAGAGTCTCTTCAGAGAGAAGCTGAACTTCCCTATGCATTTCATCAAAAGAATTCCCAAATGCATGTGAAATCTACCATAGAATTGTAGGACGATTAGACAGTTTTATTTCTACCTCGTAAAAATATTTCAAAACCTGTGGGAGTTTTATGAAGCCGGCTCTCATCAGTCCGTATCACTCCCAATCCAGGGGCCCTGGAGACACATCTCCAAGCAATTAGGGATGTCAATTTTGAGGCAAACTGTCACATGGTCTATACTTCATTATCAGTGAGTGATTGTTTAAAACCTTATCTCCCTCCAAATCTTCATATATATATTTTATATATATAAAAATTTGTCATAAAGATATATGTAGGGCATAATATAAATAGGGTATAATATGTATTTTACATATAAATTTATGTATATATAAAGATTTATGTTATATAAAGATATACCTTTATTATACTCACAGATAATATATCTTTATGTAATATAACAATAATTATATAATAATACATAATATCTTTATGTAATATAAATCTCTCTCTCTCTTTCTCTCTCTCTCTATATATATAGTGTCCATGTACATGTGTGTGTTTGTGTCTGTGAGTATAATAAATAAAAGGCATATATAAAATTCAAAATTAATATGTATATGTTTAAAATAGAGAAGTTTACCGACAAAAATCCATTAGGAATCTGAGTCAGTATTTTGCCTCTTCTTTCTTGGTTCTCTTCATGGGAATGAAACTGTACTAATCTTATAGATAAAATACACAGTGAATTTGATAATTTTCTTTCAAAAGCCCTCTTCAGGTCCGTTGCTCTCTTCCTCAAAGTCAGTATTCCTCTATCCCCTAAATAAAGATTAAAATAAAAACATCCCTAAGTGTATTTGTTTTCACTGTATCTCTGACTTGACAAGCTCAGTTCCTTCTAGAAGTGTGGCTGGGATGGCTCCCAGTGCCATGGAAAGCTGCTGTCTGTCCTGCTGTTGGTCTTCCTCAGGGTAGGGCAGTCCTGCCTGTGAGACTGGGCAGAAAGAGAAGCAGGGGTTGGCGATTAGCAAGGGGACAGCCTGGACAGCGATCAGAAATTGAAGAGGAAGGAATAAAACAATGGGACAAAGCCAGTTTATCTTGTTGCGCCCCCCATTAATTTTATAAAATTTTATAAAATTATCCAGAATTTCTTCTTTTACTCACATTATTTATTAGTTTTGTGTGTGTGTGTGTGTGTGTGTGTGTGTGTTAGACTGTGGAGCTGTTAGACAGTAATCTGTTCTATGCAAGAAAAGCATAAGGAAAGCTTTACCAAGCTTCTCTTCCTTCCTTCCTTCCCTTCTAGGCGTGCTTCGGTCTTTGCTCTCCAAAGAAAGATCTGTGCTTTCACGTAAGGTGTGATAAGGAAATGCTAATGTCTCCCTAGTTGTAACTTTGTGTATCCGTGTCAGGAAGTCCTTCCTTACAACACGTGCAGTTCCACCGCTGATGGAGAAGCATAAGCCCTCTCGTTTGACCTTCAGTCAGTGGCACCCAGCTGCCTCTCTTCCCAGTGCAGAGAATTATGGGATGATAAACCGTAAAGGTCCTTTCTCTTCCAGGTATTTCCTCCCAGCTTAACCATTTCCCATTCTTCTATGTCTTCCTGTAATCTTCCCCATGCTTTTGGAGCTGTACCTTTAGAATGACACCCAGCAGTACCCCGCGGTGGCATACCCAGGCCCCTGGAAACATCGCACTCCTCTGTGACTTGTGGCACATTCGCCAGGTTCGATCCTTGTCGCCTTTTGCATCCCAGCTCCTTTCTTGGTCCTCCAGGAGGCTGCCCTGGAGCTCCTCCCAGGTCACTGTGCTGGGCTCTTGCTCTGCTGTGTTACAGCAAGCCCTCCACTAGGCACTTGCCTCAGGACATGTCCAGCGTTGTAGAATGGGGGATTCCTACATGAATGACACAGCCTGCAAAGCCAGGAACTTTTAATTTAGTGATCGTACAAAGAGCATCAACTTTTTTTTATGGAAGGTGTTGAGATAGGCACGTATTTTGCACAATGACCTGCAGAGACATTTAGGGTAGTGGAGTATACACAGCACTGAACTGGGGGCTTCATCTTCATCTTGCCACCTTGGGCAAGTCTTTTCCCTTCTTCCTGTCTTCTTACTTGATCAATAATTTGAATGGTTGAGTCTTGCTCAGCTATGAGATCTCCTCTAAAGCTAAAATAATCTTTCCGGAAGATGGCCTGGTTTTGCAAATTCTGATACCACACATGAAAGAATAACCGATTTTGATATCCAAGTAGCCAAGTACCTATATGTATCCAGCGAGAATGAGAGAGAGAGAGAGAGAGAGTGAAGAATGTGTATCTATCTATATTTATATCTGGATCTGTTGAAAATGAGAGCAAGGTTAAGAACTTGGACTTGAGACTGTTCCCAGGAGAGAGCTGAGGGAGACCCAGGCGGTCTGCCTTTCTGCAATCTGTCAAAGTTCAGGTAAGCCCAGGTTCTAAGATTCAGTTGTGTGATGAGCTGAGGTTGGGCTGCGAAACGTGCAGAGCTGTGCCTGGAATATGGACTCCTGGCCGTCTTTCATCTGACCCTTATTCTGGGAAGGATGTGGATGCCCTTCCGGCATCTCTCTCCTTCATCACCATCTCCTGGTAGAGAAAATATTCATTCCTTCTGTCCTGCCTTCTTGGCCACACTGCTGTCTGTTCGGGTCAGACAGGTTAGCCTGAAGCTATTAGTTATGCTTAAAATAAACCACATGTATGGAAGAGTGAATACAGACGTCTGCCACCAGAAGCTTAAAATAATAGGTGAGAGTTACCTGTCCGTTCAGACAGTGCAGCCTGGGATACTCACGCTGCGTCTTGGTGAGGTCCCATTTGCATCTTGTGGAAGGGTTCCTCTTTCCTTATTTTCTCTCTGGGCTCTAGACACAGGATAAAAGGGATCAACAAAAATCACTGTTCTTTTCACCTTGTGGAGAAGGACTAAATGTCAGTCTTAATTTTTTTAGGAAATGTGGTTTTATTGCAGGTCTTAGTCCTCTCATGTATCTGCCGTGGTCTGAATGTTTGTGTTCCTCCAAAATTCATTAGTTGAAATCCTGGAGTTCAAGGTGATGGTACTAGGAGGTGGGGGGTGTGGGAGGTGCTTAGGTCACGAGCCCTCGTGAATGGGACTGATGCTGTCATCAAGGAAGCTCGAGAAACTCCCCCAGCCCTTCCATGGTATAAGGACACAGCAAGAAGAAGCCAGCTCTGAGGGGAACGTAGGTCTTAGCCAGACACCACATGTGCTGGTGTCTCCATCTTGGACGTCCCAGCCTCCAGAACTGTGAGTGGTACATTTCTGTTCTTTACGAGTCTGATATTTTGTTATAGCAGCCCAATTGGACAGAGAGTAACCACGTAAAGATTATAGTAATAGCAGAGCATTTTATACTGGCTACGCTAAGTACTTTACACATAGTATTTCATACAATATTTACAGTAACCCTAGGGGGTGTGCACTACGTAGTTCTCTTAGATGAAGAAACCCAGGCTTTGTGGCTTGCCCAGTGTCTTAGTGCAAAAAATCAGCAGAGTTGGGACAACAGAGACCATTCTTACCCTACCGTTGCTCGCTGCACAAGTTGGACTTGTAGATACTTAAAAAGATCCATACTGTTCCCCTTCTTAGGTGTGCGTTATATACTCTGCGGTGGGCAAGGCTGTTTCAGATCTCATTGGGTCATTACAACAATACTTCAAGAAAGGTGCCACCGTTATTTCACAGAAGAGGAACGGAGGCATGGAGAAGGGACGGACCTTCCTCAGAATCATTTCTTCCAGGAACTGATGAGCCTAGAATCGCTTTCTGCCTCTGCTTGTGCCCTTGACCTTTTCTCTGCTCCATGCAGTGACAGTTATTTCTGTGGTCACAGTTACTAAATCCATTTCAGCGTGATTCTGCCCCCCCCAGCATTTGCATATTTATGGGCTGCGTATGAAAGGAAAGCCTCTACCTTTACAAAATTGTGAATTAAATATACAGCAGAGGCAAACACGGAGGAGTTAACGGAGGGAAGTAAAATTTTGCAGGGTTTTTCCTTTTGGAAAACTTTTTGTGTTTGTTTTTGTAACAGCCCAATCTGAAGCCCTAGATGGGTGTCCAGAGCAGGGAGCGGAGGAGCGTACGGGAGGATAGAGGAGGGCGTGTCTGTCTACACACAGGGGCCCAAAGAGCCGTGAGCTTGGCCTGTCTAGAAGGCCCTAGAGGGGAAGGACCACATGCTCCTGATTGCTTCTGTGCCATTGAAAGCCCCTCCCTTGACTCACTTGAGCCTCTGCTTCTTGCTGCGGGAGTGCCTAGTGGCCCCCACCACACCCTCACGTGGATCGTCATACCGACGTGCTCTCTTCCTCCCCTGTCCCTGTGTCTGCCCTCCTGACAAGTGCGTACATTGGTGCCTGCCACAGAGCAAAGGGCCAGTGCATGTGTCACAAATGGACTCTTAAGAAAGAAGCTGTTAAACTTAAGAATAACTTTTCTGTTATTGGAGCCGCTGTTTGCAGCAAAAGATGAGTTCGAAGGTCACCTTTCCTCCGAGTCTAATTATGTCGGTGGCACGTCACTGCCTGGCCCACATTTGATCTAAGCTACTTAATTTCTTCACCCTTTTTTCTTGCTGAAAATTCTTTTCCACATAGGTCACAGAGAAGGGACCGATGTAATCATGAAAACTGACCCCTCGCAGTCAGTCACTCACGGACACATGGATATCCTGACATTTGCACCAAATACAGGGGAAAGACAGATGGAAGCTGGCCCCTCGGGAGGCTGTTCCAAGCACGACTGTGGCCAGCAGCTGTCAGATGAGGGACCAAGTCCTACCCATGCCCACAGCTAGCAGAAGTGAAATGTCTTAAGTGTTGAAGAGTTTCAAGGTATACTTTTGATGCGTAGAGGAGGGCTTTAGTCTGGGAAGAGATTCTTACCCTGGGTACTGAAGCATGGGTAGGAGTTCACCAGGGAGAGGGGAATGGAGCAGGGCCAGAGCACAAGAGTACTTTGTGCGGATGGAGCTGTGTGAAGGCAGCGGGGAGGAAGCAGCGTATCTCTATGGATTTGCTGCTGTGTAGGTTGTAAACCTGAGGAATGAGGCTGGGACGTCGGGCAAGGGTCAGGCCCTTACTGGCTTAGGTAGCTTCCTGTGGAGTAGATGTATTTTAGTAGGCAATGAGGAATCCTTGAAAAGATACTGTGTGAAAGGCAGTAATGTGATTCATATGCTTTTTAGGTGAGGAGGACTGTTCCTTTGCCACGTAGAGGACACGTTGGTGGGGGGACTGCGGAGTTGGGGAGCAACGTGGAGATGCAGTCAGTCCTCCTGCTAAGAAGCTGTTAGCAGTAGAACTGGGAAGAGAGAGGCTGTGGAGGCCCGACCCAGTGGGATGCAATGAACGAAGAGAGGGCTGGACCAGGGCAAAAGGATGCAACGGTGACATGTGGGGACCAGCTGATGGGGGCCGTGGGGAGGAAACATCTCAGGAGAGCCGGCTTTCCAGCTCAGAGCACTGGGTGTCAGTCACCACGTAGGGGCTGCATTGGACTCTCTGGTGTCAAAAACCTTAAGAAATGGCCTGGGGTACAGAAGAGTCCCCTTGCAGCCACTCTTGAGTTGTATTGTGTCCCTTTCTAAAGAAAAGGAAAGTAACCTGGTCCTCAGTGATGGTGAGTAACTTAGCCAAGGTCACACAGCCCATCTGTGGCAGGACTCGGGTTAGAATCCAGGTTGACCCAGCTCAAAGCCCACCCTGTGAAGAGGTGCTGCCCCCACAGGGAGGTGCCCCACATGAAGGAAGCCAAGGGGTCCCTTGCAAGGCCACTGACAGAGGGATACAGATAGTCGGGTGGCTTGCCAGGGTAAATAGGGGAAGTGGGCCTTTTTTACTTTTTAAAGACATCAGCAAGGGGCTGCCTGGTGGCTCAGTGGGTTAAGCCTCTGCATTCGGCTTGGGTCATGGTCTCAGGGTCCTGGGATCGAGTCCCGCATCAGGCTCTCTGCTCAGCGGGGAGCCTGCTTCCTCCCCTCTCTCTCTCTCTCTCTCTGCCTGCCTCTCTGTGTACTTGTGATCTCTGTCTGTCAAATAAATAAATAAAATCTTTAAAAAAAAATGACGTCAGCAAAAGCATTTTTATAGGCAGGACAGAAGGAACCAGTGCAAAGAGAGGATTCCACTTCCTCCGACGAGGAGAGGTCAGGGAGTAAGAGGACTTTGTGGGCATGAATGTAGGGCCGGCTTGAGGACCGAGGCAGGGCCCCTCTCCCTTGGACACGGGAAGCCAGCACTTTGTGGAGGGAAACTCGGACGGGAGCAGAGAGGATGGGAGGGTGGGATTTCCCGGCACAGTGATGGGGAAGGCATCTGCAGTCACAAAAGCTGCTGTGACGTGGCACCTTCAGGACGCTGGGAAAGTTAGAGCAGCGCGCTAGGACTTAGGGTGCCAGGCGGAGGCCCCTTGCTCCAGGGGCGTGTATGGAGCCAGTTAGTGTGGCCTCCCCCGGCACCGCGGCCTGCTCCATAGTTGGTCTCATTTTCCTTCCAGATGCTGCCCTTCCAGGCTGCTAGACCCTCGCCCTGGGGGAGATAAAGAAATGCATTTTAATTTCTGCAGATGTGAGGCCCTTGAAAACAAAACCGCTCCCTCTGCCAAGGAGACACTTGCTTTTCCAGCATATGTTAGCGGTCACAAATAGAAGACCCGCTCGGGTGCTTCGTCCATTCGCATATTTCATTTTAAGCCTCGTGAACATTCCCTGCATCTCTGATGAAACACCTGGTGAGTTAAAGGATCAAAACCTTCAGAGAAAAGCCTCACAGTCCTGTACGAGATTCAGCTCTCAGAAGGCACTGGTAGATTCTGTTGATGGTCACGGAAAGGCTGCACATATCACAGGTTTCTGTGTGTAGGAAACCATGTTGGTGTTGGAGGGTGTGCCAAGTATGGGTGGACAGTTGCGGGGTCCTGGGCCTCCCCACCCCCCGGACTGCTCACAGTGGGGACGCGTACTGTCAGCCCTTTTCTCCCTTCCACTCCAAGCACAGTGTGTTGATCTCTGGCGTCTGTGCTGCTATCACGTTAAGCTCTTTTCATTTCAAACGGTTTTCCTCTTTCTTTGGGGACTGTCTAATTTGGACCGAGTTTCTTCAGTCCCCATTTGATCTCTAATGCCGCGTTTATGTGTCTTATAACTTTTAAACCATTGATTCAATAAACACTAGGAAACACATTTCTTATCATTATCATTATAATGAATTCAGGGGAGGCAACACATGTTTAATGTTACATCTTATAAATCCTAAACTTAATTTCAGAAAAGAGTAAGTAAAAATATTCTCCGGAAAGATTAATTAAATAGACTCATAAATATGTACAATTAGTTTGTGATGCCCCTACCCCTGTCCTATCCTGTGTCAAAGTCAGTGTTTGTAAGACAAGGGAGACAAGAGCAAAAATGAACTGTTGGGACCTCATCAAGATAAAAATCTCTTTGCATAGCAGAGGAGACAGTCAACAAAATCAAAAAACAGTCCACAGAATGGGAGAAGATATTTGCAAATGTCTTATCAGAAAAAGGTCTAGTATCCAAAATCTATAAAGAACTTCTCAAACTCAACACCCAGGAAACAAAGAACCCGGTGAAGAATTGGGCAGAAGACATGAACAGAGATTTCTCCAAAGACATATAAATGGCCAACAGACCCATGAAAAAGTGCTCAACATCACTCAGCATCAGGGAAATGCAAATCACAACCGTAATGAGATGCCACCTCACACCTGGCAGAATGGGTAAAATTAACAACTCAAGAAACGACAGATGTTGGCAAGGATGCGGAGAAAGGGGAACCCTCCCACACTGTTGGTGGGAACACAGGCTGGTGCAGCCACTCTGGAAAACAGTATGGAGGTTCCTCAGAAAGTTGAAAATAGAGCTACCCTATGACCCAGCAATCACACTACTGGGTATTTACTCCAAAGGTACAAATGTAGTGATCCGAAGGGGCACCCTTACCCCAGTGTTTATAGCAGCAATGTCCACAATCGCCAAACAGTGGAAGGAGCCCAGAGGTCCATCGACTGATCCATAGATAAGGAAGATGTATTGTATATACACAATGGAATATCACTGAACAAGCAAAAGGGATGAAATCTTACGTTTGCGACAATGTGGGTGGCACTGGTGGGTAGTACGCTAAGTGCGGTAAGTTAGAGAATGACAAATGCCGTACGATTTCACTCGTATGTGGAATTTAAGAAACAAAACAGAGGGTTGTAGGGGGAAGAAGGGAAAAATAAAAGAAGATGAAATCAGAGAGGGAGACAAACCATAAGAGACTTTTAACTATAAGAAACAAACAGGGTTGCTGGAGGGGTGGGGGAGGGGACGGGGTAACTGGGCACATGATGTCATGAGCACTGGGAGTTACATGTAGCTACAAATCACTGACCTCTGCATCTGAAATTAATAACATACTCTATGTTAATTAATTGAACTTAAATAAAATAACATTTAAAATGTAAAAAAAGCAATGTTTGTGCACGTATAGGCAAGGTTTCCGTGCGACCGTCAGGTGCTGGTATGTCCATTGGCAGGAGTGACCACAGCACACCACGTGCGTCCGGCGGGAACTTGGGGCTGCACGCTCAGTGTTTCACAGGTGGTGACCCTGACGTTTTGCACCGCCATTTGCAATGACCTGGTATCTGATGTCTTTTCCCCAGGAGCCGTGGAGCTCACAGCACATCCCGGCGCTGTTCTCAGCCTTCTGTGGCCTCTTGGTTGCGTTTTCCTATCACCTGAGCAGGCAGAGCAGTGACCCCTCTGTACTCCTGTGAGTAACACGCGCACAGCCAGGCCCAGGTCCCACCACCCCGCCTTGTCACGGAGTGGGGAGTTGGACTCTCGCCGCTCACCTAGCCAGCCGCCATGGAGGGTAGGAGAAAGGCAGCCTGGACCCGACACTGAGGAAAATCAGGGGTCAACTTCCAGCACACATGTCCCCTTTGCTCTGCTGCTTTTGGAGTAAAATGCACAGGGCCGGGAGTAGAGGCTGCTAGACTTCCCCGTGGATGAACTGTGTGGGCAGCTCCCATCTCAACAAGCGTCCTTTTGGTGTCCCTTAAGCAGCATCACCAGGTGATTTTTTTTGAGGACCTGACCCTGGTATCTCTGAAAGGTTTGTGTCTTGTTCCGTTGCTTCGGGTTCCCAACATGGTGGGGCTCTCTCGGTTCAAAGTGAAGTTGGCGCCTACATTTCAAAGGTATTTAATAACCGTCTTCGGTCACTTCAAATATACTTTCCTATCTTTTTTTTAATCTTGTCTTTTGGATCTTTGAGAAATACGCCCTTTGGAAGTGGAAATGCTTCATGGGATACGAGAGTTTCTGATATCAACCTATCGATTGTGATCAGATAATCAATCAGCTCATGTAATTTTTCCCAATTTAGGGAATATTTGGATGGCCCTAACTCTTTGTGGGCCAGAGAAAACCAGCATTTTACGCTGCCCATGTGCAGCAAAATGAAAGGCACAGAAAAGGGACAAAAGTTAAATATGGTTTGCACAGTTTTTCCTCTCAAATATTTTTGCTGAAGTGTTGCATTTTGCTGCCATTTTTTTTTTTTTTTTTTTTTTTTTGGTGAGGCCGAAGGCTGGTGGACTGATGAAACAGAGAGTCTCTGTGAGCTTAGCTGCTGGCAGTCAGGGTACCCATACCCCGGACTTGACTCTCTCGAGGAGGGAATCTGAGAATCCAAACGGGATATTTGTGATGACTTGACCTGTACCTCTTTTCCTTTATTATGAATTGGTTAAAGGAGAGAGCCCCCGCTGTTGTCATTTGGGAGTGGAAGGTTCAGGAGAGGTGGTTTACTCAAACATTGTAATACCCACGTACTTTGAATAGTAACAGCTGTGCGTTTGCTCCTTTTCAGGTCCTTTATTCCCTGTAAATTGCTTCCTAAATTTTTACACCCGAGCCTGGAAGAGCTGGCTGCGGACCCTCTCCCCAAGAAGATGCAGGAGTCTGTGGTGAGATACTTGTGTTGTATGACGCATGTAAGGGTTTTGCTCAACGTGGCGTGGAGTCTTGTGGGCAAAGCTCAGGTCCTCAGTAGGGCTCCCCCAGCCAGGAAGGAGTCACCAGTGCGGGAAGAGGGGCCTTGTCTTAGTCTGCAGCCCACAGGACACGGGGACCGTGGAGCTGCCTGGAGGGTGTGGCCCCTTCTCCAGCCTCTCGGAGGCTGATGGCTGTGCCTGCTGCGGGCTCCCCCTGGGTCCTCAGAGGATGGAGGTTGCTTGGCTGCTCCAGTGAAACAAGGTCACTCCACTCCGCCCCCTGCTGGCAGCAAGCGGCAGGCCAGTGTGTACCAGTCTGAGCCGCTCAGACAAACCTTCCGCCAAGCTTGTTCTTGATGTGCTCCCGGCAGCCCCTCCACCTTTCTGGCCTCAGCCTGAAGCTGAGCTCCCCGTACTCTGCCCACATTCAAGGCTGACCTTTGCACAGCCTTCGTTAGGAGCCCTTGGGTTTTAAGACTTAACATCTGGGATGTGGGAGATGGGAGCCGTGACACTGGTTGAAGCCTACGAAGGGAAAAGGAAAGAGTAAAAGAAGGAAGAAGGAACAGAACACAAAGACTGTTAGAAGAAGGTTGCTCTTTCTTTGTCCACTAGGACAATGGCTTGGGGCGGTTTCAGAAGGCCTTGGAGCAGGGGTTGCCTCTTTGGTATCAACTCCCAAACATTATTCTTTTGAAAAGTAAGTGCTCCTTGATGATGTACCCTCCCAGTCATGTGCGTGTTGAGCTTGCAGAGAATGGACTGCTGTCTCGCAGGCATGCTTGTCCTGTGTTTTTATTAGGAAGAGCAGACCAACAGAACAGCAGTTAATGACCCAAGGATCGCACGCTCCTCCAGCCTGGAACGGCCTCTCTGTCCGGCTTGGTCTCCACGGTGCCAGCATCCAACACGTACTACATCACATTGAATTTAGACAAGTTAAACTGCAGTCCGCAATTTTAAGACAATGTGCAGGACTCAGTCAACATGATAATAGTGTAAAAAATTCAGACTCAGCTGCCAGTGCCTTTGAATGCGGCTGGAGGGGGAGCTGGAGGTTGAAGGGCCTTTTTTGCCACCACCAAGGAACCAAAGGGAGGTCGCTATGAATAAGGGCGTGGATCATGAATTTTAAAAGCAGCAGTGTGTTTGCAGAGCAGGGCAGTAGGTGAACCTTTGGGGCTGATATGATGGCAGCTAAAAAGGGTGGAAAACATTTGACATTGAAGCACAGATAGCACCAGCAACCTGATCTCTAAAGTTGACGCCCTGAGACTCGACAATGTTAAACTGACACTCCTGGGTCAGTTTCTCTAAAAGCCAGGGAATGGCCTGATGTCAACACGAAAGTTCTCCCGTGGAAGTCTGAGAAAAACTGTTCTCCCCAGATGCTCCTTGATTTCATGAATGATGAAGATGCCTTCTGATTTATTGCATTGAAGAATGATGTACGGATAGCAATGAAATCGACAAGCAATTTGCTTGGCAGATGCTGCTGGCGCTTCCTTAGGATGAGTCACTGTGGTGGGCGAGGCGTCGCCTTAGTGAGTTTTCATCACGTGGACATGCTTTGTGTAATGCAGAGCACACAGCTGGTAGGGGATCTAATGTGATGTGTGTGTTCTTTGCGCTGCAAAGTCTTCTGGTCTAATAGTAATATTTTAACAGGACTGCCAGATTCAGCTTTTAGAGTTTGGTGCAGAAAACCTTTTGTGCTCAGTGCGATTACAAGGTTTCCCTTCTTGTCTCTGATTTTCTTTCTCTCTCTCTTTTTTCTGAAAGTTCTTAAAGGACTCATACTTCGTATGTGTGGTCCCCTAACGAGCCTCCTTAAGTCGGTTTCCAGCCCTTCCTCCTGTTCCAATGCGTTCGGCCTGCAACGGGGCCTGGGAACCTGCATGTTTACAAGACTGTCACCACAGACTGAGCTTTGAGGAACCTCGATCTAGAAATAGAGGTGCCCAGCACTCCCATCTGTGGGCCTATACATGCCCTATGTGCAGTGCCAGCTACGCACTCAGTTCATTACCAACATGCTATAGTTAACAGCAATGTCAACTTTCCGCTCCTGGCTCAGTTTCCGCTTATCCCCTGGCCTTAGGAGCCTGGTCTTCCTGTTTCTGTCCTCACCCATCCTCACCAGTCTCTACCCTCTTCACCCATTCGTCTATGTTACTTCCATTGTATCTTTTTCTCAGTTCCTAGAAACAAAAAATAGACAGAACAGCAAAACAAACAGCCTCATTTTTGGCTATACAATTCAAACAGCTTCTTGTTAACCATTGGTTGAATCATCTGGGTTTTTCGGGGGCCGTGCTGTCTAGATCTGCTGCGTTGTGCAGTGTGGGACCAAGGCTTCTTCAGCTTCTTTTTAGGGTGAGAACATGAAGTACTACATAAGATGTCACAATGGATTTAAAATGTTCAATGTGCCAAGCGCCAGTTGATTAGTTAAATGTGTCTAGAATTACCAATAAAATAGGGAACCAAAACATTAACGTTATTGAATATTATTTTGGAAGTTCTGGCTCGTGTTAAGTCCTAAAAGAAAAAAAAATGTAGATTACGTTATTGTATACATGTGGAATGCACAGAAAAGTTCATTAAAATCAATTATGATCAATATGAGAATTCACTAATACCCTTAGAGACAAGGAAATTTAGAAAAGCAAGAGCATTCTAACACATCAGAAATAACCTTAGGAAATATAATGAAAACATGATCTTACTGACAATGTCAACAAAATATATGCATTGATAATAGGAATGATTTTAACAAGTAGTGTCAGAAATGAAGGAAACCACAGCAGCTTATTAAAATGTAAATGAAGTTCCCAATAAGCGGTGATATATAGACATAACCGGATTTGGGGTAGGAAGGTTGAGATTTATTAAATGACAATTCTTTCTAATAAATTTATAGGTTTAATATTATTCAAAACAGTTCCAGAGGAATTATATTCACAATTTGGGAAATTATTCTAAGGTTCATTTAGAAGAATAGCCATTAATAATAGTTTTTTTTTAAAAATCTGAAAAAGAAGAATAAGAAAGAGGAACTTAGCACTTGGGGATTTAAGAGTATATTATAAAGATTGAGTAATCAGAAAAAAAAAATATGAGACACATCCAAGACCACAGAATGGGATTAGTAAACCAGTAAAACACAGAAAGGAGGCCAATTATTAATATAAATGTATTATGTGAAAATTAAATGTCACAATCAAGAATGGATTAATCAATGTATGGTGTCGAGGTCATTGCTAACAGTGGGAGGGAGAAACGAATTCTATGTACCGATCTGTCACCAGACACCAATGTAAGTTAGAAAGACAAAGATCAAATGAGACTTTTCCATCTCTGATTCTATGGCAAACTGAATTATTATAACCAAACTCTCTCCTGATTAAAACTGAAAATTCTGAATAAAATGCAAAAAAAAAGTCCTTAGGTGTGAGAAAAAACTGACAAAAGGATAAGGAATTATTAAGTCAAAGTTTAAGTGAACAGGGGAACCAGGAGGAAGCAGAGCAGGAAGCTTCTTTTGCCTCAAGGGCGTGTGCCCAGCAGGGGGGACCCTGAGCCTCAGTTGTCAGCCCTCAAGCTGCGGGGGAAGGGGGAGTAAGAAACCAAAGCCCAAGGCTGCCAAGGCCAGTGTGCGATGGGAGACCCTGTGCTCATGGGGCTGGATCCCTGAAGCGCCCACCCTCGGAGGGATGATGAACCCGAAGAAATCCCTCCGGTTCCCAGTGCCATGGGAATGCAGGCAGACGGACCTCGGTGTGGAGCGGACCTCGGTGTGGAGCGGAACAATGGAACCTTGGAGGTGTTGTGATCTGCCTCAGGTTTTCAGTCCCAGTTCTAACACCTGCATGGCACAAAACCCCTAAATTTATGACTAGAGATTGAACTGGCCGCAAACTGGAAAAGGCACCTCATGGCAAAACCAAATATCTGCTCCTCCTAGGTCTCCAGCGTTTCCCAAACCAGTTTTCTAAGGAAAATGAGCAGCTCTCAATAAGAAAAAAAAAAAAAAAAAAAAAAATTAACTGCATAAGGAAACAAGGAACCAGTAGAAATAGGTCTTCAAGTACTTCACATACTGGAACTATCAGACACAGATTTTATTTTATTTATTTATTTTTAAAGATTTTATTTATTTGAGAGAGCATGAGTGTTGGGGGCGGGGGGGGGCAGAGTGCAGAGGGAGAAGCAGGCTCCCTGCTGAGCAAGGAGCTCGATCCCAGGACCCTGAGATCATGACCAGAGCCAAAGGCAGCCACTTAGCTGACTGAGCCACCCAGGTGCCCCTAGACACGTATTTTAAAAGAACTATACCTACTTTGTTTAACGGAATGAAAAGTAAAACTTATAGACAATAGAAAATAATAAAATGATACAGTATGTTTGAAAGAGAACCAAATAGACCTTCCTAACCAAAAAACAAACCAGAAAATGAAGCAGCTGAACAAAACAAAACACACACACGCACACACACACACACACACACACACACACACACACACACACAGGGACACATGTATGGAAGATTAGACACCCCTGATGAGAGAATTAGTGAACTAAAAGAAGAAAGTATCCAGGGATGTAACACTGCAGACAAACAATTAAGAAATACAAAATAAAGATGAAGACATGTGAAAGAAAGAAGACCTGGCATAAAACTAATCAGAATTTCAGAGAAGTGGGGGGCGAGAGAGACCAGCACATCATCGATGTCTGATGAGATCCTATCTGAGAATTTTCCAGAAGTGATGAAAGGCTCCGATCTGGAGATTCAAGCATCCCAGTGAAAGACAAGCAGAGTAAAATGTAAGAATCCACAGGGGACAAGCCATAGTGAGACTGCAGACACCAAGGACAGAGACCATGCTAAAGCAGTCAAACTGAACAGATTCCATTCAAATGCATGACAAACAAAATCTCCCTTATCACAATCAATTATAGAAGGCAGAAGTCTGATGTATTTAATGTTCTGTTAAAAAAAAGTAACTGCCAAGGTAGAATTCTGGGCCCAGTGAAAATATCTTTCAAAGCAGGACAAAATGAAAATATTTTAGGCAAAAGGAAGCTGAGAGACTCACTAAATGTAATGCTGAGACCATTCTACAGATGGTCTCAGATGGAAAGTCTAATTTGCATGAAAGCGCGAAGAGAACTTTAAACAAACGTTAAATGTATAAAACCATAAGAAGAGAATAACCTACAACTTTGGCTGGAAGGAGAAGTGGACCCAAGACTTAAAAATTCTTAGTAATGTCCAGGAGACAAATAAAGGTACGGATTAGCTCAAAACCATGGTAAGTGAAGGATGCATGTTGGAATGTTTAGTGTAACTGCTCGAGGAGTAGAAACGCAGCACGTAACTTCCTACTCTGTACAGAGGGAGAAACGGGATGATAAAAAAGAGTTCTTCATCAGTAACAAAACATTATAGGACTCCTGTGTGGCACTTCCAGATGGGTTATACAACCAACTGAGATGAGAAAACCTGAAAGTGCTTAGAATCCTAATAAAGGAAGTTATCTTCAGGATAACTCTAAGGTAGGAAAGACTTTTTCAAACAAGAAAAAAGAAAATGGAAGTTCATTACAATTATGGACTTTGATTTGTCAAATAATAACCAAAAAAGAGTATTAAAAATAATACACAGACTGGGAAATGATTTTTTAAATATATATAGTAGAGAAAGCACTACTATAAAGCAGTAGGTGATGAAAATTGCTATCAGTCGATAAGAAAGCCAGGTATCTCAATTAAAAATGGTCAAAATACACTTCACAAGGGAGGAAATAAAAACACCCCAAACCATGAATACACGTGTGAACTAATTAATAATCAGGAAACTCTACACTGAAACCACACCGAGTTACCATTTCATACTTCCTAGACTAACCGAAAATGAAAAAAGTTTTCATAATACTAACTGTAGAGCAAGGGAATTCTTATGTACTGTTGGTGGTAGTATCAATTAGTGTTTCTGTTTGGGAAACAATTAGGTATCATAAAGTTGAAGACACACAGTACACCCAGCAGTTCTGTTCCTGGATACTTACCCTGGAGCAAATCTTGCACATTTGTACCAGAATACACATATGAGATTGTTCCTCATCTCGTTTATTCATAAGGGCCCTAAGCTGGAGCCGTTGGAAATGGCATCAGCAGTGGAATGTGTAGTACACAGTGTTGCTTACTGGACGTGCACGCAATGGCAGGGATGAGTCTTAGCCACGTAATGTTGAACAAAGGAAGCAGGACACATCTGGTGCCATCTGTTGGGTGAAAATAGGCCAGCCAAACTGCTTACCTTGTGTACACAAGGAGCAAATCATTCTTGTTCAAAGAGTAAGAAACTTACTTTCACCACAGTCCAGGAAGTTGATATGGAGCCCCCAAGAGGGGAAAGAAGAAGACTTTGTGATCAGGGAGCCAGATAAGGGATTTTTTGGGTACTAGAAAGCTAGATTTCTTGAATCAGTTGATAGTTACTGAGGTATTCACGTTATAATTATTTTTTAAATTGTACATACATATTTTAAGCACTTTCTTATATGTCTGGCCCACAATTTTAACAATTTAAAAGAAATTTTCAAAAAAGTATGAAATAAAATCAGACATTTATTCACATACTAGAAAGGGGATAATTTTCCAGGCTTGGAATCTATAAAATGAAAATAAATAAAACACTCACACATACACACACAGTTAGATGTGAGTACATAAAACTTTTAAACGTCTATAGGTTTAAAGGCAATAAAATTAAATAATTTGTTAAAATATTCGTTGCAAATTTGGCAAAGTTAAATATCTTTCTTATACTAACAACTCACAGTTTAATTTTCAAAACGCTAATCAAATGATATATATATGTATATATATTTCATTTAGAGATAAAATAGTCACAAGTAATTGTGGAAATTATATTTAACCCTACTTTTACAGAAAGAAATGTAAATTAAATTTAGATGGCTTTTTTTTTTTTTAGGGAGAGAAAGCATTTATGTGCATGACTGGGGGTGATGGGCAAAGGGAAAGAATCTCAAGCAGGCCCCACACCCAGCATGGAGCCCAACCCAGGGCTCCATCTCACAACCTTGATATCCTGACATGAGCTGAAATCAAGAGTCAGAAGCTTAACCAACTAAGCCACCCAGGTGCCCCAGATGGCATTCTTTCTTGTCCACTCAGTCAGCACAGAGTAAAATAATGATATTGCCAACTGGGACAAGATGAGATTTCTTAGATAGTGTTTATATTTGTGTAAATTAGTAGAATCATCTGTGAAAGCATAATTTGTCAAGAATTATAAACCTATATTCATAATCTATAATATAGTAAGTTGATTTGTCAGAGTTGTTCTAGAGAACGAACTTAAAATAGGAAAAAAAGATTTAGGTGCATAAAGATCATGATTGCAGCATAATTCATCATGGTAAAACGTGGGAAACAATCTAATAACCTAGCGGTCAGGAAACGCTTGCCTAAACATGGCACATTCAGTTTCATTCGTGAAATTAATGTTTCGCCTTTCCACTACGGCCCTGTTTGTATGTGTATGTGTGTGTGTGTTTATGGCATCACAAGATAAAAAATTCATTTGTCATTAAGTGACTATTAGTAAGTCTTACAATAATATACATACAGATAGTGCTTACAAAAGAAAGTACAGTTAGGGGCGCCTGGGTGGCTCAGTGGGTTAAGCCTCTGCCTTCGGCTCAGGTCATGATCCCAGGGTCCTGCGATCGAGCCCCACATCGGGCTCTCTGCTCTGCAGGGAGCCTGCTTCCTCCTCTCTCTCTCTGCCTGCCTCTCTGCCTACTTGTGATCTCTGTCTGTCAAATAAATAAATAAAATCTTAAAAAAAAAAAAAGAAAGTATAGTTGAAAAATGTATAAAATTGCATGTAAACTATGATCAGACCTTTATAAAATATGCACAGATAATCCCACACACATCATGATGGCAGCTAGATCCATGCCTCAGCACTCTCAGGCAAGAATACTGGCCCAGAAAGCATAAAAATGCTAATGCTGTTAGTGTCAGGATATAATGATCACGAATGATCTATTTCCTTTCTTCTCTGTGTTGTAGAGGGCTGCAATATTATGTTATCCTATAATGGAAACATTTATTCATACTACAAAAATTGCAGAGACCTAAATTTGCATTTTGCTCAGATACTTTGTACACTGATTTTTGCAATACCTAACATCCTGTGGTTCACTTTTAAGACTTAGGATATTTATCAAAATGAAGCGAAGATTCTAAACCTGTTGTTTAAATAAGTAATTCAACAGACTTGGAGTTATTAGCCTCCAAGCACGTGGAGGAAGAAAGGGAACACCAGCAATTCTCCTTACGTATAACAAAACTGAAAGTAAAACCTCAGACATTCTTACGTCTTTCAGTAACAGAGATGTATAATATATATTAAAATCATCAAAGTCATTTAATTAGAAAACCAAAATTATAAATCTTTACAGTATTAAAGGCTGTTTTTACAGGACACAAGAAAAGTCTCTGAAGTCTGGGTGTTTTCAAGATTGCTTTTAAAAAGATAATATTATCACGTTTGTTATATGGTACTGCATTTAAGACACTCAATTCAATACACAAGAAAAAGAAAGGTTTGTAAGAATAGTAGTTGTGGGGCTTCTGGGTGGCTCAGTGGTTAAGCGTCTGCCTTTGGCTCAGGTCATGATCCCAGGGGTCCTGGCATCGAGCCACACATGGGGCTCCCTGCTCGGCAGGAAGTCTGCTTCTCCCTCTCCCTCTGTTCTTCTCCCCTGTTTGTTCTCTCTCTTCCTTCCTCAAATAAATAAATAAATCTTTAAAAAAATTAACACTAGCTTGAAAATCTCAATAATTACCTTTTGCCATCACATTTGGTGATAAATCTTTTCAAAACTTTTGTCTATTTGCAGCTGAGAATGGGGATGGAGAGAAATTGTTTGACTTCTTTTCATTGATTTCTAAAGTTCCTTTTTCTTATTTTTAAATTTTAAAAATTTAAACTTATTTTGAACTTATTTTTTAATTTTAAATGTATTTTCTTATTTTAATGTTCTTTATATGTTAATATAGATAGAAGTTCTTTGTTGGGTATATATTTTGCAATTATTTTTCTCAGTCCCTGGCTTGCCTTTTCATTTTGTAACAATGTATTTTTGAAGAGAAAAATGTTTAAAATTTTCATGAACTCCAATTTAATGACTTCTTTTCTTTTAAAATTCCACATTTTAATGTTCTATTTAAGAAAGCTTTGCCAAACCCAAGCTCACTAAGATTTCCCCTTAAGCTTTCTTTGATAAATCAATAGTTTAAGTTCGGTTTATAATGCACATTGAGTTAAGTAAGTTTCATATGTGACATGAAGGAAATGTCAAGGTTTCTTTGTTGCTGTTTTGTTTTTTTGTAGATAGCTATCCAGTTAGTTGTTCAGTTCCATTTGCTGAAAAATTATCTTCCCCTCATTTAGGGGAAAGCTGTCATTTCACCTTGGCACTTTTGTTTAAAATCCATTGACTGTATATATTTCGGTCTGAGCTCTTTTTTCTGTCCTCCTGATCTAGATATATTTTTGCTCCAATACCATCAATTCATAATTCCTACAGATTTATCATAAGCCTTGAAATCAGATATTATATATCTTCCAAGTTAGTTCTTCCTTTTCAAAGTTGTTTTTACCTTTTCTCAGACTGTTGCATTTCCAAGTAATTTTTGAACTAGCTTAGCAATTTGTACAAAAAAGTCCTATTAGGATTTGATTAGGATTCCACTGGATCTGTATATCAGTTTGGTAAGAATTGACTTCTTAGTAATACTGACTGAATCTTCAAATCCATGAACATGGTATGTCTCTCCATTTATTTCTTTAGTTTCTTTCAGCAGGTTTTTGTAGTTTTGAATGTACAGGTCTTGTACATTTTTGTCAAAGTTATCCCTAAGTATTTTATATTTTTTATGCTATTATAAGTGGTATTTTAAAAACTAAGTGTGTGAAATTATGGTCCCCATCATTAGTCATTGGAAGATGCAAATTAAAGCCATAATTAGCACTACATCAAGGTTTCTCAGCCTCACACTGTTGATATCCTGAGCTTCATAATTCTTCAGGTCAGGGACTGTCCTGTGCATTGTAGGACATTTAGCTGCATCCCTGGCCTCTGCCCACCAGATGCCAAGGTCACTTTCCCTCTTCCTGAAATATAGTAGTCAGAAATGTCTCGGGACATTGCCAGATGTTCCTGAGGAGGTAAAATTGTCCCTTTCTGAGAACTGTGACAGCACTACACAACCCTGGAATGGCTAAAATAAAGATTACTGACTATACGAAGGGTAGGCAAGGGTATGGAGTAATTGGAACTCTCACACACTGCCAGTGAGAATGCAAAAAGGTTACAATGACTTTGGGAAGCCGTGTGGCAGTTTCTTTTCCTTTCTTTTTTTAAAAAGATTTTATTTATTTATTTATGGGGGGGTAGGGAGGGAGAGCACAAGGAGGCAGAGAGATAGGCAGACTGAGAGGGAGAAGACTCCCCACTGAGCAGAGAGCCAGACATGGGATTCAATCCCAGGTCCCTGGGATCACAGCCCAAGACCAAAGGCAGCTGCTTAACTGACTGAGCCACCCAGGCACCCCTGTGTGGCAGTTTCTTAAGAAGTTAAGTATAAACCCACTATGTGTTCCAACCATTCTACTAAAAGCATTTACAAAGAGAAATGAGAGCACATGTCCGGAGACATGGCCATGAATATTCATAGCTTTATTTGTAATCACCAAAAACTGGAAAGATCTCGAATGTCTACCCACAGCTGTGTGCACACAAAGGAATATTACACAGCCATAAACAGCGGTGGCCTATTCATACAGACAACAACCTGGATTACTCTCAGAATAATTACACTGAGTGATTGAAGCCAGATCAGAGAAGGATACATTTTCTACAATTCCACTTACATCCTATTCTAGGGAATGAGATAAACCATCGTGATGGTGCCTATCAGTGGTTTCCTGTGGACAGAGGAGACAAGGGGGCATAGGTTAGGGAAGGTCAGGGGAGGAAACTTGGGGGCATGATGGCTGTGCTACTTACCCTAATTATGATTATGGATTTCATGGGGATGTTCATATGTCAAAACTCACCAAGTGGTATTCTTTATACACATGCAGGGTTTTGTATGTCAGGCATATCTCCCTAGACCTGCTTTAAAAATACAATACAGAAAAGAAAGGGGCAGGAGGAACATTTGAATAAAAAAAGGCCCTGCAATCATTTGTATTTACAACGGATACTCATGACACTGACAAAAATCAGTGGAATTCCCGTATGTCATCCAACTGTGAAAAAAATAACAATCGCCAGAGCTCATTCTCCCTCTTGCTTTAAGGAACCCAGAAATGTAACCCTCCTCTCCCCAGAAGTTGCCCTGATGGCCCACTTTGCCTTAGGCAGGATTCCAATTAGAATATTTGAGAAAATGTTTATCTTCCCTTCTGGGTTAGCAGTCAGTAGTTTTTAAATGACATAAAACCATGTCAGTAAGAAATAGGAAGGAAAAGTTAACTTCTCTTCACGGCCTAAAGATTCAATGAGTTATACAGATCTTTCCTTCAGGAAAGTCTGGCCTTTTCTAAATCTTTGGAATGAAAGGATACGTGAATTTTGGCCATTCATTAATAGTAAATTTCTGGTGAAAACCTTGTGATCACAAAAATTTTATAGATTCAGAATGAAAAAAAAAAAAAAAAAAAAACCAATGATTTTCCCTGCTCAAAAATCAGGGAAATTCTTAACCACTTTTTAGCCATATTATTTATACCATTACAAAGAATAAATCTAGAAGTTAGTTTATCACTGTATGATTCTTCCCATATTCAATACCTGTATGTGAATTATAGAACAACTTTAGCAGATAATTGGTAAATGGACATTGAGAATATATCTCTTCATTGTATTATTATTTTTAAAAGATTTTATTTATTTGAGAGTGAGAGTGTATGTATGTGCACACACACGCATGAGGTGGGGAGGGGCAGGGGGGAGAGAAGAGGGAGGGAGAGGGAGAGAGATGATCTTAAGCAGAGTCCCTGCTGAGTGTGGAGCCTGATGTGGGCTTGATCCCAACCCTGAGATCATGACCTGAGCTGAAATCAGCAGTTGGATGCTTAAGCAACTGGGCCACCTAGGTGCCCCTCTTCACTGTATTATTAATTACTTTTACCAGGAGGGTTGATTTTTTTCATCATATGGCTCCAGGTTCATTATTACTCCATTTAAGCTGTCTTTCTGATTTCTTCCCATCACTTTGGGTGCTAATTCACTCAGAAAGCCAGCAGCACGACTTGCAAGAATGCCACATTTTAATTTTAAAAACAAGAAAAAAAAATGCAGGGAGACAGATGTACACAGCTATCATTTTCTGGCAGAGAACATTCAAAACAATGATTTAAAAGGCACTATTCCCTTTCAGTATGAGATATTGATATATTTATAGCGATGGCTTCAGAGTTTTCCGGTGCGTGGTACCTTAAAATGTTCAATAATTGTGTACTGCAGCGAGTTGGCCTCTGTAGAAAGAAAAAATGTGATGGTCCCTTGTGTCTCTTTAAGATCTACCAGCCAGCACTTTTGTGCTGGATTTGCACGAACAGGCCATCCTCCCTATAATATTCATGCAGTATTAATAACATTCTTTGGTCTAACATTGTTTTGTTTTCCCCCAGCCCCCGCTTACACCGCAATTTTATGTGATGGAAAATTATTAGCAACTTACTGACATTTTCATTTTCTGCATACATGTCCATGATACATGATTTAAATGATTTGGAAGTGGCCTTTATCCAATCTGACTGGGGAATTAAACTGTGAAATCTTCTGGTCCAAAGAAATAAGTGAATGTGTAAGAGGCTTCTGTTTGGCAAACAGCCTGCATGTAAGCTCTACTGAAGCCAAGATGAACACTTTACCCTCCTTTACCAGACCATGGGCTCTTGTATCTGATCTGTGTTCGTAGAGAAGAACCTTATGCCTTTTATACGCATAGAAAACTTGTTTCCTGCTGTAGCTAGCAGGTGCAGGCCGACCTCGCCCTGTGCATTCCCCTTTCCCCACCCTTTGCCTTGTTCTCACGGATGGCCCATCCCATATGTGCCCCTGGGAGCACATCAGGTAAGTGATACGCCGGGACAGTAGGGTATCCAGAGTCAGTATCCTGTTCCCTGACTTGACCGGTGACTACAGAGTTACTGAGAGAACAAAGAAGGGCAGACTTTACAGCTGGTTCTCTCTTTGCAGAAGGACATCTTAAAATCGGATCTCGTTATCTGCTCGGTGGCTGCTGTTCTGTCATTTGCCATCAGTGCCAGCACCGTGTTCCTGTCCTTGCGAGTACGTATCCATTCGACTTTATGCTCTCCCCACCTTTTTAGCTTCCTTAACAACAGAGCCCACTGTGGAGCTCCAGGGCATTGGCAGGATAGTGGAGCCGGAGGAGAAAAACAGGACACCAGCTAAGAGGTTTAAGGAACATACCTGTGTGCTGCGAGGAGTTACACCCAAGATGAGAATTGGTTCACATGGCACACTGGGTTCAAGTGCTTTATCCTTTGTCCTCCCACACCCGGGAGCTGTGCTGTTTGTTAGAGCATCTGCACAGGTCCTGGGACCCAGTGGTAGTGAGTCAGGCTGACGGCACCCTGCGGGGAGCAGAGCCTGGAGGCATTAGCACATCAGGAGTCAGACAGAGGTCCTGGAGCCAAAAGGAGCTTTGAAACATAATTTTCAGTTAGAAAAACAAGTGGCGAGCTCTAGATGGGGTTTCTGGCTTGACATCCCAACAGTTACTCTCTCCGAGTGGAAGTATTACATGCTGAGGGGCTCCTTCCAACAAGGAAAGTCTTGTTAGTTGCATTGGTTATTCTTGACATCTTCTTTTAAAAACAACAGCAACACAGCCAAGGGCAGATTTCCCTTGGCCTTTGAACTTCCCGGGGCCAGCTCTCAACCCTCCCCCCTGGCCCCCCACTTAGTGGCTTGCAACACAGGTGGGTTTTGCATGGAAGAAATTTTTGGAAGTCTGTAACAAGAACTGGGGTTGCCTCTCTGTTCTGCTAGAGGGAAGAGGGGAAGGGCAATAGTGTTATGGATTATTCACGGACGTCCCTCCCCTCTCCTGCGAGGCTAAACAATGAGATTTGCCCTCTTGTACCACAGCCATTTCTCAGTGTTGTGCTGTTTGCCCTGGCTGGCTCGGTGGGATTTGTGACCCATTATATGCTCCCTCAGCTCCGCAAGCACCATCCGTGGATGTGGATTGCACACCCCGTTCTTAAAAACAGAGAGTATCAGCAACGGGAAGTGAGAGGTCAGTAATATATCCCTCGTTCAACACCAGTGGTGCAGCGGTAGGCATCCTTTATACCACAGTGTGCACAACTTATGTGAATGACTGAATGCCTTGGAACTATGTATTTAAGAATGATTACATGTTACGTTATATTGTTAGATGTTACATTATATCTATCTTACCATCATTTTAAAAAAGGAGACTGTGTACCTTGGAGTATACAGTATTGTTTCAGAAAAGAAAGCTAAAATGGAGTGAATGAGAACTCTGTTGTATAAAAACAGTACTTGGTTATTTAGTATTGGGGAAGATTAATTTATATCACTCCGACCTCAAGATCATGCTGTTCCAGCTTAAGTTGGCCGGGGACGGGGAAGAACACCTCGCTGCCCTCCCATCCTCTGCAAAGCTTTTTTTTGGGGGGGAGGGGCGGTGCGGCTGGGCGGCGATGTAGCAGAAACTGCTGAACCTTTCGGACCTCTGAACCCTTGAACTTCGCTTCACTGGCTCTGGTTACTTAGACCTAGACCCATACTTGATTGCTTTAGGAGTTCTTGGGGCTATTTCTGGTCATAATCTAGATAGTGTCAGAGCTTCTAGATAAGGAATCTCGGGAATTTCTCTGGTAGCTCTTCCCTTGCTCTGTGATCAACGGATGGCGGAAGGATTGATTTATCCCCATTTTCAGACACACTGAAGGCATTGGTCAGAGTTTATAGCTATAGTTTATAACGAGCTAGCACTGGGTATAACTTTATAACCCTCTGTACCCCAACTGTTGTAGAGGGACACAGTCAGTTGTCATCCCGTCCAGGCACACGGGTATGTGAGTGGGGCCAGGATTGCTGAGCTGCGAGAGTGGACTGGACTCACAAGGCTGGTCAGCAGCAACTTTGGTGGACTAGTGCGACAAAGGGAAAAGGGGGCAAAATAATCTAAGAATGAAGACGCAGAAGAATCACTTAAAATGCTGTTAAGAGCATTTCGTCAAGGTGCATCTCGGGGTGGGTATGAGGAGCTGCCTTGATCTAAAACAGCTGACTCGGGAAAAGTGTAGATCATTTAGTGGAGAGACATGGCCTCATGGGTCTGCCGCCCGGATGGGGTTCGGAAGGTGGAGAAGGGTCATCACCCCAACTGTCCTGCCCTCAGAGACTTCCTCTTCCCACCTGCAACACCAGCAGCTCGCTTAAGGGTGAAACTTAATATATTCGTGCTTAATATTTATATATATTCATGTATACATATGTATATATTTTAATTAAATTAATACATAGAATATACATTTTTTAAATGTTCTGTTTGATGTCAGGTGCTACTTCAATGTAAATGATTATCAGTGTTATGAAACCTGAAGGAAGATGGGCTCAGAGCAGGGCAATGTGTACGGCTAGTTCGTGTTACAGCTCGCTGTGCGGAGAGGCGTATCCCAGACAGGTGTGCCTGCCGGTGGCCATGTAGAGCAACCAGAGGAAACCGATGTCTACAGAGCTTCTGAAAGTATTCAGATCACATCCCCCTTTCATCTTCTAAATCTTTAGGAAGACTAAGTTTTGGGGTGAAATTCGTGGAATTTGGGGGAGGGGTTATTTCGGCATCATTGATCTTGGGTGGAGATTTGAAGTGTGAGGCTTTGCCTCGAGAGGCTGCATGCATCTCTGTATCCGTATCAGCTACCCCTCCCTCTGCTTAGCTCTTTGGATGCCCTGGGATGAGCACAGAGAACTTGTCGAATTGAGAGAAAGAACGGCAAGACAGACGGGGCTCAGGCTCAGCTTACTGTGGTGGTTCAGAGTGTGGAGTTCGCAGGGACTATATGGAATTCAGCAGTCAGGAGTTTAGTTCAAAACCAGTTTGTCTGGTTTGCTTTGGTTTTGGTTTTTAGTTTGCTTATTTTGTTAGTGTGGTGGTTTTCTTCCCGGAATCTAACAGAGCCCAGTTCAAAACAGAATCATTTAGACGTTTTAAACCTGTGTGGCCTTTTCAGTACCGGATTCAAGTCCAAGTAACGTGAGCGTGTTTGCATGTATCAGCTCCTCTTTGAGGGCTGGGTCTCCGTCCCATATGCTGGGCTGGGAGCTCATGCTTGTGAGCACGGGCTCTGTGGATGTTTCTCCTTTGCCTGCATTAGCTGTTCATAAGCCACCTGAATTCTAGCCAAAAGTAATAGATTTGACAAATTAGGCATGTAATGAAGATCAGATTGCATTTCAAAATTGTGTGCATAGACGGAAAATCCAAATATTTAAAATATATTGGTATGAACTCATTGAAAAGCCATTACTCATTTTGGTATCATCCGAGTCCTGAGTTTCCTTCCTCCTCTGCCCCTGGCCTTCTGCCTTCTAGATAGTTCACTCTTTATTTCTTCTACTCCTAAGAAAACATGCACAGGAAATTCAGACCAACAGTATACCTTTTAACGTGAAAACTGTGCTCAAATCTTTTCTCTTCATTGGATCACAGAGTATTATAACTGGAAAAGAAGAGCAGAGCAGGGTGAGCAGATTTGTGGTAAAGCCACAGAATCCCCTAGTCCCCTGGCAGACATCGCTAACTGAGAACAATCCAAAAACTGGGCCCGGGGCAGGCATTGAATCGGCATGTGAGGTGAGGCACATGTGCTGTCCCGTCTTAGAGTTCATGGAATGCCGTCCCACCCTGGGAGCCTGCAGAAGTCAGGCACATAACTTCGGTCCCAGCAAGTCTGTGGCCAGTGAGTGACCAGCACGGAGGGCATCTTCCTCCGGTCCAGTGCTCTCTCTGCTACCTGCTCTGCTCTCGGTGTAGCCCGCTGATCGTGTGTAGCTTGTATGCAGCTCTTAGCATGGTGCCGCCGTCATTGTTATCCAGAAGGGCTTCATCACTGCCGTAAGCTCTGAAGAGTCCAACGTGCCGTCGTCCCAGGCCAGCTCTACAAAGCTTTAATCCCGGGTTGAAACAGACTTGACTCAGGTCAGATGATTCAGCCTTCAGGTCTCTGTTTAAAAACCAGTCCCTCTAAAAGTCCTTCCCTGACCACTGGGTCAGACTCACTTCCCGGCTGCAACCCTGAACCTCCCTTTCCATCATAGTCTCTCAAGTGAATGTGAGCAACATGCCTGTTTGCTCGTGCCGGCTCGCCATGGCTTACTGTGATGCTGGGCACAGAGATGCGCTTACTGAACGGCAACTCGTTTAAATAGCACCCACCTTCTATAGGCTAGAACAAATTAAACTTGGTGTATAGACTTACTTTCAGTTTACTTTCCTTTCTGCATACCTCCGATAGGTAATTTTACTTGACATATAAAATTATGTGGAGATACAAAATAAATTTTGGTATAAAATTCAGTCTACAATAAGTTGAAGACTGGGAATTGAAACATGTATTTTTTTTAGCCAATTCAGTTCTTTACTTTGGGGACTCATTTACGTAAACTTTATCCCATCCTAGCCCCAACAAAACGTTTCACTAATATTTGAGCTAAAAGAATAAAATTCTATCACTCATAATACAGTTTAGCTGACATATGGTGATGTGGCTATAACTGACATATTAATGGGATGTGAAATTGTTCAATCGGAGTGATTCATGCTGAAAATAACAAGATAACAGAGTAGACGGCACTACAGATGGCACTGTATTAGTCAAGTATGGAACTTTCCAAGACCAAATGTTTAAGAAGCACTGTAGTTTTAGAAAATAAGACAAATCTATGATCCTGAATTGTGATGGTAATTCCAAACAAATGACTTCATTGATCAGCCTCTGTTATAAAAGACTAAGAAGCTGAATCTGTTTGAAAATTTATCTCATGGTAATAAATACATATCTATCTATAATTATTTTGAATATAGATGTACTATATGTTCCATTCAAAAGTCCTATGGTGACAGAACGGATAAAAAAAAAATAAGACCCATCTATATGCTGTCCACAAGAGACTCATTTTAGACCTAAAGACACCTGCAGATTGAAAGTGAGGAGATGGAGAAACATCTATCATGTAAATGGATATCAAAAGAAAGCTGGGGTGGCAATACTTATATTGGGCAAAATAGACTTTAAGACAAAGACTATAACAAGAGACAAAGAGGGGCACTGTATCATAATAAAGGGGATATCCAACAAGAAGACCTAACAATTGTAAATATTTATGCACCCCACCTGGGAGCACCCAGATACATAAAGTGGTTAACAAACATAAAGGAATTAATCAGTAATAATACAATAATGTTGGGAACATCAACACCATACTTGTATCGATGGACAGATCATCTAAACAGAACATCAACAAGGAACGATGGCTTCCAATGATACTCTGGAACAGATGGATTTCGTGTTATATTTAGAACATTCCCTACTAAAACATCAGAATACATATTCTTTTCAAGTGCACATGCAACATTCTCCAGAATAGATCACATATTAGCCCACAAAACCAGCATCAACAAATTCAGGAAGATTGAAGCCATACCATGGTATCTTTTCTGACCACAACACTGTACAACTGGAAGTCAACCACAAGAAGAAATCCAGAAAGACCACAAACACATGGAGGTTAAATAACACGCTACTAAACAACAAATGGGCCAACCGACTCAGAGAAGAGGTTAAAAAGTACATGGAAACACATGAAAATGAAATCACAATAGTCTAAAACCTCTGAGACACAGCAAAAGCAGTTCTAGGAGGGAAGTTTATAGCATTATAGCCCTACCTCAAGAAGCAAAAATATCTCAAAATAATAAAAAAATTAAAAAAAAACTCAATCTAACCTTACACCTGAAAGGACTAGAAAAAGCACTACAAGTAAAACCTAAAACCAGCAGAAGGAAGGATATCACAAAGATTAGAGCAGAAATAAATGCTATAGAAACTAAAAAACAAACAAACAAACACACAAAAAACCAGATTGATGAAACCAGGAGCTGGTTCTTTGAAAAAAAAAACAAAAACAAAAACAATAAAATTTATTAACCTCTAGCCAGACTTATTGACAAAAAAGAAAGAGAGAGAAAGGACTCAAAATCACAAATGAGAAAGGAGTGATAACAACCAATGCCACAGAAATACAATTATAAGACAATATTATGAAAAACAATAGGCCAACAAATTAGAAACCTAGAAGAAATGAATAAATTCCTAGAAACATATAACCTACCAAAATTGAAACAGAAAGAAATAGAATTTGAACAGACTGATAACCAGCAAAGAAATCAAATAAGTAATCAAAAAACTCACAACAAACAAAAGTCGAAGACCAGTTGACTTCACAGGCAAATTCTACCAAACATTTAAAGAAGAGTTGAAAAAGAACACCAAAGCTGGAGGCATCACGATTCTGTACTTCAAGTTATATTACAAAGCTTTAGTGATCAAAAGAGAATAGTACTGGCACAAAACCAGACACATAGATCAATAGAACAGAATAGAAAACCCAGAAATAAATCTGCAGCCATGGTCAATTAATCTTCAGCAAAACTGGGAAGAATGTCCAATGGGATAAAAGACCACCTCTTTAGCAAATGGTGTTGGGAAAACGAGGCAGCAACATGCAAGAGAAACTGGACCACTTTCGTACATGATTCACAAAAGTAAATTCAAAATAGATCGAAGACTTATATATGAGACCTCAAATCATAAAAATGCTAGAAGAGAACACAGGCAATAATCTCTTTGACATCTGCCATAGCAACCTTTTTCTAGATAGGTAGGTTCCCTATGTAAGAGAAGCAAAAGCAAAAATAAATAATTAGGACTACAGCAAAACAAAAAGCTTCTGCACAGTGAAGGAAACAACAAAACTAAAAGGCAATCTTAGGAATGGGAAAAGATATTTGCAAATGATGTATTTGATAAAGGGTTAGTATCCAAAATATATAAAGAACTTAGAAAACTCAACACCCCAAAAATGAATAGTACAATAAAAAAAAAACAAAAACAAGGCAGAAAACATGAACAGACATTTCTCCAGAGAAGACATCCAGACGGCCAACGGACACCTGAAAAGATGCTCAACATCACTTATCATCAGGGAGATGCAAATCAAAACTATGATGAGCTATCACCTGACACTGGTCAGAATGGCTAAAATCAACAGCACAAGAAACAGGTGTTGGCGAGGATGTGGCGAAAAAGGAACCTTCTTGCACTGTTGGTAGGAAGGCAAACTGGTGCAGCCACCCTGGAAAACAGTATGGAGATTCCACAAAAAGTACAAAATAGAGCTACCCTATGATCCAGCAATCTCACTACTGGGAATTTACCCAAAGAACACAAAAACGCTAATTCAAAGGGATATACATGCCCCTATGTTTATAGCAGCACTATTTACAGTAGCCAAGATATGGAAGCAGCCTTTGTGTCCATTGACTGATGAATGGGTAAAGAAGATGTGGTACACACATATATTGGAATATTATTCAGCCACAAAAAGGAATGAATCCATGTCATTGAAAATGGCAAGTGTAAGGCTATGTGAAATAAGTCATGGAAAGACAAATACCATGATTTCACTCATACCTGGAATTTAGGAAACAAAACAAATGAACAAAGGGGAAAAAGAGAGACAAATCAAGAAACAGACTCTTAACTATAGAGAACAACCTGATGGTTACTGCAGGAAAGGTGGGCAGGGGGATGGGATTAAGGAGGCCCTTGTAGTGATGAGCACAGGGTTATATATGGAAGTATTGAAACACCGTATTATACACCTGAAACTAATACAACACTGTGTGTTAACTGGAATTAAAATAAAAACTAACCCCCCCCAAAAAAGAAAATTTATTTTATCTAAGAATTTTCAAAAGGAATGATGTCATTTTGAAAAGGACTAATGGAGTTGGGTCATATTTTCACATGGTCCTCTGAGAAGAAATTTCCACAATATTATTATTCTTGGCTCTTAAGAGTTTAAGAAAAGTTGAAATGCTCTGATTTGATGACCTTACTCTTACCATGAAAGTGGCTTGTAATGGGGTTAAAAGAGATTGTGACAAAGAATAATTCCACTTCTTAAAAAAGATTTTATTTATTTATTTGACAGAGACAGAGCAAGAGAGGAAACACAGGGAAGGGGAGTGGGAGAGGGAGAAGCAGGCTTTCCAATGAGCACAGAGTCTTATGGGAGGCTCGATCCCAGGACCCTGGGATCCTGACTTGAGCTGAAGGCAGACGCTTAACGACTGAGCAATCCAGGCACCCAAGAATAATTCCATTAGTGACCCTCACTTGTTATTTATTCATTCAGAAAATGCTTAAGAATTTCCTATTCATTAAAAAAACAATTACTGGGTTCCGACATAATATGAAGCCTGTGAACCACTGAGATAAACTAAGTTGACTAAGATATGGTTTCTGTTACCAAAGAGTTTCTGACCTACTAAACCTCTGGCTGTGATTGCTACACACACAGCGAGGTGGGGTCAACACTAGGTTCAGCCTTGCAGGAAATACGAAGAAGTAGAATGCCCAGACCCTAAATGAAAAGGTTATAATTAATTTTATGTTCAGTGGTTAAGTTGTCCTAACTGGTTGGATATGCATATAAAATGGAAAATGTATGAATTTTAGGACTAAATGTTAAATTGAGTCTGGTCTTCAATGATATTGGTTGAATGAACAGGTGAATGATCAGTGCTTTGTAAATTCCCCAAAAGAAGACTTTCCTACAGGATGACGTGGGCAGAAATAGTCTTGTAAGGTAAAGGCTGCTTTGAAGGACCCACGGGTATATGTGTATAAGTAAAATATATACAAATGGGCTCATTCCTCTGCAAATAAACAGATAAATAAACGGTTGCTGAAAAAGCTAAAACTACAATTTTTGGATGTACTACAATAGCCGGATAAAAGATTATAGAAATTATAAAAAATACCGGTTGAGAATCTCACCGAAATTTTAACTTAAAAAAATCACTGTCACGAAACTAAGTCACAAATGAGTCCTGATTTTGTCACTCTTGCATGCGATTTCCCTTGCTTGTTGGCAAATCTTGCCTGTTGATTTCCCGATAGACTGGTTTCTACATGTCAGAGACGTGGTTCTGAGAGTTCTGAGAGTTGCTTTTTCTAATGTATTTTTCATTTACATCAAAGTGATACATAGGTTAAAAATCAAATAGAACAATTTGTAATGACAAGCAGAATTCTTGTTCACTTTTCCCCACGTCTGATTCTTCCTGTCCATGAAAAATTACTTTCCGCTCATTAAATAGTTCTTCCGATATTTACCATCATTCTTCTACATGATCTGCTTGCTGTTCTGCTGCTTCTTGATATTTCAGATTTGCCTATCTACTGACTTCCTGTTATGAATGAGAAGGACTCCTCTCTTTCCTTCCCTCGTACATTAACATTTTCCCTTTCTCCATCCTCACAATATAGTTTTAATATATTTTTTTTGAACAAATACCCAGGACTTTTTTTTTTCTGTTAAGTCTGATTTTTGCTGACTTCTAGTCCAATGGTATACCAAGATTGCCTTTCCTTTCTTGTTAAGATTTCCATCTTTGATTTGCTAGCCTTTCCCATAGCTATGGGACGTATCTCTCAGTTTTCCATACAAGCAAACCTGTCCAATCCTCTGTTAGTTCTATCCTCCCCAGGCTCCCTCCTGGAACGTCTCTGTTTGTTCTGTCCTCACTCCCTATCTGTGACTTTAGCACCTCCTCTAGTCACTCCAGGCAAAGGATGGATAGGAAGGAAACTTTGAGACTTTGTGTATCTCAAAGTATTTCCATTCTACTTTGCATTTAATGCAAATGTATTGTGTAGCACCTGAGGATGTAAACACTTCCGTAAGAATTCTAAGGTAAAGGTCCACTGCTGCCACTGAGAAGTCTGATGGCTTTCCTACCCCCAGTCCTTTGTATGTGACCAGATTCTCCCCTGCAGGAAGCATTTGGAAAGCTAAGGAGGGAATTAAAGTGCTATGGCCCAGAGAATGGGCTCAAATTTTGGCTATGTCATATAATAATTATGCTTAACCATCATGATTAAGGTTTGTATTTATAATTGGGGGTTCCTACAAGAAAGTTTTGATGGGGGATGAAATTAAGGTGAAAAGTGCAGAGGATGGGCATCACCGTTGGCAGGCAGAATGTATCCAGTAAGTGCCTACTTCTCCTCCTCTTCCCCAGAGTTCTGAAATTGACTCATTTGGCACCTTGCTTTGTGTCTCATTTCATCCATTGTGCTAGGTGGTGGGTGGCCCTTTATAATCTGGATATTTATGGCTGTGGTTTTGACATTTGGTCAACAGGTGATAGTACCACTTGAAGGACCTCATTCGCAGAAATTCTATGGTGATTAAATCAAACCCAATAATCTATGTAAAAATCCTTTGTGGCGTGACAGGCATTGCTTGATTTCAAAACATAAAGTCCGTGCTGGCATCTTTGGGAAGATTTCCTCTCTAGAGCATGACGTGGAGAAGCCATAGTTCCGGGAAGGAGAATATATCCCTCACCTCCTCCCTTTTCTTCCCCACATAAAACAACGCTAACATTAGGTGGTAGTTACAGACCTGGAAAACCCTGCGAAGTCTCTTTAATTCAAAGCAACTAAAATGGCTTGAAGCATGAACGAACGAGTGTTAGCTGCGCAACAGTCTTCTGCGCTGTGATGCTTCCATGGGAAGGCACATTCCAGAGCATTGCAGGTGCCAGAAGAGTGGCTCAGGGCTGATGTGTCGAAACAGCCCACTGGGTGGAAGCCTGCCGGATTAATTATTCCCTCCGTTGTTACTCCTTTCATGGACACTCTCTTCCTCTCCTCTTCTTTCCTTCCCTGGCAGGCACTGCTCCTCTACACTTTCCCTCTCTGGCTGGCCTCCTGATCAGCTGGGGTATGCAACTCTCTTTGTCAGTCTCACAAGGCTGGGGGTGGCCGCAGGGGGCGGGCCGTAGAACCAGGCTCACACCTGCAGCAGCAAACCTGGGAAGTGGAATCCAGGTTCCTGTGCTCAAAGGGGAGCGAGGCTGAAGGAGGCCCAGAGACTCACCACTGGCCTCAGGCAGAAGAGGGTCTGGGGACAGAACCCAGGGATCAGCTGCCAGGTTCACTCTCCAGCAAGCCACGGGGGGTTTACCCGAGGACCCAGTAGGATTCTTCCAGGCCACCAATACATTTCAAACAACGTGCAAGTCAAATAAACGGCCAGAAACTGGAGAAGTGTAGAAAAACTAACACTGATCTAAATATGCATGATTCACGCAGGGTGGGATGCAGGCTTCTTGGGGCACCATTGACACGTGCACAGAACGGCCAAAGCAGGCCCTCGGGGGAATGACTTTAGCGCTCAGCTGCAGTGGGTGAGGCCCCGTGATGAGCGGCCAACTTAGTCTCCCTGAGCTACATCCCCTGGGGTCTTGTCGGACGCAGCCGAAGCCGCAGACTCGGAGATGGTGGTGGAGAAACGCTAGCAGTGTTTTAGAGCGATCTTGTAATTTAAATAACAGACAAATCACACTTCACTTGGGGGTGAAAGTCGGATTTTGTAAATTAGACATTCATCATTTACCAGCTTTGTGCCGGGTGCTATGCTCCGTGTTGAGAATGCAGAAATGAGTAAGCGCACAGTCCTTGCTCTTGGCGAGATGGCTGTTGTAACAAGAAGTAGCTTCCTTCCCGCACTCGTCGGGAGAACGTTTGGAAGTTGCTCTGAACGCTTTTCACATGAAAGTTTTTTTTTTTTTTTAAGATTTTATTTATTTATTTGACAGATAGAGATCACAAGTAGGCAGAGAGGCAGGCAGAGAGAGAGGAGGAAGCAGGCTCCCCGCTGAGCAGAGAGCCCGACTCGGGGCTCGATCCCAGGACCCTGGGATCACGACCCGAGCTGAAGGCAGAGGCTTTAACCCACTGAAACACCCAGGTACCCCTCACATGAAAGTTTTTGACCTAAACTTCCTCATGTGAAAAAGTCGTAAAATATTTCAATAGTGTTTTTAGGTTTAAATCAGATGGTTTTATATTAGCAGAGGACCTTTCTATCAAGAGGAGAAAGCACATTATTGCCTTGATTCTCCCGAGAGCTTCTCTATCCCTTTGAGGAGAGGCGAAGGATGCATTTTTATTCCTACTGAATTAATGAAAAAAAAAATCAGTGGGAAGTTTTGGGAAAATGAGCTAAACATTTTTCAAAAATTGAGTTAGACTTCATATCAAATGAAATTCCAGATGGATTAAAGGTTTAAAACATTTTTTTTTAAAGGAAAAGAAGAAAGAAAGAACCAGAATAGCAGCTGCAAGAAAATATAGGTCATGTTACATAATCTTGGGTGGGAAGAGAAAACTAATTTTCTTAGCATGACCCAAAGTCAAAAAACATTAAAGAAACAGCTAAACATTGTATTCCTTGAAAAACGAAATTTTAATATCCTGATGCCTGGCTCTTCCCCACCTTACCTTTCTCGGAGAGGTTTACCTAACCTGATAACAGGTATTGCTTCATTCACAAATAATGGTGGGACCTGTCACGTGCCAGGAACGTGCGGGACAGTGTGGCCATCCCAGCCCCACCCTGAGTTGAACCTTCTGAGGAGGGAAATGTGCCGTGGCCAGGAGCAAACCTCGAAGCCTTGCAAGGCAGATGGCGCACCCCCCACGGGAGCCCCAGCTTCTCCTCACGCTCTGTCCTGCGGGGTGTCTGCTTTCGTTCATTGAGTTATTAATTAATGATGTTGCCTAAATCTACTGAGGGGCTCCTATGGACGAAGGTGACGGACAGGCCCGGCCCCCGGGAGAGAGCTGGACATCGACCCCACCGAGTGACGCACATGTACAGGGTTTAAAGGACAATGAAGGGAAGGAGTATAAAAGGATCCCGGTTGAGATCTGGGAGATAGAGAAATGCTGCTTTGGGGAAGTGACATTTAATGGGATGCTTGAAGGAGAAAGAGGGGGTTAGCCGTAAGCGGAGGAAGAGGACTCCAGGATCCCAGGCAGGAGAGGAAGCTTCGGGCACGCCCTGTGTCGGCTAATGGGAACGGAAAGGTCATGGGGACCTTGGGTTTATCCTAGGCAGAATAAAAGGGCTTTGAGCAGCAGCGTAATGTGATTTGCTCCACATGTAAGAATGATTACTTACCCTCTTCATGCTTCTGGTTTTGGAAGTGAAGCCTGTTTCTGGGGAACGCACCATGACATGTGTACATGATATCGCTAAGGACTTTATGATCTGAGATTTGGCCCAGAGAGAAAGACAGGAGGGAGAAGCATTCATGGGGAAAAACGAGAGCCTGTAATCAGGGGGTGCCACCGGCCTGGATGTGATAATTCCATTTTGCAGAGTGTCTCTGCTTTTGATGCCTCAGGGGGACAGGGCCATTTGAACCTAGCTGTGCACGTCTGGAAATGCTTCGGAACCCTCCTGGTTCCCGTAAAGCAGGAGGCCACATATGCTGGCAGCTTCAATCGTAATTCAAGATTTAAATCGAAAATTATCTTCCTAAAGATAAAAACATCCTGAAGATTTCTGATTCACTTTTAATTATCGAGAAGAACTTATTTTAGTAACATAAGATCTAAATAAAACACAACCTGAAAAGCCTTTAAGAAAATTTGAAGTGCGCGCTTGTAATAAGTTGTATAGAACTTATAAATGGCATCATTAGTTTGCATTCTTTTCCTCACGGGCCTAATATTCCAGGGAAAAGAAAAATACTAATGCTCAAGTAAGGTCTTTTTATGGCCTCTGTGTGTACTCAGGGCATTACACAAAGACAGTTATAAAATACCATTGCAAAGATTTTCTTTCTAGCTTGACTTTGTGGGAATACTGGAACAGTTTGGGACCCTAAGAAACATATTAACCATGCTACTGCCTCTGTGAGCGTCCTTTTTAGTAGCTTTCCATGGCCACCCCATAAGAAGGATTGAATTTGGTCTTTGAGAGCTCAGAATTCTGGAATTATACTATGTTTTTTGTTTCCTCCTCCTTCTTATTTGTCCTTCTCTTTGCTTCCCCTCCGCTCCCAAACATAAACATTCAATACAAAAACAATCTAGAGATTGTAACGTTTCTTTTTTTTAAAGATTTATTTATCCATTTATTTGAGAAACAGTGAATGTGAGAGAGAGCACGAGTGGTGGGAGGGGAGGCACAGAGGGAGAAGCAGGCCCCCCACTCCCCGCCTCCCCGAGCAGGGAGCCTGACGCCAAGACCCCAGCACCATGACCTGAGCCAAAGGCAGACTCTTAACCAATGGAGCCACCAGATGCCCTAGAGATTGTAACACTTCATTGGAATGAATTACTGAACTTGCTAGAAGGAGTCTGGAGGTAAGTAAAACTTAAAGGGAAATTAATTTTCTTTCAGTGTGAAGGATTAGCAGAATCTGAAGTCAAACGTTTGGAGGTAGTGACCTCAGGGATTTGCTCTCTACTCTGTCGTTCCTGTGTATTTATTTTACCCCCGCTTCCCACATCCTTCTCCACCCCTGTTTTGGCTAGAAGCCATGCCTTGGGATGCACCTTTACCTAGAATGAGTTTCCCTTAACATACAGTGTGTGGCCCTGAGCAATACACATTGCTGGTGTATGCAGGCAGTGTGAAACACTCTGTCCTCTCATCTAGACATTCAGAATGCACCAGGGGGCTGCGTGTGGGAGCGTCCATATCACGGTCTCTTGTCACCTGCATTCCCTGGTAGCACCTCAGGTAGTAAACTAGAGATGGCGGAATGCCCTACCTTCCACCTCTGAGTAACGGTGCTATTAAAAATGTAGTAGACGTTTTTGTGGCTTCGGAATGTATTGGCTTCTGGTTTTTTTGGAATTTCTTTGTATCCTTCGTAGAACTCCTTCGTCGCTATCATCTGTTGGCTTCTAACTAGAGAACCAATGATCACCTTTAAAGATCCAAGGTCTTAGCTGGGCACGTATGTTATGTCCATATTGAATGGGCTTCTTATGACCTTGTTCTTGCAAGTGAGACAGCAGAATGGTGCTTACAATCTAAGACTTCTAGAGCTTGAATATCTTAGCTGTCTGCCTCAGAGTGTGTCTATGCTATAGTCTCACATGCGTGGCCCCCCGGCCCCCCTGCCCAGGTACCACAGAGGGTTAAGTCTCACTGAATAAGTACTTTTGCTTTCAAATATTTGGAAAGACATGGAGGGTGAATTCAGAGCTTATTAGTGATTCCTGTACTTTTTTTTTTTTTGGAATTGATTGTTTGCTGTGTCTCCGGGATGGATCAACTAAAATTCTTATGGAAAAGCCATATTGGTTATCATTATCCACAGTAAATCCTTGGGAAGACTGCCATGGGATGGTGTCCTTGCCCTCAAATCAGCCTTATCCCTACTCACTGGAAAATATCATCTAAAAGAAATGTGACGAGCGTTTAAAAGCCCGATCACACGCCCCTGTCCAGACGGCACTGGGCATTCTTCGGTGATAAGCTACTCAAATGTTCCTTTTAATTCACATATTTTTCTAATAGCCCCGCAGCATGAGGTTGGCTTGCATTTCCTTAATTTACATATTTTTGCAGGAATCTAGCTAAGGGTGTCATGTTTCTCCGAACTGGTGACAAATGTTGATAGAACTCTGTAAATGTATTTTTATAAGCAGACAGTTGCATTTGATGTGATGGCCTCAACCTGACATACATTTTCTCAATATAAATTGAGAAATGAGGAAAAAAATAATCTGTTTGGAAGGAAACCTAAATGGAACTGATTGTACTTTATGAGAGACTAAAATAGGAAAGATTACTTAATATGCTATAGTTTGAAAGATTTTTATTTTGTATTCAAAAAGTCATTCGGGGTGGGGTGCTGCTTTCTTAAGCCTCTCCCTGTTCGATTTAACTATTCCGAGTTCCTCTGGACACAAAAAGTATACGCTAGTAAGTGAACATTTACTGAACCCTGATTCTAGGCCAGGCGTTTCATAGGGACTTGGAATACACAACTGACGAAGGCATGGTTTGGTTTGAAGACAAGATCTACTTCTGACAAATCCACAGTCTACTGGGGAGATTAATATTTAAATGAATACAGTGTGACAGGTACTGTAATTATAGAATTCACAGTGCATAGTGATGGCGCAAAGAAGGAATGTATTTAGCCTGAAAACTAAAGGTAATCTATACGGTACGCCGGGCTCAGCATCTGGCAGGTTCCTCACAGGTACTCGCGACATGGCAGGCAGTGGGGCCAACGGTGAGGAAAATGCAGGGTCTGCCCAGAAGCAGGCAGAAAGGGGGAGGTGCATTGTTTATTAAGAATTTGAAAACAATGATAAAGCCAGTTAAAATTTGGCCTCCTTTTTACTCTCCCCATGTACTGACAATTCTAAACACTGTCCGTGATTAAACCCTTCTACTGGGATGGAAACTTGGGGTGCGCTGCCTTGCCCAATGATGGTAGCAACTCTCCTGGGAATAATGGCAAAGGGGGTGAGGAGGGGGCATGGAAAGTTCCCCATGGCCAGATGCCAGATTCTGCAAAAAGATTAGGAGTTTCTCAAGTAGGAAATACAGAAGGGCATTGCAGGAAGGCATCCAGGACATGGAAAGGCACGTACAACACGTAGTTCCCTACCATGCAGGAGGAAATAGAAATTATTTACAATAAATAGTGGTGGTCACTTAGGTATCCACATGGGAAAAAAATCGGTCTCAATCCCTATCTTACATTATACACAATAATTCTAGAGAGCTTTCTGATCTAAATGCAAAAGGTAAAGCAACAAAGTCTGAGAGGAAAACATAGGAGTGTGTGGTCCTGGCCTTTGTCTTTTAAACAGAACACAAAAGACTTCAAAAGGAAAAGCAAAATGAAAAGTCAGAACATATTCAAATAAAGCATTTCTTTCCTAGGAGAGGTACTATTGAGAGGGTAGTAACCCATAAAATGGGAGAAGAGCTTTCTGATGCAAATGCTCACTAAAGACTCATATCTGAGGTGTACAAAGAAATCCTACAAATCAGTAAAGAAGGTCTTGTTTTTTTTTTTTAAACCTTTGCACACAGTTTTGAAACCTACACAAACCATATGTGTTAGAGCTAGAGACGAAACGCTCTTGAAGCCCCCCCCCCCCACCCCCCGCCACCTGCTTATAGTCACGGCTGCACGAGGTACCCACTGCCCCAATCCCAACACCACTGTTTGGTTGGCCTCCTATTCTCCTGTGTCTCCTGCTCAACAATTTTCTTGCGACTCAGCCACCTTCGTGGGTGTCCTCGTCGTCCTCTCGTGCCCATCGCTGTGTGATAATCTGGGTGACTATTAAGTGATTAATTCCCTTCCTGCAATGTCCTTCTGTATTTCCTAAAGACGAGTAAAGGAAAAATCTATCCGAGGGGAAAGAGAACCAGGCGATACACGTGAAGAGCCACTTCACAAACGTGGGATCCAAATGGCCAGTAAACAGATGAAAAGGTACTTACCCACATGAGTCATCAGGGAAATGCAAAACAGAGCCCCAACATGATACCACTCTACCCCCACAGTGTGGTTAGAGTGAAGGAGAGAGAAAATGTTTTGGCAAGGATGTGAGCAAACAGAAGGAACTCTCTGTGCTTTTTGTGGGAGTACAAACTGGCTCTGCATCTTTGGAAAATCTCCAAGAGCTTCCTCTACACACACTTAATCACCTGGCAGATCTATACCTGGATCTGCGCCCTGCAGAAGCGCACGCGAGCTTCTCAGAAGACACGTAGCAGGACGCTGGGGGCAGCTCTCTACGGCTCATTCACAAAACGAGTGCCCGCGACCAGGAGCCCGGAAACATGACCTGTGCATCGTCACCCAGATTATCATACAGCGATGGGCACGAGAGGACGATGAGGACACCCACGAAGGTGGCTGAGTCTCATGAAAATTGTTGAGTAGGAGATGCAAGAGAACAGGAGGCCAACCAAACAGTGGTGTTGGGATTGGGGCAGTGGGTACCTCGTGCAGCAGTGACTGTAAGCCGGTGGGAGGGGTGTTCAAGAGTTTCATCTCCAGCTCTAACACGTATGGTTTGTGCAGGTTTCCAAGCTGCGTGCGAAAGTTTTCAAAAATCCAGTGCGGCTCGTTCAGGTAGCGGGTGAAGAATATATAATGTAAGTGCGAAACTGGTGATCATGACTCCAGAGAGGGACAAAGTGGCCACTGCAGAAGGCGTGGCTCTGCTCCAGACCCCTTGGGATCAGATCCCACATTTTAGCAAGTGAATTTTTTACGTTTCAAAGTTGGAGCATCGCCAATCTGGGACAGTGTCTTTCAGCTCTGTCCCCGGGTGAAGGGAGAGAAAGAAGCAGACTTCCCACTGAGCAGAAAGCCCAACACAGGGCTAGATCCCAGGACCTACAGATTACGACCTGAACCTAAGGCAGAGGCCCAACCAACTGAACCACCCAGGCGCCCTGGAGAATCTTAATCAGGCTCCACGCTCAGTGCCTGCACTTGAGCGTGACCGTGGGGCTTGATTTCACAACCTTGAGATCCTGACCTGAGCTGAAACCAAGAATCGACACTTAACCGATGGAGCCACCCCAGTGTCCCACTCTGGACGGAGAGTTTTACAAAGAAGGAAGGACACGTGATGTTTTACGCCTAGAAATGTCCAGTAAGATAGACCGAGAAGGATCAGTTGTCTGTTATTTAGGAAGTCACAGGTGGCTGCGTCCTGCGTCCTGCTCTGTTCTGGGCAGGCGTCGCTGCAGATACCCAGGGAGTAGGAGTCAAGGGCCTGGGGTTGTCAGACACTCACAGCCTTTTCAAGAAGCTGTGCACAAAAGGGCAGAGTGAGCACAAGGAGGTGAGGAGCAGAGAGCAAGTTTTCAGTTTGGCAAAGATGGGAATCTTGCCACTTGCCAGTAGGAAAGAGCTCCTCTGGGGAGTGTGACTCCTGAACCAGATGTCAGGAGGAGTGAGACCAGAGCATCCAAGGGAGCTCAGCTTCAGGAGAACGGAGAGGGCAGAGGTGAATGTAAATAAATCGGTAGTTGAAGGGTGGGAACACTAGGCAATTCTTGCCTGATAGCCCCAGTTTTCTCTAGGAAGTAGTGGTTGATATCATTTGCCTAAAGGAAATGGGGGATGGATAGTAAAGATTTGTGTCTCTAAATTTTCATATGCTTTCACAAAAGATGAAAACCCTTTTATCTATCTGTAAAAGATATACCTAGTTTCATCAATTATAAGTAAAAAATGTGATTCCTTATGAAAGAACTCATTTCCAAATTTCACCAGAAAACACTACCCATTGGCCATTAAGAATATCCAAATTTAAAACCCTGCCCAACATCCTTGCTGTTTTTTTAATTACCGAAGTATAGTCGACAGACAATGTTGTATAGTTTAGGGTGTGTAACTTAGACAATGCTATATATTATGCAATGTTCACTACGGTCACCGCCTGTCACCATACGAAGTTATGACGGTGTAACTGACCATGTTTCCTATAGCGTACTTCTCACCTCTGTAACTTACCTATTTCACAGCTGGAAGTTTGTACCTCCTCATCCTCCTCACCTACTTCGTCCGGCCCCTCTCCACTCCCCTCTGGCAACTACCAGTTTTTTTCCCCTGTATTTAAGAGTGTATTTCTGGTTTTTTGTTTGTTCATTTGTTTTGGTATTTCACATACCAGTGAAACCATATGGTGTTTGTCTTTCTCTGACTTATTTCACTTAGCATCATGCCCTCAAGCTCTGTCCATGTTGTCACAAATAGCAAAGCTGTTCTTTTTTTATGAGCATGTAGTATCCCACTGTGTATATATACTTTTTTAGTTGAGCTATAATTACTGTGTAGTGCTGTAGTGGTCGCAGGTGTACAAAGCCATGATGCGGCAATTGCGTACATTACTCAGTGCGCATCAAGATAACTGTACTCTTCATCCCCTTCACCTGTTTTGCCCATCTCCCACCCCCTTCCCCTCAGGTGACCATCAGTTCTCTGTATTTAAGAATCTTTTTTTTTTTTTGGTCTCTTTTTTTATCTGTTCAGTTTCTTAAACTCCTCATATGAGTGAAATCATATGGTATTTGTATTTCTCTGATTTATTCCACTTAGCATTACAGCCTCTAGATCAATCCATGTTGTTGCAGATGGCAAGATTTCATTCTTTTATGGCCAAGTAATATTCTAATAACACACACACACACACACATACACCCCTACACACCACCTCCTCTTTATGCATTCATCCGTCGATGGACCTTTGGGTGGCTTCCATATCTTGGCTATTGTAAATAATGCCGCAGTAAACACAGGGGTGCATGTATATTTTCAAATTAATGTTTTCATTTTCTTTGGGTAAATACCCAATCTTCCTCCCTGTTTTATTTACTGCTAATTATTTTTTTTATTTTTATCTTGATAATTTCTCATTGCACCTCTCTTCTACTTACTAAATTAATCATTGGGATGTTTGTTCATATTATTTCCCTTGTCATGAAATATTCCCACCCTATCCATCTTCCCCATTCCTATCTCATTCAAATTAATTCCTTTCGAGTAAGATTTCTGAATGTGCCGACCTCTCCTCATAGTTTTAATCAAATGAAGATAGCTTTGGTGTTTTGAGTTGTCATGGTAATACCTTCTTGCAGAGATATGTAAGCTGTATAAGCCAGAAAGTAAAATACCAGTTTCTGATTCTGTGTGGATGGTACATGTGTATTTGTGTTGCTTCCTGAAACCCTTTACATAAAGTCCCAGTAACAAATGTGGGAAGCAGGTCATTTGTCTCCTAAAACTGGTGAAGGCACTTGGAGGGGACAGCGCCTATCGCTGCTATGTCACCCTACACGGTGAGTGTGACCTGTTTGTCTTTCATGAGTTGATTCTTGTGCAATTCAAATAACGTAAAAACTACATGGTTTTCTTGTTTTTTACTGTAGATTTTTGAGGGTGTAAATTTTGTATTATAAATGGCGGAGGGGTGTGAGTCCAGAAGCTCAGGAATTTGGATTTGCCCTTTGGAGGTCTGGCCTCTGAGACCTGCTGTGGAGGGAACAGAGTCCCCGTGTATCTGGTTCACTTTCCTGGCTACCGGCTTGTGGATTGGGGTCCACGTCAGCCTCACGATGACCAGCAGAGAGACTCAGCGGGGAATGAGCTGGGCTGCCCTCCGCCCTGGGCTGAACAAGGGTAGCTGTCCTCACAGAAGCCAGAAACAGAGGAGAGCTCCATCTGCCACAGGGTTGAAATGATTTCCTCTCCCCGGGATGCTGTGGCCTGAGGCAGCTGGTGCTCTGAGCACCTAGACCAGCCTCTCCCCCTCCTCACAGAGAAAAGTAGTCAGAGATGGGCAACGGCATTGCAAGTATGCCTTCCAGATTACCCTGTTCTGGGGGAGAGCAGATCTCTCCCCCGCCACGCACGGACGGAAAGAGGGGCGGCCACTTCCCCGGTAGCAGACTCTGAGGGTGGGCAGGGCCCACAAAGCAGGCTCAGGAGGAGCCATTCACCACCACGTAGCGGTGGCGGGTAGAATCTGTGCAAACCCAGCTGGGCTGACCCAAAACCTTAGTCCTCGTGGGAATACACTTCATTCCCCATGGTACTCCCTTTGTCGCCAGGGTCCACAAGAACGTCGCACATTCATCATGATGGGACCTGGGGATCAGCTTTCTCTTCTTTGTATGTGTTGCTTAGGGATCTGATTGTAGATTTAAAGACTACAAAGAGGTAGAAGAAAGCCCAGTCTTGGAAGTATCCCCGGCTTAAGACGAGATGGGCCCCTGGATTGTTTTTCAGTTCAACTCACTTCCTCTGAGATGACAACGTTTTTCCATTGGTCCCAGGAATAATTATATATGGAAAAATCACTTGACTTGAAAAATGGGGATACTGGCCTGTATTGCTGTTTATTATTATTTACGATCTATGTAGAAACAAAGCTAAGAGTTGCTGCCTGGAAAGAAAATTGGTAGATCATGTCTAGTATCTGGAGTCTGAATCAGCAGCTTTTGAATTAAAGGGGGGGATATTCTTATTACATGCACTTAAAAATAACTTGATCAATGGCTGCTTTAAGTGGTTTTTGTGTTTCTTTCAGATGTCGCCCATTTAATGTGGTTTGAAAAACTCTATGTTTGGCTTCAGTGTTTTGAAAAATATATCTTGTACCCAGCAATAATTTTGAATGCCCTCACTATTGATGCATATTCAATCAGCAATTACCGGAGACTCGGTACCCAGTAAGTGGATAACGGTTTATTCTCATCATGCTTTCGATCGCAATGATTTCCAAATCCAGTGAATTTTCCCTAAACAGGCTGCAGCAGAAGCCAATGTACATTGACTCGTTCACTGGCCACATGCAAGGAAGCCACAGCGGTCTTTTACTCAAGCTCACTAGAGCTTGATGGTTACTGTAGAGGGACCGGGCTGAAAAGGAAGGTAGATCTGCTTGAAGTGATATTGTGAGTAAATGACAGTCAGTCTGAAAATCCTCCTGCAAAAGCTTAGTCAGGGAGCTTTAATAAGATGACGGAAGCACAGTATGATTCTGGGGGCTCCTGGAGTTCTCCCATCATGCCCAGAGCTTTTATGAGCAGCCCCGTGTCATTTCATTTAGCAAATACTCTATCATTTTGGGCTTGAGGGAGGGGGGGAATTAATCACTGTCACTGCTCTCTCTGCATTTATCAGAGGCCTCCCAATTAAAAAAAAAAAATGGAGCTTGGAGGCACCATGCCATCAAGATGCCCCCATGTTTTGCAAAGCGTTAATGATTCTCAGTTGAGTTATCTTTCATATATTAAAATTAACTTTGAATTTGCAAATGGAAATCCTATTCAATAATTGGTGGGTTTGTTGTTCTGACAAAAGGTTGAAGTTTCTGGTCAAATAAGTTCGAGTAGGAGAATGCAGAAGAGGTTCTTTCTTGGATTTGCTTATTAAGTCATGTTACTTAAACATTATGTGCCCAAGTCAGCTCTCATGCATAATCCCAAGCATGTTAATTCAGAGCCCCTCCTCCTTTCAGGATGTGATGAGGACAAATTAATTAATATTTGCCAAAGATTGAGCAAGGCATTTGAATACTCTGTTGGACTTTGAGTAGATTCGTAGTCACACAGAGAAGACACTAAATGAAATGATCATATGACTTTGTCTTTATCAGACTTTGCCTTCCTTGCAGTTCAGACTTGTTGCCATTAGACCAGGACAAGTCATGCCCTTTGGTATTTAAAATCCTAGACTCCAGATCCAGGGCTGAAAATCAGTCTCACTGGATAAAGAACACAGACGACAGGAATGTAGCCCTCTTGCACAGTGTAGATGGGACCCAATCCAGGAGATGCCTCCCCACCCAGAATCATCAATTGCTTTTCCTAGTGACAGGTGTCTCCAGTATGCGCAATGTTGGCTGACCCCAGTGACCTCCCGAAACAAAGCCAAGCCTCAATTTCTAGAACAAGGGCTCACGATCAACACCAGAATGGCAAAGAACATAGCAGTGCTATCCCCGGGGTAATGAGCTGAAGGATTTAGTCATCGCCTTCCAACATCAGGACTGGGACCCCACGCTAAGCCTGCGAGTTGAGACCCAGCTGTTCTGGCTGTTGGCAGAGGACAGATGCAAGGTTGGGAATCAGGCAGAGTCAAATAAACAGTTTGGAGAGAGTCCAGTTTCGAGTAATAATACCCTTTATCCCCTGCAATTTTTTCCTGACCCTTAAATCAGAAAGTAGCGTCTTAGCTATGTACCTCCAAATATTCTCAAATCCCACATGATAACAGTAGAATTACTCTCCTTAGAGCCTCAAACCGACGATTCCTTTGTATTCCTGAAGCACCCATCAGAAGACTTAGACAGTAATTTCAAGTGCCCCACTAGACCCCCTGCTCCCAAGCAGGACAGCGGGACCTTCTTTGTCAGTTTCACTTTTTTCAGTACCTAGAAACCTGTTTCCAATACGGAAACCTCGCCCCCACCCTGGCTGCGTTGAGAACCACTGTACCAGAGAGTCAGGTAGCGCGTCTTCAAAAACCGGACTGTTTCTTATTTAACTTTTAATACCAACTCCCTAGTAAGTGGTAGAAGGCTGGGTGGATGGAGCACTGAGTAAGCTGTGGTATCTTTTTAGGTCCGTATATTTCCCAGCCTGATCCAAATGGGGGCTTTGCAGCTGTCCCAGCCCATGTTCACTGGTTGCCACATAAGCCTTTATTAATCCTTCAGCTGAGCCTACAATCATCTATGAATGACTTTAACTGTAACCATTACAGTTGCAATGTTGCAAAGGCTGTAAACATCAGCCCTTAAGACCTTCATTGTCTTAACCGGTACTCATTAATAAACATAAAGTGAAGGCTTTTCATTTGAACCATGGTTACAGAGAGTTAGAGTTGACCCTCAGTCTAGATTTGGCCTGAATAACCCAGAAAAATCACCATTCCTCCCTAAAATACCAAATACCCCTTATCTTGAGGTGGCTTGTCATTGGGCTTTGGTATCCCATCCTGATTCTTTTTTTTTTCTTTCAAGATTTTATATATGAGATTGAGAGAGAGAGAGAGAGAGAATGCATAGGCTGGGGGGTAAGCGGCAGAGAGAGAGGGAGAAGCAGGGAGAGCAGGGAGCTGGACACGAGGCTTGATCTTAGGACCCTGAGATCATGACTTGAGCCAAGGCAGACGCTTCACCAACTGAGCCACCCAGGCCTTCCTCCCACAGGGATTCTTGTACTCTGGGCTGTTGTCAAAAGCAACTGGACCCAAAGTCATATTTTTATATTGTATTTTTGCCACGGGCATTCGTTGTCCACCGGAAAAGAAAGATGGGGTATGGAGCAGTGTTCAACCTTGCTGCGGGAACTCTGAAGGTTTTATGCCAAAGTTATAGGAAAACATTCCCTCTCAGCCCAAATCTGTGTGTAACCAAGGGCTAGTTTTTCTCAGAGGAGCTGTGAGCAAACCTCACCGGGCACGTCCGGGAGCAGAGTGAAGGCAGTTGCAGCCCTGGGTCTGAAGGCACATGAGATACCACATGGAGGCAGGTGGAATTGCCAACGTTCGATCTTTTTGGCAACAAAAATGTCTATTTTGCACCTGTTAGGTGCAAAGACTTTAAATGCACTTTCTGAACGCCCTCACCCCGGGAGAGGATGATAATGGTGCTGATGAAGGTCCAGAGCTAGGATCCTTCCAGCTCAGGGAAACTGAGGCATAGCTGCAGGTTTCTGTATTTAGCCAGAGAAAGAAAACCTCTCTCTTCTAAGGGCAATCATTCTCCGGAACATATTCCCATTACTGTCTTTTGAGTTCCCAAGTAGGGTTTTATAAGGGGGCGGGCAGGAATCTGCCTAAAAGGGCAAAGCTTTCCCTCAGAAAGGACACAGTTGGTCTGTCAGGCCCTTCTGAGCTGTTCTTGACCTTCCGAGCTCAAGGTAGGCAGAATGTTCACTGTTGACCTTGGCACCTGCTGGAGTTGTGTGCATAACGCATGCTCCCACTGGACTCCCGCGACGGGGACACCCAGGAGTTCAGGCCCCAAAGCAAAGCCCTGGTATCTCTTTACCAGACTCCTTTGGTGAGTTCCTTCACGAAAAAGGTCAGTGCCATGTGGGGAAAAAAGTCAATGAGATCATTTTCAGCAGGGAAAAAAAAAAGGGAGCCCAGAGAGCGTATGTTCATTGGGGGTAATAAATATGATGAAAAATGGGCACCTGGGTGGCTCAGTGGGTTAAGCCTCTGCCTTTGGCTCAGGTCATGATCTCAGGGTCCTGGGATCTAGCCCCGCATTGGGCTCCCTGCTCAGCGGGGAGCCTGCTTCCTCCTCTCTCTTTGCCTGCCTCTCTGCTGACTTGTGATCTCTCTCTCTCTCTTTCTGTCAAATAAATAAATTAATTAAACATTTTTAAAAATAAATTCTTTTTTTAAAAAAAAGCATAATCTGGGGAGACACTAGGGTGGGACAACGTACTCTGTTTCTCCTGGCATCCAAGGGAGCCCCGTGCCCTTGTGAAGGACCGGGGACTGTGAAAATCATGGGGCAGAAATTTGCTGCTCCTCGTGCTGTGCTCGAGTCCCCCGGAACTGAGTTTCAATCCTCGCTCTGCCCCGTGAGACCTCAGACAAGGGACCCAAACTCTGAGACTGTGTTTGCTCCTTTGACAAATGTGGATGGCGACAGAGCCCCCTCCCCCGCGCCCCCCTGGCTGTTGTAGCTTGGCACAGTAAATGCTCACGAAACCGTAGCTGGTGCAACTCACCTGAGAGTCCGCAGCAGTCCTTAACCGCGTCCTTTCTTGCCCTTCCGACAGCTGGGACGTCTTCCTGATGACCGTGGCCGGCATGAAGCTGCTGCGGACGTCTTTCTGCAACCCCGCTCCCCAGTTCGTTCACCTGGGCTTCACGGTCATCTTTTTCCATTTCGACTGCAAAGAGATTTCAGAGAGTTTCTTACTTGATTTCTTCATGGTGTCCATCTTATTTAGCAAGGCAAGTGAAATTCTCTGTTTCCTTCATTTTAAAATTTGAAGGGTGTGCTTCTCGGCACAGGTTTTAAGAATTGTAAACGTTTTCTTAAAAAAAAAATCACGGAACGAAATTAAATTGAATTACATATGCGTGTCACGCTCCTGCTTCCGTTTTAGGAACATTTCCCCGTGGAATACGAATATGCCATTTGCCAAAAATCACTAATTAGAAGGAGTTAGCCATTAGTGTTGCTAGAAATTTTGAAATTTTATGATCTTCGTTTCTGTTAAACTTCTGTTAAAACTTCCCTAGACCTCGAAACGCTCTGAATTAAAGATTAGCCACCAGGCCAAGATTTTTTTGTTTCAAATCAGCTAGCATTTGAGGTGACGCTTGTGACCCGGTGCCCGAAAGCCAGGTCCCTGGGAATATTTTCATTCTCTTGGCTGGTGTGAAGTCAACATTTCATCTGTGGTCATTGATACTCTGGCAATGAGAAGTCCTAATCACAATCCAGGCAAATATGCGGGGACGGGGTCTAATGTCCTCCATGGCGGGGGGCAGGGCTCAAATCTCTGGACACTTGCCCAGGTGTATTCTGAGCATCTCACAAAGCCAAGGTTTGCAAACAGAAATGGAAGAGGATTTGGAGGAGCCCTTGGGAAATGAGCTCTGACGCGCTGACTCACCTCACATCTGGCTTCCTCATGCGCTGTTTCCTGAGGCAACTGCTGGTTTCTGCCCTGAGCATCACTCAACCAACCCCTCCCTGCTTTTGGTTAATACTTTGTAAATTTTAAGGTATTTTTTCCTGCACTTCATTTCTTCTTCTTTTTTTTTAAACCTCTTTTTGAATCAGTTCTGTTCATTTTCCTCTTTATTATTTCTCCTTTCCTTCTACCTCTCTCTCTGCTTGTTTTAGGTCACAAAATCTCAGAACTCTCCCATTCCCTAACGATGCCCCATGAGTAATTACCGTCATGCTATCAGGCACGCCCCGTTCTTCCTAGAACCCTGGCGGAGCACTGAGTTTTCAGCTGCCTGAGTCCCTCCTTGTGTCATTTGTCACTTGCTCCGGCCGTCACTTCTACCGCATACGTCATATTCCAGAACCCTCGCCTTGGTCCTTTTCCCACAAACGTTTTTTCTCTCTTTGTCTGAGTTCTGTTTGGTCTTGATAAATTTATCCCAGTTCTCTCATGGTTCAAATAACAGGCTTCATATTCTGTTTTCATTCATTATGTATGAATTCCCTTTATCTCACATAATAAATGTGAAACGATATCCTATGATTTTTAAAGCATTTATGAAGTTCTTCTAAATAATTTTACCACTCACAGGGTAAGAGTTTATTATCAGATGCCAAATGGGTCCGGATATATTGAATTCCTGACTTGGGCATTATTTAATATTTTGACGTGGTGATATTTTTGGCCCTTTCTGAACCTCAGTTTCTGATAAAATTGAAAAATAAGGTTGGCACTCTCTCCTGGGTGTTGCGAGGAGTAATTAATACAACTCTGAAAGAAGTCTTTAAGTAGAATGCGGTTTCCAGATCCCAGGCAGAATTTGTAGAGCCACTGTAAGCTGTGAAAGAGAAGTTACACACTGTTTGGTGTGGGAAGGGGTGTGGCAGGTTTTCCACACTGAACTCCATCTAAGCGTCGTCCTGTAAAGTGAGAGGTCCCCATGATCAGGACCATGGCAGAGAGGAGTGAGGGTCTCCCTGTAAGATTTCCTTGGAAAAGATTTACATCCCTTCCAGCAGGAATGACCAGCGTGCATGTATGTATGTACATATGTATTTATTTATTTATTTTAAAGATTTTACTTATTTGATGCAGAGAGAGAGCACAAGCAGGGGGAGCAGCAGGCAGAGGGAGAGGGAGAAGCAGGCTCCTTGCTGAGAAGGGAACCCAATGCGGAGCTCTATCTCAGGACCCTGGGGTCATGACCTGAGCTGGAGGCAGATTTTTTTTTTTTTTTTAGATTTTTATTTATTTATTTATTTGACAGTTCACAAGTAGGCAGAGATGCAGGCAGAGAGAGAGAGAGAGGGAAGCAGACTCCCTACTGAGCAGAGAGCCTGATGTGGGACTCGATCCCAGGACCCTGAGATCATGACCTGAGCCGAAGGCAGCGGCTTAACCCACTGAGCCACCCAGGCTCCCTGGAGGCAGATGTTTAACCAACCGAGCCACCCAGGTGCACGAAGGGATGACCAGTATTTAAGGAAGAGGTAGGAGGAGGGACTCTTGAAACAAGATAAAATACAACAGAATGGTAAGCAAGTAGGAAATGGCACGTGTCAAGTTTTATTGATCTTTTTCATAACTCTGGAATCTTCAGCAAGGTCATTTCACAGTTTCCTCTCTGCTAGACAAGACTGACTCCTGTAATAACATCAACCCATAAGGCCTGGAGCATTCTTTATGCCCTGCAATGTCCTGTCTTCAAGGAAATGAAGTCTGTTGTGATAAAACTTTTCAAATCCTCTGCAGCTTTCTATAGGAAATCTATCTGGATCACCTACAAGATCCTGGATATCATTTAAAATATAGACAAGGAGAAAATGGTGAGAGAGAAAAAAGAGAAGGGAATAAGTGGGAAGAAGGTTACAGTCCAGTAGAACCTTTAAATTCAACTAAATTTGGCAGGTGGTTGGTTGGCTAACTGAAAATCTTAAGCAGGAAATTGTAATAAATGATACCTACTTGGTTCTCTGGTAATTTTATAATAGCATAAAACTTACATGTGAACTCTTATTACCAGTGTTTTGAAGACTTTTCTTTAAGCGAGAATCTAAGAATGAGAACTCTCTGGTCTTATTCCATGAGCCATGCCCAGTATGTGGTTTCTAGGGTGTTCCATTCCCATTTCTGATTTTTAAAATTCTACTTAAAACGAGAAGGGAAAGTTACCTGTGAAACAGTCTGAGAGCAGTTCACATTTTCTTTGTTCCCAGATCTCTTCTCATTTCATACCTAAGTCTGCCACAGTATTTTTAGTGATGTCTTCCTCACGTCGTCAGCATTCAACTTGGCTGTAATAGAAACCCCCATCTTCTGTCTGTACTCACAGCGTTTGTACTCACACAGCTTATACAATATTTAATTGAGTAAAAATCCATTATGCCAATCAGGTAAAACTGATGTAGACAGTTTGGGCAACCAGCATAACACCACCTGCTAAGCATTTAGCTCAAATGGCGGGATTGATCAGGAGTGTAATAAAAAGGAATTAAAAATATCTTACTGGCCTGAAAGAAAACATTACTGGCCTTCAGTGTTCTGTGGGTTGTGGGATTCATCAGTAAGTTTTACAGTGCAAATGTAAATATCAGTCTGAAAGTTATTTAGGTGGATCTTATTTATTATTTATTTGAGAGAGAGTGAGCAAACACATGCGCACGCATGTTGGGGGGAGGGGCAGAGTTAGAGGGAGAGAGAGAATCTTAAGTAGGTTCCACGCCCAGCACAGAGCCCAACAACCCTGAGATCATGACCTGAGGCAAAACCAGGAGTTGGATACTGAACCCATGTTGCCAACCAGGCACCCCAATTAGGTGGATATTTAAAAGAAAGTGTCCTTTGATAAGATAAGTAGGAGGAGTTATATTTGCTTGTTATCAGTGTTATCATTTGCATGCTATCAGTGTTCTGCGAGGTGCTGTGCCTAGACTGAAGGAAGGGGGCGTGCAGGAGCTCATCACACGGCATGGAGGATTTAATTCAGCACCTATTATGTACCACCTATTAGGTATGCTGCCTAAGGAACAGAGGTGCTTTGGCAGAAATGCCCTTGTAGAGACAGAATATCTATAAACAGCAAGGACTTCAGTTTCCTCCTCTAGCACTCTAAAATTCTGATTGCTCAGAGATCAGCCTTTGGAAATACACCCAGTATCTTTCAGTTTTCACCACCTGCTGCTGCCGCCACTTTGGTGTGAGCACCCCCACCCCCACCGTGTTACGGCCGTAGCCTTCCAACAGGCCTTCCTGCCTCTGTCCCCACTGCCTCTGCCTGTTCTCAGCAGAGGGCATCAGAGGAGTTTGTTTTACATCAACTTATTTCAGAAATTTTAGATTCATGGAGAAGATGTAAAGATAGTACAGAGTTCCCACACACCCTACTCTGTTTCCCCTATTACTCACATTTTATGTTGGTATACTACATTTGTCCCAGGTAAGGTACCAAAGTTGATCTGTTACTATCAACGGAAGTCCATACTTCATCAAATTTCCTTAGTTTTTCTATGTCCCTTATCAGTTCCACCCAGAATACCTTACTGCATTTAGTTGCCTTGTCTCCTTAGGCTCCTCTCAGCGGTAGACATTCTGCTGTTTTGCTTTTGAAGTTAGCAGTTTTGAGGCATATTGGGCAGGTATTTTGTAAGATATCTCTCTGGTACAGTCTGTGTGATGCTTTTCTGTTGATAAGACTGGAGTTACAGCTTTGGGGAAGGAGGACGACGGAGGTACGGGTCCATTCTCATCACATCGTTTCAAGGATTCATGCTAGGAGCATGCCTTATCCCTGGTGATGTTGACCTTCATCACCTGGCCGAGGTTTTTCCACTGTAAAGTTGCCCTTTTGTGAATCTTTCTAGATTGTGTTCTTGGGAGGAAAAATCACTATGTGTAGTCCACACTTGAAGAGTAGGAAGGTATGTGCTACTTCCTTGATGGGAACGGAAACAATAATAAGTTATTTGATTTATTTTGAAAATTAGTTTATTTTTCTGCATAAGAGATTTGTCTACCTGTCATCTATCTACCTAGTTTTTATATTAGTGTGGACTCGTATATATTTATTTCTCATGTTGGTTAATAATACAATATTACTTTACTCATCTTGTCTCCTTTGGTTCTTTGGAGCTCTTTCAGTTGACTTTTGTGTCCCTTTGACATAGCCCCATTTGTGTGTGTGTGTGTGTGTGTGTGTGTGTGTGTTAACAGTTTCTTACCTCCTGGCACTATAAGATGTTCTAGGTGTGTCTTGCATATTTCCTGCCCCAGTCCTAAAATCTGCCATTTCTCCAAGGGAGTCCTGCTTCCTTTTATTAGAGAATGGTATTTAGAAACCAAAATCTGGACTCGAGGTGTGTCCTTGATCCTTGAGTGTCATTGATCCCAGGCATATCAGCCAATAGAGCAAGGAAATATGTGTGTGTATACATGAGTATCATGTATATCCACACATCTAGAGATAATCCTGTATGTAACCCCTTGTATCTACATTAAGCTAAACATGAGTGCATACTGGTATCTCCAGATCGAATCTATGACCAAAGGGATCATTTTGGCCAGTTCCCCTTGCTTACTATTACTTCCCACTCCATCAGTGAGAAACCTGGCCTCTGTCATCTGTCACTCATTTACTTAACTGTTCACTTCTAGTGTGCCTGTGTATTAGTTTCAAAATGGTTAACCTGCATCTCACGGGAAACAACCTTATCACCTAGAGCACAGTGCTCATGGGCAATGCTGTTCCTTTTTGCCTTTAGTCTTCTGGATTCCACTCATTTTCAGAGTCACTTGAGTCAGCACCTTCTACCTCCACCTCCGTTAGTGAGGTTGTTTCCTTTATTTGTATGACAGCTACATTGCGTTCCACTTGGGGGCCCCCCAGTCTCCTAGATGATATTTTTTAAAATTTGCATACGTTACATTTTCTCACATTATTCATTTCTACGGAATTTAACAAATGTATAGTGGCATGCATACATTATTAGAGTATCTTACAAAATAGTTCAATTGCCCTAAAAACTCCCCTGTGCTTCACTTATTCAATCCTTCCTCCCCTTCCCCAAACTCTGGCAACCAGTGTTATATTTATTTACCCCTGCTTTTGTTTTGCCTGTTCCAGCATGTCATGTAATTGGAATCATACACCTTTTTGGATGGGTTTCTTCCACTTAGCAGTATATATTACTGATTTTATCTGTGTCTTTGCATGGCTCTGGCTTGACAGCTCATCCCTTTTTAACACTGAATAGTATTCCATTGTGTGGATGTTTATCCATTCACTTATTGAAAGAAATCTTGGTCATTGCTCGTTTTTGCTGATTACAAATAAAGCTGCTATGAACATTTGTCTTCAGGTCTTGTGTAGACATAATTTTCTATTAGGTGGGATAAATACCTGATTGTTAAATGGTATAAAAGTAAGTTTAGCTTTGTATAACAGCACCAAATTATCTTCCAAAGTGCTGTCTGTTGTTCTGCATTGTTGACACAAGGTTCCTGTTGTTCCTTCACCTCAACAAAAATTTTTGGATTTTAGCAATTCAGCAATTTAGCAATTAGGAATTTAGCAATTCTAGTAGATATTTACAGTGCTCTCTCATTTTAATTTTCATTTCCCTAAAGATGTGCTGACTATATATCTTCTTTATTGAAGTGTCCAGATTTTTTTTGCCCATTTTTAAATTGGTTTATTTTCTTATTGCTAAGAGTTCTTTGCATACTGTGGATACAAGTCCTTTATTAGTTACATGCTTTCTGGGCTTGTCTTTTAATTCTACTAATAGTGTGTTTTTCAGATCTGTCATGTTCAGCTGGAATAGAGAGGTTATTTATTAAATTTTTCTGTCCTACTAGGCTGCCTGTTTTCTGGTCATTCAATTAGAGAAAGCAGACTTTGTTTTTATTTTTATTTTGGATTTTTTTGTCTATGCTTCTTGCCATTTCCGAGTTGCTGGCTTGCTTAAGTCTAACTCTGTGAAATACATGGTCACAAGAAAATCCAGGAAACTCACTACCATTGCTTTCCCCAGATCCTGGGGTCTTTAGTTTGTCTCCCCTTTTCTCTCCAATGTCCAGAATCTTCTTAGGTTCATTTAATAAACTATTTCTAACATTTTCAGTTATATTTAACAGGAGTAATAGGGAAAGATGTGTTCTTCCTGTTCTCTAAAGTAGAAGCCTACAATGTATATTTTAAGCTACTCTAAATCCATCATTAAAAAATGCTATGCTGCTTCATTTTCTAATCCCGATACCTTTTGTCAGAGTATTTTCAATTTCTCCCTCTATTCCTCTGACATGGAAGTTACTCATTTATTTATCCATATTTTAAAATCACCCAGTACATTATTCCTATTATTTCTTTAAACAAAAAGTCATATTTCATATCAATTGAAAATAAGAATAATAAATATTTTCTTTTACCTTCACTTATTCTTTTCTGATTCTCTTTCTTTATATAGATTTAAGTTTCTGACCTGTATCATTTTCCTTCAGCGTGAAGAACTTTCAACATTTCTTGCAGGGAAGGTTACCTAGTAATGGATTTCCTCAGTTTTTCTCTACAAAATCTTAATTTTTTTTTCCCCTTCAATTTTAGAAAACAATTTTGTAGGCTGTAGAGTTCCAGGTTGGCAGGATTTTTTTCCATCAACACTTTAATAAAGAGTTCACTCCACTTTCTCCATGCTTGCATAATTTCTAATGAGAAATCTGCTTCAATTTCTTTGTTCTTCTATAGGCAAGGTGTTTTTTCCTTCTGAGTTTCAAGATTTTCCTCTTTTTTGGCTTTCTGAAGCCTGAATATGACATGCTTAGGTGTGTGTGTGTGTGTATGTGTGTGTGTTCAGTCTTGCTTGGTGCTCTCAGTTTCCTGGGTTTGTGTTTCCATGTCTGTCATTAATTTCAAAAGTTCTTGGCTGTTATTTAAATATAGATTCTGCTCTTTCTTCTTTCTCTGGTGTTACATTTATGCATATGTTACACCTTTCCTTATTGTCCTGTAGTTCTTGATGTTTTTGTTTCATTTTTTTTTCTGTTCCCATTTCAGTTAGAGATCTTTCTATCAACATATCTTCAAACTCACTGATTTTTTTGCTTGACCGTGTCCTGTCTCTTGATGAGCCCAATAAAGGCATTCCTTGTTACTGTTACAGTGTTTTTATTTCTAACATTTCCTTTTGACCCTTTCTTAAAGTTTCCATTTCTTTGCTTACATTACACATCTGTTCTTGCATGCTACCTGCTTTTCAAATAAAGTTACAGACATATTAATCATAGTTATTTTTGATTCCCTGTGTGGTCATTCCAACAGCCATGTCCTATCTGAGTTTGGTTCTGGTGCTTGCTTTGCCTCTCCAGACTGTTTCTCTTTGCCTTTGGGCACACACTTAATTTTTTTGTTGAAATCAGGACATGTTGTATCAGGTAATAGAAACTGAGGAGACTAGGTCTTCAGTGTGAGCATTTCTGTTAGTCTGATTAGAAGAGGGACTGTGTTTAATGTCTGTTCTAACTGTAGGTCCCAGAGGCTTCAAGTTTTTCTGATGTCCTTGTTTCTGTCTCCTCTTGATTTTTGGCTTCCCTAAAAACTCCCCCTCAGAGAGAGTCATGTCTATAACACTAGCTGTATCCTAGTGTTACTATTACCGGATCTTTGTTGGTGCACTGGTAAGGCATGGGGTAGGAGCAATGGTCTGTTATTTTCCAGTTAAATCTTAGTCTCTTATTGGGCCTGTGTGTCAGGACTGGGATCTTCATAAGTGTTTCCAGAATGGTATAGCTTTTTTCTCCCCATACACTCTACTCCATTTGCTGGGAGTAGCATTCTTGCTCTGTTTCCTTAAAGCCCTGACTCTGTTACTGTTTTTTCCTTGTTTAGGTGGGGTAAGTTAGAAGGGGAGAAATTCCCTTCCCTTAGCCAAAATAAGGCTCAGGCAAAGCCCTTCACACTGTGGTGGGCCACTGGGTTTCACAGTGGTTAATTTCCTCCCCCTTCGAGGCCCATGGGGAGATCTCTCTTGGCTCTTCACCATGAGAAATGGCTGGGGTTTCTAGGGTATGAAAGTGTGGAGGGCCCCCTAAAACTGTGGTGCCCAGGGGCTTCTAAATTTTGTGCTACTCCACACTCAGCCTCTAAGAGTTTGCTAGAATAACTGTTTAGGTGTCCCTACAAGTTCATGGCTCCAGCAGCTTCTGCCCCAGATGAGCAGGTCTCATCGAGCCTTACAGAGAGGCAGCTCTCCCTGAGATGTCAGTTGTCTGATGGCTCTAAGAAATATTGATACTCTGTCCATTTTGCTTTTTCTTGTTGCAAAAGTGGAAATAACACCTCTCCATATTTTATCATGTTGGAGCTAAAACTAGAAGTCCCTCGAGTTTTTCTTCTAAAACACAAACTGGATCTTGCCCCTGCTGAGAACTCTGACATGGCTCCCCATTTCACATAGAGCAAAGGTCAGATCCCTTACACAGACCCACTGATTGACACCAGCTGGGTCCCCTTCGCTGTTCTCGCCTCCTGTCCTCTTCTCTTCCTGTTTAACCCAGTTCTCCTTAGCATTCCTCCACAGGAATGGTGCGAAGCATGCTCTCATGTAGGGCCTCTTGCTCTGGCTCTCGCTTCAGCCTAAAAATGCTTCTCCCCACATGTCCCCTGGATTCCCCCATTAGCTCTTTCCTGGCTGGACTGAGATTTCACCTTCTCAAATCAGACCCACCCTGACTACTGACAGCATTCACCACCTCCTAACATGCTCCCTCGCTGACTTATTTACGCTTTTAGTATCCCTTCTGCTACAATGTAAATCCCACAAGGGTAAAGATCGTTGCCTGCTTTGTGTACCGATGTGTCCCAATTTCCAGATCAGGGTCAAGCACACAGTAGTGAGCTGCAAACCTCTGTGTGATGTTGAATGTTTCCCCCGTGCACTGGCTACTGGGTAATTTAGCCAAAGTCACTCTCTCTGCGGGTGACTTGAACTCGGTCCCACTCTGCCCAAGGACAGGAGTACAGAACGGTTTGCAGGAGGTTGATAAAACCACTTCAGAAACACAGCCTACCTCCCAGGCTCTCAGGGATCCATGGTCACTTGTTGCCACTCGGGACGGTGCGGGAGAAAAATTTCACAAGCCATGCACTGCATCTAGAAACAAAGAATATGGTCCAAGGTGTTCGTGTTCCCAAAGCGACTGGAAACTCCACAAATGGTGGGACCATGGGTATGCTTGTTTGTTTCCTGCGTCCTGCAACATCTAACAAAATGACCGGTCAGAGTGATCACTCAACACGTATAAATGGAAATCAGTGGAGAGCTGAGAGATGGGAAAACTGTTTTGTTTTTGTTTTTGTTTTTTTAAAATGAAGTCTAAGCTTGGATGTGGTGATTGGATGACATTTTATTTTTCTAGGGAGATGATGATTCACAGAGCAGGGGCAGGGGTTTATGAGGGAGGAGGGAAGGTTTTAGACTGAGCATATGGGTCACGTAGAGTTCTCTCCTCGGGCTTTTCATGGTGTGTGTTTTTATTTTCTTGGCTTCCTGTAAATCTGTTGAGCTGAACACATGGCCAGCAGGACTGGCCTCTCTGCTGTCAGTGGTTTGCTTTGTGCTCTCGAGTCAGCTGAGCACCTCTTGCAAAGTGGGGGGTAAATCACAACCCACCTATAGCTGTAGATCTCTCTCAGGGGTGACGAGCTGATGTCATCCAACTGGCCAGCTCTTAACTGTGTCATGTCACGGCTGGGAGGTGCCCGAACAGTCCCAGACATCCTTTAGTTGAGATTTATAGCCTAACACATCAACTTTCTTGTCTTCCCCTCCCCAGTACATCACCCACACATCAAAGGGACGAGTTTCCCTTAACTCAAACCATGCAAGTTACTATAATTTATTTCCAGGGAAGGGATGTAAGGCTGAAATGAATGCTAGCAGCAACTCAACCTCTACCTTCAAATTAAGGATTGGTTTTTCCTCCCTCTTTGGGGCCGCAAGCCTGGTATGCACAAGTTACATCTTTTTTCTGCTTCAGGCTTCTTATAATCTCCCATAAAAGTATACTATAAAAAAATATATGGACTTAATAATGTTCAAAGATCTATATAGCTAAGTGTGTCCCTGTTAATGTGTTAGAGAAGTATTTACAGGCTCCCATTTTTTAACTGTATTTTTTATTTATTTATTTTTGTGAGAGAAAGGTTGGGGGGGAAACGATAGGGAGAGGATCAGAGGGAGAAGCAGACTCCCCACTGAGCAGGGAGCCCGAGGTGGGACTCAGTCCTCAGACGCTGGAATCATAACCTGAGCCAAAGGCAGATGCTTAACCGACTGAGCCACCCAGGTGTCCGCTCCCATTTTTTTTCTCTCTCTCTTTTTTTAAGTCCACAGCTTTCTCTCCTGAAGGAGGCTGCTTGCTGGCTCACTGTTGCAGTCCTCCCATCAGGGCAGTGGTGATGTGCCTTCATTAAGCCAGAGCACCGAAGAGCCACTGCTGGTCAGTCTTCACAGGAATGGTGAAAGAATGTGTGCCTAGGGCACACAAAACCTATGTGAGCGGCTTCAGAGAATTCAGGAGCGGTGACAGCGCTGGACTCTCCTCACTGAAAGAATTTTTTTTTTTTTTAAGATTTTATTTATTTGACAGAGATCACAAGGAGGCAGAGAGGCAGGCAGAGAGGGGGTGGGGAAGCAGGCTCCCTACTGAGCAGAGAGCCCAATGCGGGGCTCGATCCCCGGACCCTGGGATCATGACCTGAGCCAAAGGCAGAGGCTTAACCCACTGAGCCACCCAGGTACCCCTGAAAGAATTTTGAAAACCTCTCCTACTCAGCAGTTGGGAGTGCCCTCCTTAAAATGCTTCCCAAAGGGAGAACTTAATTTGTTGCATCAGGCAGCGTTTTCCTTACAGGGCTGAACACTGGCATTTGCCATCCTCTCCTGTGGGAGGCTCCTGGTGCTACAGAGGTAAATATATGAATCCACAGATTCCAAATCGTGTCTTTTAACAGGAGCCCATATTTAGGACAAGAACTTTGAGATCACAGACTTTCCCATTCTTTCTTTCCTTAACCTATCAATTTTGGAAATGCTTTTAGATACTCAGTAATATTTTTTTTAGTTTTTAATTTTAATTCCAGTTAGTTTACATACAGTAGTTTACATTACATTACATTACATTACATTTATTTTCAAGTGTATCATATAGTGATTCAATAGTTCCATACAGTACCTGGTTCTCATCATGACAAGCACACTCCTTAATCCCCAATATCTATTTAACCTACCCCCAACCCCTTCCTCTCACACAACCATCTGCCTGTTCTCTGCTATTGAGAGTCTGTTTTTTGATTTGTCTCTCTTTTTCTCCCCTTTCTTCATATGCTTTGTTTCTTAAATTCCACATATGAGTGAAATCATGGTATTGTCTTTCTCTGACTGACTTATTTCATTATACCCTCTGGCTCCATCTATGCCATTGTGGCAAGATTTTGTCCTTTTTTAAGGCTGAATAATATTTCATTATACGTATACATACTACGTCTTCTTTAAGCATTCATCAGTCAATCAGGCTGCTTCCATATCTTGGCTATTGTAAATAATGCTGCAATAAACATAGGGATTCATGTATCCCTTTGAATTAGTATTTTTGTATTTTGGGGGTACATACCCAAGTGGTGTGATTGCTGGGTTGTAGGGAAGTTCTATTTTTACCTTTTTGAGGAAACTCCACCCTGTTTTCCACAGTGGCTGTTCCAGTTTGCATTCCCACCCACAGTGCTCGAGTGTTCCTTTTTTCCCCACATCCTTGCCAAAACCTGTTGTTTCTTGTCTTGTTGAGTTTGGCCGTTCTGACAAGTATGAAGTGATATCCCATTGTGGTATTGATTTGGATTTCCCTGATGAGGAGTGTTGCTGAGCATCTTTTCAGGTGTCTGTTGGCTGTTTGGATGTCTTCTTTGGAGATACATCTTCATGTCTTCTGCCCATATTTTAATCGTATTATTTGGTTTTGGGGTGTTGAATTTTATGAGTTCTTTATATATTTTGGATACTAATCCTTTATTGGATATGTCATTTGCAAATATCTATTCCCATTCCATAGATTGCCTTTTAGTTATTTTGATTGTTTCCCTCACTTTGCAGCAACTTTTATTTTGATATATTCCCAATAGCTTATTTTTTGCTTTGGTTTCCCTTGCATCAGAGAAGTATCTAGAAAAAATCTGCTATAGTTGATGTCAGAAAAGTTACTGCCTGTGTTCTCTCCTAGGATTTTCATGGTTTCAGTTCTCATATTTCAGTCTTTCATCCGTGTGTATGTGTGTGTGTGTGTGTGTGTGTGTGTGTGTGTAAGAATATTTTCTTTTTTGAATTGGCTCAGTTTTATCTTTGTGTTTCAGTTTAGGTCATTTCTGTTGACTTATACTCAAGTTCATCAATCATTCCCTTGATTGTGTTAGTATGATGAGCTTGCTGAAAGCATTGTGTCTCTGTCACAGTGTTTCCATTTCCATCATTTCTGCTTGAGTCTTCCTTATATAGTTTCCATCTCTATGCTGAAATAATCCATCTACTCTTTCATATTGTACACCTTTTTCTGTTACAGCCCTTAAAATATCATCATCTTTTAAATTTCCTGTCAGATAGTTCCAACATAAGTGTCATATAAGAGTCTTGCTTGGATTGTGATTTGTCTTTTCGGAGCATATTTGTTCTTGCCTTTTTGTAGATGTCATACTTTTTTTTGTTGAAAGCTAGACATCTTGTGGAGGACCCAAGCAAGTGAAGTAATAGTTTATATGCCTAGAACTAAGCACAAATTTCTTTCTGCCAGATTTTTAGTGCAGGGGTGTACCTTTTGTCTGTATCTCAGATCCTGCTTACTCTGGCTTCGGTTATCATGTACAGAGTAGAAGGGGGGTTGTAGTCTGACATCCCCCTCTGTGCATTACTAGGGAGCCCATTGCAGACCATGTGTCCACCCCAGTGGTCAAGGTCTGGTGAATACACTGAATTAACAGCCACTGCACTGGCTCTGCATGATGTCTTAGATAAGCATATGAAATTTTCTTCAGCTGTGGTTTTAAATTAATTTTTGCAATCTAGATGTCTATCAGTAGTGTAATGATTCAATAGGCTGTCTAGCCAAACAATGGAGTATTAGCCAGCTAATTAGGGGTTAGGTAGAGCAGTTTGTACCAGTGTTGGATATATAAGGTAGGAACATCAAGTTTCTGGGGCACCTGGGTTTCTCAGTCAGTTGAGAATTGAATCTTGACTTTGGCTCAGGTCATGATCTCAGGAGCCTGTGTCGCGCTCCGTGTACAGCAGGGAGTCTGCTTGAAGATTGTCTTCCTCTTTCCTCAGTGCCTCTCCCTGCTCGTGCTCTCTCTCAGAGCTATTTGGTATTTTTTAAGTGAGACTATTATTATATTTTTATCAAAAAGGACGTACATTTTGAAGGTATAAGTGCTGAAAGCAGAAGGCTTCCATTATATGGAACATCACTGCATGGATCACTTTATTTCTACATGAGCTAGACTGAGGAGAAATGTTTGCACAAGTATCAGATCTCAGGAGAATACATAAATGAGATGTACTAGAGGCACATGGTGGATGGCAGGGGCAGGAGGGCATTCAGACTTGATGGAGGAAAAGCTGCCTCTTAATTGCATGCGATAGTAGTATTTCCCTCTCTCATTAAAATGCTAAGCACCGTCTGTCCTCATAGAGGCTTATGGACTTGGTCTTTGCACCTTCTTCCTAAAGGCAGTATTTGCCACCCATGGGATTATAATGGAACTTCAAGAGGGAAGAAGTCCCCCAGAACAAGATCCAGAAAGCTGCCTTTTCTTAAATCAAATCCATAACAAAGGCAGGAAAACTCTATCCTACATCATTGAGGTAGCTGAATGAAGGCTAACATAAGGAATTGAAAGGATTAAGGAATGGAAAAGCAGGCAGGATGTATGCATAAACTACAGGGTTTCTATTACTTCACTCCAAGGTCAATGTGAACAGGCTGCTTAGAGACCAAAGGTAACTCACTCTTGTCTCTTCCATCTTGAGTCCCTCCTAGTCTCCTTCCGCAGTGATACACCCCCCACCCCCCACATAACAGAGACTACACCCCTGCTGGAAACACACCCAGAGATGCTGGGTTCCATTTAATTCCTAGTTCTCAGGGATCTTGAGAAGACCTTTTAGTTTTTGTGCATTCACAGCTCTTGGTAGATTATAAAATTTCACTGTGCAAGGGAGACTTCATCTGCATTTGTGGACTCACTAATGAGCAGTTATGAAGTAGGAACGTAACTGATATTTTCTGTCATGTTCTCCTAGGGGTCTGAATTTGTCTGGCGGTGTAAGGTCGGCTAATCAAAGCATGAGGGCTTTTTGCATTTTCTGTTATTAGCTGCACATGCATTTGCCTAAATAGTCCCCCTCCCCGGTACTCTCATCTGCCATCATCCCTGTTTCTCTCCTCAGTTTCCTTTTTCCAAACTGCACTTCACAGTTGATAAACTATAAATTATTGCCCCAGGTTCCTTTTTCTTCCTTCCCTAGACTTTAGTCTCCCTTAATGGTTCTACTTTCACTTTTCTGGTAGAGGTTAGTCATATTCATAAGGCTTGATTGAGACCTCTTGCCTGAATAATTCTGATATTTTATATTTTACTATTAAATATGGCATTGAATGTAATATGGCATGGATATCCTTTATTAGGTTTAAGAAGAAGTCTTTTATTACTAGATTGGAAGAGATTTGTTTCAATGAGTGTTGAATTTATTTTTCCACATCCTTCCTGTATGAATTGAGCATTGTATGGGTTTTCTTCTTTTACTTTTTTTCATTTTGTGAATTATATTGACCTTCTTCTAGTATTAAACCATTATTAGATTAACCAAATTTAATCATGATTACTTTTATACATTTATAGATTCATTTTGAAAATACTTTATTAAGGAGTTCTGCATTTATATTAATAGATAAGAACATCTATATTTTCCTTTCTTACCATATTCTTGTTCATTTTTTATATTAAAAATAGCCTCCCAATATAAACTGTGAAGTTTTTCTAAGATGCACATTTTAAGGCTATATTTTTTCCTCTACAAAGTGCTTAGCTGAGTCCCACCTGTTATGATTGGTACTACTGCTTTTTATTGTCATTCATTTAAAAAAAACCATCTAATTACAATTTTTTTAAAGAGAGAAACAGAGAGGGTTGGGCAGGAGAAGAAGGAGAGAATCTTGAGCAGGCTCCACACTGAGCATGGAGCCCAAGACAGGGCTCAATCCTATGACCCTGCGATCATGACCTAAGCTGAAACCACGAGTCAGATGCTCAACCACGCAGGAACCCCTTATTTTTATTCATTTTAAAATATTTTCTAAATGTTATCATTTTTAATTAATGCAGTGTCATATTTGTTGAGAATACACTTAAATGCAAAGTTTGTGATGCTTGCTCCTGTTAATCTGCGTTCATTTTATTATTGACTCCTAATGTGATTGCAAAGATGTTTGTATGGTATTAAGTCTTAGCATTGCTTAAGACTTCTTTTCTGTAAGTCATCAATTCTTATAAATGTATATATGCTTCAACATTTTATTCTCTTGGTTGACTGCAGGATTCTAATACATATATCTCTTAGACAAAGCTTATGAATTCTATTGGCCAAATGTTTTCTATGCTTATTTATTTAATGTCTAATTAAGCTATTATTTTCTGAGATGCGTGTCCTAAAAATCTCCACCTCTCATGGCAGATTTGTAATCCTACTTTGTAATTCTGTTTACTTTGACTTTAGATATTTTGAAACTATTTAGCTAAGTGCGTAGATTCCAATCGTGTTGTCTTCCTCATGACTCTTCCCTTTATCACGATGTACTGATTTTTATCCTTTTTTTGAGTGATAATCAATTTTGTCTAGTATTAATATAGATAAGCAAGCTTTCTTTTGTTTGGAATATATCTGGCATCTTTTTTTTTCACCCTTTTACTTAAAACTTTCTAAGTCATTTTAATATTTCTTATAAAAGCATCTAGCAAGACTTCTTTTTATTTTTTTATTTTTTTTAAAGATTTTATTCATTCATGTGAGAGAGAGCATGAGAGGGGAGAAGGTCAGAGAGAGAAGCAGACTCCCCATGGAGCTGGGAGCCCAATGCAGGACCTGATCCTGGGACTCTGGGACCATGACCTGAGCCAAAGGCAGTCGCCTAACCAACTGAGCCACCCAGGCACCCAAGACTTCTTTTTAATACAGAGAATCTGTTTTAATACTGAGCATACTGAGAATCTTTATATTTTAATAGGCAAATTTTATTCATTTACGTTTACTGTGATTACTGATATGTTTGCACTTTTTTCTGTCCTATTTTTTGCTTCATATGTGTGCTTTTTCTTTGTCCCATTACCCCTTCTTTCTGGCCTTCTATTGAATGGAATGGACTTTTTAGAAATTCCCTTTTCCTCCAGTGCTTTGGAAATTGAATATTCTGATTCTAGTCCTTTAGTGTAGTGAGTCTCAATGTGTGGTCCCCAGATAGGCAGCATCAGCATCACAGGGGAAGTTATTCTTGGGCTCCGTCCTAAACCTACTAATTCAGAACCTCTGCAGGTGGGAACCAGGGTCTTTGTTTTACAAGCTCTCTGGGTGATTGTGACACACCTCAGAGATTGAATACTTTGGTGGCTTAGAGGTTACTCTTCAATTATTAATAAGCACATTTGATTAGCATAGAAAATTAATTAAAATCTCTTCCCTCCTCTCAAACAATCCAAAGACAAGATTTTAACTCCAAATTCCCTTCTCATATCTTAAATATTTATGACATCCTTTACTTGGTTCTACTTCAATTGAATTACCAGCTTTGTGATTAATTGTTTAATTAATCCAAATATTGAGATTCTGACATTTTAGCCATTTCTTTTCTCACCATTATTCTTGTATGTTCTCTCTTTGTTCAGGGTTAAATTTCCTTCCTCCTGAAGCACATTCTTTAAATTTTTTTTTCTACAAAGTTCTATGAGTAATCAATTCTCTCAGTCTTTGAAAAGGTCTTTATTTCTACCTCATACTTAAATGATACTGAAGTTCTGTTCAAAATTCTAACTTGATCATCTTTCTTAAAACCTTAAAAACATTATGTCACTGTCTTTTGCTATATATTTTTGCTAATGAGAAATCTGTTATTATCCAAAAAATTTTTGTATATACAATCTGTAAGAAAGATTTTTCTCTTCGATTTTGATGGTATGCATTTTGTGGATTCTTTTTATTTATCCTTTACAAGACTTGATGTACTTCTGCAATCAAGGACTCATGTTTTCCTCAGTTCTGGGAAATTCTGAGTCATTTGCTCTTAAATATTTTCTCTCCTCTTTCTCTCTATACTTTCCGGAATTCCAAATGGACATATGTCATGTCTTCTTACTCTATCATATATATTTCTTAGCCTTTCAGATTAAAAAAAAAATCTTTTTCTCTCTCTGTGCTGTGTTCTCGGTAACTTACTCCGGTCTTCTGTTTCTCTACTTTCTGTTTTACTGTAACTAATCTGCTTTTAAACCACCTCTTGTGTTTTTTTTTTTTTTTTTTTAATTTTAATGACTTCACTTTTCATTTCTAGAATTGGTATTTCTTTTTCAATTCCATTTGTTCATTCTTCATATTATGTTACTCTTTTAGTATTATTTACTTTTTATGTCAGCTTTTTACTCATTTAGATTCTTTTATATTACTGTATTACATAAAATTCTTGGGATGCTAATTGTCTTGTGTGTTGAATTTACTGGTTTCTTCTCATTTGCTCATTTTCCTTTCATAGTTTATAATTTTCATTGTGGACTAATCTTCAGTGGGAGATTGTTGTTTTATCTGTGGGAGACCTATATAATATGGTTGTAGAAGTATCCTTGAAGACTGTGTATGCATTTATTTTTACAAAATAGTTTTGTCATCCTCCCCTACTTTTTATTTACAGCCACTTGGCTTTTTTATATTTCTGGAATAGTTTAAATTTAAATTCCACTCTTTTACATTATGATGGCTAAGGTTTTGGTGTATAATGGATGACAGATTCTATTCTGTATTAGGAAGAAGGCAAAGTTTTTTGCTTTTTCCCAGCAATGGTAGGTGGGGTTTTTCTAATTCACTTTTTTTTTTTCTTTGTGGGCATGGCCACAGCCCTACAAGTCCATTAAATCCATGTCCTGGGCTGCTAAAGTCCACATCTATGTTTGTATCCTCTTAGGGTCATTCCAGTGTCATTTCAGACTTATTTTTCTCATTTTATTTTATTTTTTAAAAAATATTTTGTTTATTTGAGAGAAAGAGCATGAGTGGGGTGGGGAGTGGCAGAGGGAGAGTGAGAAGCAGGCCCCTCCCCACGAGGAGGAAGAGCAATGTGGAGCTCCATTGTAGGACCCCAAGATGATGACCTGAGCTGAAGGCAGATGTTAGCCACCTGAGCCACCCAGGTGCCTCTATCTTTCTCATGTTAAATTCCCTTTTTGTTCTGACTATTGGAAGTTTTCCCTTCCTTTGACTTCAACTATTAATTACATTTTGTCCCTACCATCTTTTAGATTATTTCTATTATTTTTGCAGTGGGGTGGTAATCTTCATGCATGCTCCCTGAAGCACATTGATATTTTGCTAAACTGTGTGCTATTTAATAAAATCCCAACACACATTGTATACAGAGGTAGAATCTGTTACTGACCTTCTGAAATTCAGTCTTCTAACCCCTTGTAACCACCTGACCTGAATATGTTTACTTAACTTACAAAATTCTAATTCATCTTCTTGGGTTTTATTTGAGAATATTTATGTTCTAAAGCCAATGTCCCCCTACTTAATTATCATGCTTGCTCTTATCTGTTATTCTGTAAGAAGGGTGCTTCCCCTCCCCCAAAAGGTGGTATCCCACATTTGAGGTGTTACTAGCTTTACTTTTTCCCTTCCTTCTTGAAGAATTTTCTGCTCCTCACATCACCTCCTTCCCAAGCACTCAAGAGTCTCTATTCCCTCTGTGTTCTCTCATCCCGAACTCTGCATCTTTGACTCAGCAGCTGGTTTCTGAGACTCCTTTCAGTCCTGCGTGCCTCTCACGCCCACACATTCATAATCACAAGCTGCATATCTTTCTGAGAAGGAAACCAGCTGATTCTGACCACAGAAAGCAAAAAAAGAAGGAAGAAAAGTTATGTGATACACCTAATCTGGGAGACGGTAAGGGTTAGGGTTAGAATCATAGGAGGAAAGGTGGTGGTTGGGATTGGGAAGGAAAATTCCACTTTAATCAAATGGAATAGCATATGGGCATCTCCCTAAGATAGTGTTCAGTTTCAAAATGTCCAATAAATTGTGAGTTATCTTGTCAGCAGGGGAAGGAGTCCCCTCAGGAAAGATGGCACACATCTTGTTTCAGAATGTATTGGCAAGGAAAAGCATTGGATCATCTTTATTTAGTGACGTTATTCTTAACATAGTTTGTGAATTGTTGCAGAGGTATAACAGCACTGTCCACACCTAATGGAAAAGATATTCCCTGAAAGGATAATTGGAAGTGAGACTATTTATGGTATCTTTCTTTGGGAAATAGCCAGAATTATTCTACTGTGACCTTATTTACTCTTTTCCTAGTGTTTTCAGTGGAAAAGACCCAAATGATTTTGTTTTCCCTTATAGTCCTACTTGGGTAACTTGTGAAGTTTATTATACTGTCATAGGGCTGAGATTTAGGATCTTGGAAGCAGAGCATTAGGAGTGAGATAAGCTTCATAACAGCAGAGACTTTGAACTGTCTATGGAGATGTATTTTCATAGCTCATCTAAGTGGCATTTTTATTTAAAGTGCTTTGGTACAATGTTATGCTGTATGTGGCACTTCCTAGAAAGGTGTTAATGTTGCTACTTCCACTGAATCAATCTCATCTTAAATGCTTCATGATTTTATACACAATGGTGTACTAGGACGCCAAGTGCCCTTTCATACACACTTTGCATTGATGGTCCACAGGAAGGCCTTCCTTTTGTGCTTAGGCATCACCTTTTGAATACCCACAGATTTTTCATTCTTACACTTGATTTCACTCTTGAAGAGAAGGACGAAGTGTGAAGGGAAAATATAAAGCTGGGTCTTTTTAACCTGGAACGCACCTCTCCACACTTCTAGGAATAGACTAGGTAAGCCATATCTATCTTCTTGGAGCTGTGTGTTCAAGAAACTCAGGGAACCAAGAGGTCTGCCTTTCTGAGAACCACTTGAATGTCTCCAGGCTTGTTGGGGGGTGTCATGTTTTATTAACTGAAATATACACTGAAAGCAATGTTCCAGGATGGATCAGAGCTCTTCATCCCTGAGCGCATGGAGAAGTGGTCCCTGCTGGTGGCTGCAGCCACATTTGTCATGTCCATGGTTGGGACCCTGTCCCTTGCATGTCAGCAGGAAGGCCTTGGTAGAGAACTTGCCGTCCTCTGCTGCTGCATGTTAGGCAGGTTTTCCTGCTGCTGTCTTTAAGAAGGGCTCCTAGCCTCAAGGAGACGTGGTAACGTTTGGAGGTAGAAATATCTACTGCCAGGCAGGCACTTCGCTCACTGGTTTCATAGGGGCCAGTGACTCACTCTCTGACCTCAGCCAGCAGCCCCCCGAGTCTCCTTTCCTCCTCTGGAAACCAGGAGGACCTAGACTTGGTTAAGTTTCCATTGTTTTAAAGTTGGGGGGGGCGCTCTAGGATTTCCTGATTGTGAGCTAAGTACATCCTCAAAAGACAACCTCTACTTGTTCCAATGTCTGTGTGTCCGATTCTCATATTACATTTACAATTGCCAGGTGCTAGTGTAAGTTCTGAAGAAAGATGATGTCACTTGATTCTCAGATGACACTGTAAGGAAGTACTGTTTCATCCCTGTGGCCGATGCCAGCTGGGGTTCATGCTCAGGCAGCCTGTCCTCAAGCCCATGCTCTTAAATATCATACCGTGTTGACACCTGCCACATAGATAGTGTAGCCCTTTTATGGTGGGCTTGGGGAGGAGATTACGTTACTGTGCGGTGGGGGCATCCTGGACGTGCAAAGAACTGGCATTCAGGAGTGCTGGCTTCTTCAGTGAGAACAGTAGCGTCTATTTTCTGAGCCTCAGATTGAAAATCTTTCACAAAACTTGTATTTTATTCTGCACGATGTTTATGAAAAAGCCGAGGCATCGGCACAGGAAAAGAGCAAAGATACCTGGGGTCTCAGCAGCAATTAGAGCGCGAGAGTGCACGTGCCTGATGACTGGTTTTGCCTATATGTAAATACCACTCGCGGTGCTAAGCAAAAAATAATTGTAATAGATTCATCGAATCATAATGCAGCCACGTTTCACTTAGAGCTTTAAACTTGCAGATGAGGCTTTCCCTAAGGCTCCTGTCTGATTGTAGTTGCTATGCCTAACCTACTTGCCAGCTTTTCACAAGATGGCTTAAAAGCCTCTCGGGATATAGTCATACGTGGAAAATCCTCCGGGACTAACTCTCCATAACCCCTGATTCACGGGTCCGGTGTTTGGGGGGCCACGCTTCACATATGGGAATCTTGTTCGGGCTCGTAGTTTTCGCCTAGGCACAAGTCACAAGGTTCATTCTGAATACCTAGACTTGACAGTGGAGCGACCAGAGGGTTTCCGATCCAGAGGGATTTTGTGTGCATTCTGTTAGGTGTCACTGAGCCACTGAATGCACAAGAGCCCGGCATCACTTCTCAGGACTTGGGCTTTTGTTGTAATTCAGTGTCACGTGTTGTGAGTCTTCCCTTTGGTGATCTGCCTGTTCCTTTTCTTGTTGGGTTCATGGCGGGCATGAAAGGAAATGATATTGGCCTTTAAAGAAAATACTTGGTCTTAAGAGAAGTGAGTCAAGGGTTTGAGTCTGTGTTAGGATCGTCTCACAATTCTAACAAGTCACCGGCTGACTGGTGGAAAAATCAGGTGGCAGGGAGAAGACTGTTTTGGTCTGTGAACCTAAGAGATGCGACCTTGAGCAGACGTAACAGGATAAACTACCATCCTCTCAACTGGTAGACTGTCTAAGGCACTGGGAGCTGGCAGTCCCATCCAGAATGGATTCTGGAAGCTTGAACCGACCCCAGGTAGAACTAAGGCGGACTTTCTGAAAGAACTTGGAAGCCAGTTGCACTCAGCCCTCTGAGGCCAATGCACGTGAGCAGGAGTGAAGATAGTGAAAAGTTACCAGTGAGAACCAGACGTCTGTGTTTCTTTTCCAGACTCCTACTCTTTTTGTTTGTTTATTTAAGATTTTATTTATTTATTTGACAGACAGAGATCACAAGTAGGCAGAAAGGTAGACAGAGAGAGAGGAGGAAGCAGGCTCCCTGCTGAGCAGAGAGCCCAAGGCGGGGCTCGATCCCAGGACCCTGAGATCATGACCTGAGCCAAAGGCAGAGGCTTTAACCCACTGAGCCACCCAGTGTGAACCTTTCCTTAATGGCCCTGCTTCCTAACCTTTGCCTTCTTTTCACAGTGGTCTTCTGATGTCCTGCGTTTAACACCTGTTGGCCTAATTAAGAATTCCATTTGGGGACGCCTGGGTGGCTCAGTCAGTTAAGCATCTACCTTCAGCTTGGGTCATGATCCCAGGGTCCTGGGATCGAGTCCTGCATCAGGCTCCTTGCTCAGCGGGGCGCCTACTTCTCCCTCTGCCTGCTGCTCCCCACTGCTTGTGCTCTCTCTCTCTGACAAATAAATAAATAAAATCTTAAAAAAAGAAAGAAAGAAAGAATTGCATTTGTTCTTCTCTTTTCACATCCTGGCCTTGAGGAATGTATTTTATGACCCTGCATGCTCACCAGTCTAGGAGCAAACATGTCTTGCTGGAAGTTTCCAGGAGGCATAGTGAGTGTGTGTACGTGGAATCTGGGGAAGGTGCTGGTAGGATGCTCACTGTGCATGGAAGCCACAGCCGTGGGTTCTGCATTGGGGGTCATCGGTCTCTGGGTAGCACAGAGTAGAGGGCCCCATCCGGGCCGACCCATTCTTGTCTGCTTTGTGGAGTGAACGCAGCAGCTTTGGTAGCCCAGCGTGGCTTCCTGAAACGACTTGTACCTGGCATTTCGATGGCACAGAGCTCTTTTCTCGGTCAAGAGCTGCCAAAGGGCTCTAAATTGAACAGTGGCCATGATGACGGGTTTCTATATGACTCTGCCCTAAAAGCCCGAATCCGAAGGCGGGAAGAGCAAACTGTGAGCGGTCCTCCAAGAGAGGCAAGAGACGCACCCATTGGCTGGAGTCATTAACTTGGGGACGGGAACCCCTCAGATCATCTTGCTGCTGTTTTAAAATTTCCCAATATGGCTGCCTTGCCTGTAGGACAAGGGACGGTAAGCAACAGCTTGGCCGCCCCCTCCCTGCTGTAAGTCACCTTGACTCGGCCACCACCCTGGGTGTCAGTTGTCTTCCCTGATGAATCTTTTCCTTCTGCTTTCAGCTCGGGGACCTGCTTCACAAGGTGCAGTTCGTCCTGACCTACGTGGCTCCATGGCAGATGGCCTGGGGGTCTTCATTTCACGTGTTTGCTCAGCTCTTTGCCGTCCCTCGTATCCTTTGTGCTTCCATTTTCATCAGCGAGCTGGGAGTCGCAGTTTACGGATGCAAGCTTTCCACAGAGCCCTGGCAATGAAAAGATTTGCAAGACTTTAAGATTACGTTTTAATGGGGACCCGGGGAGGCACTTCAGATTCCCCTTAGGCCACTTAGCTTTCAAAGTCATTGCTTAATTTTGAACTCCTCCTGCTTCCTAATGCCTCGCCAGGATTACTTTATTTTTCTCTTATTCTTCCATTTCCCACGCCCAGATCTGCATTAAGGTTATCCTGTCTTTTAAATGGAAAGTTACTGCTCAAATGGTTCAGGTGACTCAGTGCAAAATAGTGTAATTCGATCTGCTATTATTAAACACGGGGGATAGGGCTGATGGCTCTGATATACTGTTATAGATTATCTAACACCATCTTAGGATAGAGCTTGGTAATCACATACTTGTTCATATTCAAAACTCAGAATTAGATACACATAGAATTACCCGAAGTCTTCAAAAGATGAGAGAACTAATAGATGGTTTCGTTTTGTAGCTGCTCTTAGCCGAGAAGCCTAGTTTTACCATTTGTACATTCATTTGGTTGCTTTGTCTGCTTTTAAGTGTTTCCATAATGATAATTAGTTTTTATTTACTTCAAAACAATCTTGAGACCCTCCTCGGAGAGATCCCTTTGACACAGATAGCGAAATTGTATGTAGGGTGTGTGCGTAAGGAGAGAGAGATTAATAAAAAGAAAAAATACTCTTGAAGAGAGAGAGATTAGACAAAAATATCCTAGACTCAGGCCTCAAATTTGCCCTCAAAGGTTTTCCTTCCCACCTCATTTACACTTTCTAAATGTGTGCTTTCCATGATGCGTTTCGGGAATTACTTATTTCGGAGTCCATGAAGGAGCTTGTTAAATAACGAAATCCCTGAGCCCAGCACATAATTCTAAAATCATGTTTCAGGGCGTGGATCCTGGAGTGTTCATCTTCAAAAGCCTGCCCGGGATCCTTACCCTCTGGCGTGTGTGACCCCCAGTTCTAGAACTTCCTTCCATACAATGCCATACAGGGCTCATTAAGACAACTCAGGAGCAGTCTCCGGGACCTGAACTTCGTGAACAGGCAGGGAAACATATGTGGGGTAATTGTTAAAGGATAATATATTCTAGGCTTTTAACAATGCCCTTCTCCAAGCATCTTTCAAGCATACCAGGAGCTGGCCTTACAATGCACGGTGTTCTGTGCTCCTATTCTTAGACCCACATTGATATTTCTGAAATGTTTCAAGGTTATTTGGCAGAACAAGCTAAGGAAGAAAACAACTGCAAACTGTGAGCGAGCTCCTCCGCCACTTTTTCCCTAGAACTGCAATCATTTTCTACAATACCAGTAATTTTGGTTTTTCTAAAGAGCCCTTTAAAACAAAGACAGCGAGCTCAAAGAGAGGTGATATCTATTTCTGAAGTGCGTCTCAGGCATCCTACCTAGAGTTGAAAGCCCGTTTACTGAATGAGAACTATGGGGTGATGCAAATTTGTGGTCAAGGAGCTGCACAAAGAATGTGAAACTCGAAGTTATAAATCCCAGTTTTATCCTAACTTCGGTCCCACGCAGATCTGTAGCATTTCTTGTGCCTGTTTATGCCTTGTTAGGTGAGTTCAGCGATGCTAATTACTCCTTGTGGTTCCGCAGCTGAGTTAGGACCCTTCTGGGAGCCATAACATTCAATTACCTGACCTTTAGTGTGCTGAGGGTTCGCGCACAAGCACTTTGTATCTGGTGCTTAACATCTCTAAGAATAAAAACGGCGTTAGTGTCTACATCACATGGCACACGGCGCTTGTTAAATCTAAGTGTTTTCTTGGTGGGTGGACTCGTTCTCAAGAAATTGAACATCTGAGATGTAGATTTCATTGGGCCTTTGGTGGCTCTGTTTGAGGACACTCGATGGGTCCCTGTGCTTTTGTTCCTAAACCTGCTCCTGATAGTGACGTCCACACTCCCCCTAAGATACCGAGCCTTCCAAGTGACCTCAGAGCCTGACGACTGCAGTCTTGTGACAGCTGACAGGACCTGTCACCCCCTCCCCCTCATCCCAGGACACCTTCCCATCCTTGACTAGTTGTAAAGGTAGATACGGGTTATCTGGAAGCCAATGTTGTACCATTCCGAATACAATGAGAGAAATCGTTTAGAAAACCGTGTGTGCTGTCAAGACCAAGCCCTGAGGTTCCTAAGCGCCAGCCTGGATCTTGACTAATTCCGAAATGTTAATTATTTTATCACTCTATTAAGAAGCTGTGGGTTCAATCCTGGCGTCAGGAAGGGACTAATTTGCTCCATTTTGGAAGTGAATTAGCGTTCAAGCCAGAGGGGCACTGTTTAGTAAATTGCTTTTTCCAGTACTAGCACATCTCTCCCCTGGTAGCTTCTCTTAGTGTCTAAGCTGGTAACCTCCAGGAAGGGACGCGAACGCTCCCTCTTTAATTACGTGTACAGACCGTGCAAGACCACTGTCTTCTAGTAGTTACGCCGGCACAGCCAGGTCATTTCTGTTAGACGTGTGTACTGGGAAGCCTGCGGAATTTCTCTTTGGAATGTCATTTCGAGTTTCGGATGATTTGTTTCTAACTTCCAGGACTGACGTAGATGTTTTCATTTTAACTGTACGCTACGGCAAGCTTTTGACGGAGTCACCCTGTCCCCGTGGGAAAGAAACCAAGAGGGCTCCCCGCTTGGGCTGTCACTGGAGTCCCCATTTCCTGGCGTTGCCCAAGCAGCTACAGCCACAGGCTTTCATATCTGGCCCGAGCATGCTGCATTGCTTTATCGATCTCCCCCTAAATGAAACAACCTCTGAGGCCACCTATCCACGTCTGCCCTACCTCGGACCTGTTAAACTGTGTTTCCTTTCCTACCACATGGAACTTCATTTGCAGCTTCACACGGCTTTCCTGACGTAGCTTCTGGCTCATCGTGTCTGGCGTTTGAGAAATGGACGACATACTCTTGGGGGAAATACATAGAATCATCGAGAAGAGCAGGGCCAGCCTCTCTGGGAGGCTGCCCAGCCCCAGCTCCGTGGGGCTTTGTCCTGGTTTTTCTGCAACACTGCCACCACCCCCCACCCTGAGCCCTCCTCCCATCAGAGAAATCCCTCCCGTGGCTCTGCCTTCTCACATTTTTTTCAGTACCTTTACTCCATGACATCCCCTGTGCAGGTCCCTTTTCTTCCGGAGACAAGGGTCATGGTTTATTTGGTACGTGTTGTGACCCGGTATTTTGGTATTTTCAGCTTTCTGATGAAGAGAAAACTGATGGCGGTGACAGATCTCACAGCAGCTCGTTGTTCTGTAGCTCTGCGTGTGAACCCAGGTCAAAATAAAAGGGATTGGATGTAGACTGTAGCACCATAGAGATCTTTTTGATACCCAAACAAATCAGCACCAGAATGGATTATTAATAGTGGACGTGTCAATTCCCTCCTGGAGTTGCTTGGAAGGAAATAGCAAGTTGAAAGAAATAAAATAAAGATACAGTTATTCCTGAAGCAAAACTCTGAGCTAAAGTCTTTGAAAATACCTGGGTATGTGCCTGCAACCACACAAGGCTCTCCTTTTCTGGATTTATCTGTAAACGGGTGGTGAGGTCCCCACGGCCACCCCTCTGCCAGCATGTGGCTGAGAGGGAATGAAAGCATCTGGATGCCTGGGTCACTTCTATGTCCTGATGGGCAGTGACACATAGAGTCTAACTGTCTGTGCCAGGCATTCCTTTCTTACTTTGTGCCAGAACCTTCGGAACACAGGCTAAAGAAATAAGACCTCCATTTGTGCAGCTGAGAGAAAGCCCTCTTCCAGGTGGGAAGATCAGCCCGGTAGGAGATCAGATCAGACCGGTAGGGGGACGCCCCGAGCCCCCACCTGCAGGGACAAGGGACAAGGAACAAGGTGCCTACGTAAACCCTGGACAGTCTGGCACCTTGTTGGCCTCCGCCACCTCAACCATTGGTCTCACTGTCACCCCTGCACCACAGGGACATGTGGGATTGGCAGCTAGGAGCAGTTCTCCAGTGATGGAGAGAGACTAGGGAGGGACAAGCCCTCGGGGCACCTTCCTCAGATTTCTAGAGATTAATTCATTGGTCTTCATCCAAGTATGGCAGCAGTACTGATTTTAATGTTGGACAGTTATGTTTCTGATCAACCAGGGTGTGTCAGAGTGAGTCCCACCAGTAAGTGAGAAACCCATGCAGCGTGTAACATGCTGTGAGTTCATGTGTCTACAGTTGTAGCTTATACAGCATACATGACTCAAGCCATCAGTGTTCAACATATCATAAAGAACATACTTTTTTAAATAGTGGGAAGAGAGTCTTTGAGAAACAGATGCTACCGTCTCACAGAATGGTATTTATTTCTTCTAAAAGGTGTAATTTAATTTTAATTATTTATAAAGCTACTTAATACTTTAGCAAATGTAGCACAGTGCGGTTTGCTCCACTAATGATACCCTAGTAAAAAGAGACTGTTCTTTTCAAACCCCAGATATTATATCTTTGCCATAAATCACCCTGAGACCGCTGGGATTTTTATGAGAATCATTTGGTTTTGACGCTGGCGAAGTGAGACCTAGCAGGATCCTACTGAAAGTTTTATATCCCTGACTCAGTACACAGAGAGATCACGTACATGCCATCTTTTCTTTCCTTGGCGAGAAAACAGCTTTCCTATAAACAAATCAAAATCTGAAATAATATTTCGATACATAATAACACTGAAAAAAAGTGGTGTTTTTTGTTTTTGGGGGTTTTTATTTTTGCCTTAACTCAGAATTCTCAGATTCCGCCATGCTTTTCTTTCAGACGATGATCACCTCCATCTTCTCTACCCCACTGAGCCCGTTCCTTGGGAGTGTCATTTTCATCACCTCCTATGTCAGGCCAGTGAAATTCTGGGAGAAAAACTACAAGTAAGATCCTAAAGTTGATGCTAACGTGCTTTGCTGAAATTCGTGCGTCCTGATGCTCCTTGACCCTCCGTGTCAAGGCTTAGCCTTCATGCCTCCCCGGCGGCTGGGGTCTGAGTGTGTACCCTCGGGGGCTTCCTCCGTTCATCGCTCAGCACTGGGGGTGGGATCGGGGTCGGGGGGCTTCGGGGCTCGGAACCGAACGGGTCTGATCGCAGCTCTACAATCGGGTACCAGCCTGGGTTTCACTGGTCGTGCAGGAAAAATGAGTTCCCTCTGCTGAGTATTGGCATTTGCCCTCAGAAAGGTTGAGGGAGCCCCCGGCGGGGATTGCCCCTGGATGGCACGTGCCCCCTCTCGGCTATACCTTCTGTGAGCATCCTGAGTGTGCGTGTCGCGTGCAAGTGTGCGCGCTTCACAGCTCGACACGACGGAGAACACCAGGTGTTCCAGAGCGTTCAACTTGCAGAAGTTATCTATGTCTTTTCTTGACTACGTGGCCCGGCCAGTCACAAACCTCCTCCAGCAAACAGTGATGCAGTGGGGGCGCCTACTTCTGAAGGGAAGGCGTGAAGGCGGAGTCATGTTCCACCAACTAATTTTCCAGAACTCCTGAGGGCTTGGGGGAGTGAGGGGAAGGCGCTGCAGACAGGTGGTGGAGGAGAATGCTGGTGAGCCGGTCCATCTTCAGCTGGGGCAGAGGAGAAGGACTATTCCAGAACCCCTCCCCTAACTTATAGCCATACCTGCGCTGAGCCCCATAAACCCTGGTCCACCCTCCACGGTATTATTGACACGACATTTTGCATGACTCAGGCACTTGACGGTGCGCTCTTGATGTCCTGTACAAGACACCACTAACGTAGGAGGTCTGTGGTTTCTGTTTCTCCCCTTAGAGGATTCCTGCGACCATAAAATCACACCCTTGGGGGACGGGCAGTAGGGGGGAGTAATTAAAACTCAGCCTGGGGCACATGCCTACCTGGGCTCCTGTCTCACCTCTACCACCTAACACTGGTGACCTCAGGTCTCTTTCTCTCTTCTGTAAAATGGGGGCAAAATGAGGGGACCTACTTCACAGACTTGCTGTGAAGAGAAAATGGGTTCATATACATAGAGCCCCATGCGAGCCTGCGCTGTTATGATTCTTCTCTGCTGTGCCTAGAAGTCCCTGTGGGGCCAGGGCTGGGGGGCCAGGACTCGGTGGGGAGACCCTCTGGCACGTTCCTCATATTCAAGAAAGGTGGGATTTTTGCAGTGCAACGAGTACCCGTGTGAAATTTTGCACAGAAGCACGAGTCCTCTTTTGTGTGTGTTTAAGGAGAAACCGTGCGTATTTACAGAGCCAGAGAGTTAAAGAAAATGACAGGCACGGGCTTGTTACTTTCAGTTTCCTTAGGGGAAGACAAGTTGGGGTATCTTTTTGGAGCTCTGAAAACTGCATTTACACTTGTCACTAAGAGGACCCCGCAATGCCTTTTCTCTTAACCATGCAGGAAAGCGCAAGATTTGTTTCAACTTGATCGTTACTACAAGAGATTTCCTTTTTGTCTCCTAGTCTCAGATAAATTAAGAGCCAGTCTTTCTGGCCTGGAATCTGACATAAACAAGATGCATCCCCATTGAGCTGGACAGAGCTTTAAGGGTCCCTGCCAGGAAGGGGGCGGGGACAAGCTCTGGGGGAGTTTAAGTGCCAGGTGGTCTCCTAACCCGTGTGGGGAGCAAGGTGCTCCTGGACGTCCGTGTTTGCTCAGTTTCTTCACTTGCAGGTTTCAGTCTGGTTCCTGAACCGTCGGCTTCTGGGGGCTCCTTGCGTGTATGGGCCTCTAGATCAGGGTCCCCATTTCCTTACTCTGTGTCACAAATAGTTGATTCTGTCGTGAGCCGCTGCGAACTCAGTTGAGCGCTGTTACGTGTGGGAGGGGTCTGCCTTCGCTCGGCCTGGCTGTGGGTGGGGCGGGGTCTGCAGGTGTGTGGAAGGCTGTCCAGCCTTTACGAGGTCTCTCTGAAGGCGCCAAGTTGGGGAAAATGTTCAGTGCTGCTGGGGAAAAAATTCCTGATGCAAAACCCAGGCTGGTCACCTTGTGGGACATCAGAACCGTGCCCAGCTGCTTAAAAGATCAGTGATGGAATTCTGGACAGTAAGAGGAGGTATCAGGAGAGGAAATGGCAGGAAATCTCATCTGGATCCCTGTAAAGGCTCTGGAAAGCTCATTCTGACTATCTTAAACTGTTGTTTTTTATTTCAAATGGTAATGACTGCTTGCCTGGTTTCTGGCTGGAGAGTATCTGTGGCTGTCCCGCATCTCCGTGGCCGTCCCACTGCCTACAAGGGAGCACTTGGTTACTGGGTCTTCGATTCTGTGGGCTTGGTTACTACGCGTCTCCTCGCTTTCAAAGGCCAATCAGAGATCTTCTTCCTCTGGAGTTGGGGGGGGGCACATGCTGCCAGAGAGTACCCCGGCATGCCACCCCCAGCCTGGGCTGTGGCCCTTGCACTCACAATCCCCTCTCCTGGGCCTCCTCTCCCTCTCCACCCCTGCTGCCTCGCTTGCCAGCCCTCCCAGTCCTCCAGGCTTTTTCTCAGCCCTTTGAAAGCTGACTTTGTTCCTGCAAGTCTCCAGTGAGCCCAGTGCCAGTGAAACCATTTTATACTTAAAAAAAAAAAAACAATAAAGATTTTATGTATTTATTTGAGAGAAAGAGAGAGCACAAGCAGGGGAAGGGCAGAGGGAGAAGCAGCCTCCCCGCTGAGCAGGGAGCCCAATGTGGGACTTGATCCCAGGTCCCTGGGATCACGACCTGAGCCAAAGGCAGACACCTCATCGACTGAGCCACAGGTGCCCCATGAAACCATTTCAGTACCCTAAGGAACTGATAAGTAAATCACCAGCCTCCTGGTGATTTCCAGCCCTGTCTGTTTCCCCCCACCTGGGCTATCTTGAAATCCACAGGCTTCCTGTTCCCCAACACTGCTTCTCCCTGGGACACACATGTGTCCTCTGCCCTCCTGACTCCCCTGCGCTCTGGTCAGATCTGCACATAGAGCACCAGGTTCCATGCTGCCCCAGAGGCCTGTGGTGGCTCGTAGCTGCCTGAGGAGAAGAATACCACCTGGTCCAGCCCTGTCAAGTACGGAGCTCTGCAGTGCTGGGAATGCTGTGCACCTGCACCGTCCAATATGGCGGCCCTACTGCCCAGGCGTGGCTAATGACCATTTGAAATGGGGCCAATGTGACTGAGGAACTGAATTTTTACTTTTGTTTGTTTGTTTTCTGTTAGAGAGAGAGAGCCCGGGGAGGGGAGGAGCAGAGGGACAGGGCGAGAGGGACTCTCAAGCAGGTTCCTTGCCCAGCCAGGAGCCTGATGTGGGGCTTGATCTCACAATCCAGAGATCATGACCTGATCCAAAATCAGGAGTCAGACACATAATGGACTGAAGCCCCCAGTCATCCCCTGAATTTTTACTTCTTCTATTTAATTGTAATGAGTTAAATTTCAATAGCCACATGTGTCTAGAGACTACCATGATGTACAGCACAGGTCTAGACCCTCCTCAGTTTTAATCTCAATTTCCAGCTTATTACCCAAAACATTCTGTCACACCTCACACTTTGTGGCTTTTTCATCCCAAGCCTTGCCTTGGGCTGTGTCCTCCACCTAAGTGTCCTTCCCGCCCTGGGACCTCTCCAATTCCCATCCACCCACACCCACCCAGATTCCACGTCTTGATGGACTCAAAGGGGGTTAGTTTCAGGAGGCCTTTGAATTGAGAGGTATTATAGTAGCCATCTTTGGAAGATGAATCAGCCTGTGGCCATCAGCAAATTCTACCCAGGATTGGCAGAGACCATACTTATCGCCAAGTCTAGACCTGTTTCTTTTTCATCTTGTGTCGCTGAGAGGCTATGTGCATAGTAGGTGTTCTCTAGTTCTTAAACGAATTGAGTCCCGTGATAGTGTGTAAAAGGTAAAGGAGATCTTCACCTGGGTCTCATTTGCCAGTGTTAGGAAGTTCCCTGTTAAACTGATGTTCTCTCAACTAATAAGGTCTTAAAAATCTGTGTTGATGAGCTCTGCCTGGGGTCTCCACTTAAATTACAGACAACGGCAACAAATGCACTGTAATTTATAAATTGTAATGTGCCTTGTGTGTATAAATCCCCGTATGATAGAAACATTCTGATATTATGATATATCACCCTTCTCCTTGCATATAAACAATCACTAAATAACCAAACTTTGTCATTACCATGAGACAAATGTTTAGGCTAGAAACATTGATTCATGTTTTGGTTATCCCGGCAAATATCTTGGTCCTAAAGAAGTTGACTATTTTTAGTCCTAATGAATGAAAAGTTCCATTAATAATGAGTTTGTTTGGATAGATCAGAATTCTTGTATAAGATGTTAAACACCATCACTGTGAGGAGACGCATAGAACAACCACCTGAAAGGCAAGTATGGCTTTTGTGGCTGTTACATTTCTATCACATTCTCCAGATTGGTTTTAAATGTTAAATCAGGGGCGCCTCGGTGGCTCAGTGGGTTACGCCTCTGCCTTCGGCTCAGGTCATGATCTCGGGGTCCTGGGATCGAGTTCCGAATTGGGCTCTCTGCTCTGCGGGGAGCCTGCTTCCCTTCCTCTCTCTCTGCCTGCAGCTCTGCCTACTTGTGATCTCTGTCTCGCAAATAAATAAATAAAATCTTAAAAAAAAAAAAGTTAAGTCAAGGGCGTCTAGGTGGCTCAGTTGGTTACAGTTGGTTAAGCGTCTGCCTTCAGCTCAGGTCATGATCCCGGGATCCCAGGATTGAGCCCTGTGTCCGGCTCTGCACTCAGCAGAGAATCTGCTCGTCCCTCTCCCTCTTGTTCTGCCTCCCTGCACCCACCCTGGCTTGTGCTCTCTCCGTCTCTCTCAGATGAATAAAATCTTTAGAAATAAAATATTAAATCATTCTGGGCATCATCCTCCACAAATGAGCACTAGGCATCTACGTGAGGGCACCGTGCTAGGCTTTAACTAAGAGGAGTCACTCTTTGAGATTGGTCTGCAGAAACATCCAGCTCTATGCCATGTCCTTGGTCCCAGTCTAGTGAGTCTGTGAGCCTCCGTTAACTCATCTGTGAAATGGGGTTGGCTGGCTCTCCACCCCTCCAGAAGTCACAATTACCAAACAAGACATGGTTCACTGTGGTAAATGCGCAGGTCATTTCTATGTGCAACGATTTTATCCTTAATCCTGTCCCATTTTGTTCCCCTTCCCTATATTTCTATCTTCTCTCATTAGACTTTTAATTCAGTTACGTCGAGACATATTTTATACGTCCTTGCAGCCTATCAGAAATCCTTTCTGAAATGGCAGAGCACCATCGTACCAACCGGTGAAAAGACACAGGTGTAGACCATGTGACCTCAAGTCCACAGACAGCACGCTGTCACATGCCCCTTAAATATTTGTCTTCGCCTTTAAGCACTGTGTTTCTTTTGATGTCTTACCCTGTCACAGAGCCTTTGAGCTGTGCTTTGAGCAGCAGAGTTGCCTGAGTTGAAAAACATCTCTAAAGCATCACTATTTTGTGGTCTATCAACTGGTCTCTGTGGGCTCCTGTGAATCTTACTGTGTTACTTCCCAGAGCTGTTGTGGGTTTGGAATACAGAAGCAAGGCTAGCACGGGCCCTTGGAGTTACAGAATCCCCCTCGTGCTGCTCATGGAAGGGAGTCCTCCAGCCTCTTCTGCTCTGGGCGGAGCAGCCCTTGTGCCTTCTTAGGCAGCCCTGGGTGAGCTTTGTCTGCCATGGCTGCGGGCTTTCCCCTGTGCGGGATCTGTTCCTTGTGTCCTCACCTGGATGCACCTGCTGTTGCCAGAGCAACCAGCATCCTCGTGCCTCCTGCGTATACCACCCTTCACTGCTTGGAAGACAGCGCTCCCCCCTCACTGCCCTCTCTCTCAGGCTCAACAGCCCTTCCTACCTGTGTGTGTGTGTGTGTGTGTGTGTGTGTTTTAAGATTTTATTTATTTGACAGAGAGAGAAATAGCAAGAGCAAGAACACAAGCAGGGGGAGTTGGAGAGGGAGAAGCAGGCTTCCCAAGGAGCAGGGAGCCCGATTCAGGACTCGAACCCAGGACCCTGGGATCATGACCTGAGCCCAAGGCAGGGGCTTAACGATTGAGCCACCCAGATGTCCCCCCTACCTGTGTTTTAAATGGTGCAGAACTGGGCAAGCCTCACTGCCCTCATCCAGAGGTCTGCTGGATGGCCTCTAACCCTCCCCTCTAGCCTATTCCAGATGATGTCTACTCAGGTCACAACAGATGTGACCTCTTGTGAGCCAGACATTTTCTGCTCTCATTTTCGCCTTCTAAATCTAAAACCTCTCAATTATTTTACTAAAGTGGTGCCAAGCCAGGCCTTCATCATGCCAATCTTATGTGTGCGGTTTAGTGAAAATCAGGAATTTACACTTCCGGGGCATCTGGGTGGCTCAGTCGTTTAGGTGTGTGCCTTTGTCTCAGGTGATGACTCCGGAGTCCTGGGATCAAGCCCCACATGGGGCTCCCTGCTTAGCGGTGAGTCTCTTTCTTCTTCTTCCTCTGCCTCTGCATGCTTGTGCTTGCTTGTTCTCTCTTTCAAATAAATAAATGAAATCTCAAAAAAAAAAAAAAAGAAAAGAAATTTACATTTCCTTTACCAACTCTTGATCCATCATTGGCTTTCATATTCCAGCCCATAGAGGTCCATTTCTTTCTTCTCCTTCTTTTATTTTTTTTAATTAAGATTTTAATTGTTTGAGAAACAGAGAGAGTGATAGGGAGCACAGGTGGGGAAGAGAGGGAGAAGCAGGCTCCCCGCTGAGCAGGGAGCCCAATGTGGGGCTTGATCCCAGGACCCTGGGATCATGACCTGAACTAAAGGTCGACGCTTACCCACTGAGCCACCCAGGCACCCCCATAGAGGTCCTTTTCAATGACACCGTTCGTTCATCATCTCTCCAGCCCCTCCCTTGCACTCTCTGCAGACCCACCAGCATCTCCGTCTCACACATGGTTTCTTACTGAGGATGCTCAAGGCCGTGTGTGCCTGACTTGGGCAAGGCAGTCAAAGAAAGAAGTTCTCAACACGCATTTTATTTTTTACCTTTTCACCATGGGGAAGATTTTTCTGGATGCTCTCTACCCACTGAGCTATTTTAAGCATGGTTTGTAAGATCTTTGTGCAAAGCATGGGGTTTCTCAAAAGGCAATTTTTTTCTCAAATGCAAAGCAGCAAGCTTATTCGGCTTATGGGTTAATAGTAAAATGGAGCACTATAATTAAAATTTGCAATTATGCAGGGTAGGATTTACATATCTCAGCTTGCAATTAAGCTACCCCACAATTTATTTGGATATGTTTACAAAGTGCCTGCACATACTGCGATAAAAGCCTTTTTCAGATGTCTTAGGGCTGTTAGACTCGGAGCCCTGCCTAGGTGTGTGTTGGGCTCCCAGGCATTACTACTGGTGCTTACACAGGTAGTGGAGTAGCGCAGCACTAGTCCTCATTTTGTATTTACTGGACAGCTGTGCACCTTCCCAAGTATATGCATTCTTGCCCGTATACCCATTCTGGAAGTCAAATTTCATTTTTCTCATTTCACAGATCAGAAAAGGGAAACTCGGGAAGTTAAATGATTTGCCCAAGGTCACAGGACAAGTCGGTGGCTGAGCCAAGACTTTAAACCAGGTCTGGTGTGAGTCCAAGTTTGAACGCTCTCCGTTATGTCCCCAAACCTCTCAAATGCCTCCCACACTATAGGCGATTCAGTGAACATCCATTCGAGTGTTCACTTGGGACTGGAAAGGGGCCGTCACAAATGCCCTGCTCAGAGGAGGAGCTGGGCTGGTTGGACAGGCAGTGCCGCCCAGGCCCCGAGGTCCCTTCCCTGAGTGGGCCTGACTCCAGAAGTGGCTTCTTTCAGTCCGGGGGGACTGGCCGTTGGCTCTCAGCAGGGCTGCCTCCGTCCCGGGCCCTGGTCATTCGCCCAGCGGGCTCTCAGCTGCTCCAGAGCCCAAGCCGGGAGGCGTGAGTGTGGGCTCTCCCATACGGGGAAATCTGTGATCCCCGACCACCGTGAGCCCCCTTTCCAGGACTGGAGCCATGATATCAGAGCAGAAATGCAGCTTCCGGGCCCTTCCTGGGCACCGAGTTACCATCTGCAGTCCTGAATCAAATCTCAGGCCCAGAAAGGGGGTTGAACTCATTCAAGATGCGAATTTTCTTTTTAAATGGCTGATCTGAAAAATTCCTCTTGGAGGCCATCACTTGCCCTTCATTTTCCAGGCTGTTCAGTAACTCCAGACAACTGTGAAAGGCATGAACACAGGCCCTCAGTTCCCCCAGGAGCTCAGGGTAGGTCTTCGGGAATCTCCCTCCACAGAAAGGACAATGCAGGCTTGTCTGGATGCACATATAAATTCGAGAATTTTAAGAGATTTAAAAATGCTTAGGAATCCCTGTGAGACTGGTGACAGAGACATGTTTGGGGCTAACACTGCTCAGCCAGCGCAGGGTCACGTCTGGGGAAACAGTGGGTACGGGACACCCGGGACAACCAGGGTAGGAATAGGACCACGTCCTGAACTTCCCAGAAGGAAAGAAGGAAAGAGATACGAGCAGGGAACGTTCTTAGTCATGGATGGTAAAAGGAAAGTGTCAAGGCCGACGGAGAAGCCAAATTGCTCAAGAGTCCAGTGTCCATGAAGCGCAGCCAAACGGCTGGGACTTGGAGCTGATCAAGAACGTGCAGCCGTGCTGGGCCGACCTCAGGTTTCTCTTCCCTCTGAACTTAGCTCTGCATACAATCTCTGCATAAAGTCTCCGGACTTTAGGCCTCAGGTAAGAAACAGACAAGCAAGTGACATGGTGGCCAAAGGCCCCGGGCAATGGAAAGACAGTTCACCCCAGAGTCCCAGAGATCTGTTGTTTCTACCTGCCCCAGTGAGTTCTGGGGTCCCTGGGGCAGGGAGCTGTGCCGGTGAGGCTGACCCTCTCTTCCCCCAGCCTCGGTGGTGGTGGGGGGTGCAGGCCTAAACCCCTGGCAGCCTTCTTACCCCCACAAAGCGAGACTGGCCTGAGAATTCAGCAAACACAGAGGAATGCAGGGCACGGGACGCGGAGACCGATTTCTGATGACGCACCCTCGACCCTGGGGTCCCGCTGGGCCTGGTGGAGCTTTGGGCTGTGTAAGCCAGCCAATTCCGTATTTTGCTCAAGTCATTTCCAGTTGGGTTTTCTGCCACTTGAAATCAATCATAAAAGCAAGGGAAGGCTTTATCGAAGGGATTCTTCCTCTCGGCCTTTTATTTTGGGGGAGTGACAGCATGAAGGTCAGACCTTTATCACCAGAATGCTGTGGTTCTAACTGGGCTTGAAGCCAGAGAAGTTTCGGGGCGTCCCCTGGGGTGCCTCCAGGACCGAGGGGGAGATGGGGAGTTTTGAGCCTTTCCTGGTTTCATGGCTCACGTGCCCCGTGTCTGATGCTCGCTTTTCACGTCCCTTCTCTGCCTCAGATTTTTCTCAACCAGAATTTCTGGTCTGTGTCTGAAAGCTGTTGTGTCTGAGAAACTAAATGACGAACTCGGCCCCATTGTGCTGTTTTGCTGACGGTTGAGAAAGCTCTCACGCTCATACCCAGGGGTAAGGTTTGACACTTCAGGTGTGGCGATGAGCTATTATGCAAATATATTCCAGAAGGATGACGCTTTTGAGGAACTCCAGGGCAGCGAATTTCTCAAATAGCCCCGGTTCGAGCTTATTATTCATTATGCTGTGTTGCATGATTTTGCTCAAGGTCCTGTTACATTTTGCTGAGCGGTTAAGGAATTTGAAAAGTGCAGAGTAGTGAAGTTGACCATGTGCCTGCAGGAAGGAGTCCAACATGCCCACCTGCTCCCCGGCTGTCTGGGGCTGCTGACTCTACACTTCAAGGTCTCGCAGGAGCGAGGCTTTGTGACCGAGTCAGGTTGATGGATGGTTTCGGGGGGTGTAAGTCAATAACAGCATGGAGCAGAACCCTTTTCACTGCAGCAAGTGAGGGCAGGGGCGTCCTTCTCCAGCTTTTAGGGAAGTGTTGGAGATCGGGCTGATTTCTTCCAAACAAAGGAAGGCAGGAAATAGCTCTTAAATCCACATTAAATCTGCAAACTCTTTTATTGCATTGGATCGCATATACAGTAGTGCAGGGGGTTTATTGTGTAGATCAAGACCTCTGTCTAATGGAAGTTTAATCCCCAAGAACCCAAGAACCTCGAGCACTTTAGGTCTTTCCTGTGATCGGCCAGTGCTCAAAATGGATGTTGCCGGCCATGGTCAGTGTGTTCCCATTCTCCCTGTGACGATGGAGTCGGCTGTGGGCAGGCCACTTTGGGCCGCGGGGAATGTGTGCATTTGAGGCTCTAGGTAGGAACTCATTTCTTAGCCTTCTAGTGATCAGGCGGGGCTCCTTTAGTCTTGTTTCCAGAGCATATTTCCATGACTGACTTTAATCCTACTTTACTGAGAGCCAAGAGACCTGGACCAGACTTCGCATATGGTTGCTGCTTCCTGGTACACAGTGGTACCAACTGATTAATGAAATTAGTACATTATGTGGACATGGAAGCCATACTCTTTCTTCCTTTCTTTTTTTTCTTTTTTCTTGTCCCTTTGGGAACATTCTGTCATCATCACTACTCACAGGGTTTATGACACTTTGTCGTGTCTGGATTGCTATGTTTGCTTCTCTCTGTAAACATTTAAGTAGATTGATGCTCGCCTTCAAGATAGATGAAAAATGACCAATGACGGAAAAATAATCACATGCAGGAGAATTAGGAAAAAAAAAATCTATTATCTGATAAAAACAAGGCTAATTTAATGTATCACATTCCTTTTCCATTTGTGATGCCTTCTTATGTTACATTGAAGAAAGGACTTTGTTTTAGAGGTTATAGAGCGGAAACTTTATTTCCTAGTGTCAGGGAAGGCTTTGGAGAGAGATATACTTTGAAGTTTGGGGAAGAGGAAGGAGAGAAAGTTCTTAATGGGTTTTAAAGTAAATTGGGTAAGAAATGAAGTTTTTAAAAAGCAGTTTTTAAGAGCAGTCCAAAATGATAGAATACTAGCATTCTGTGTGGAGTTATCATGGGTAAAGCACAGCCAGCAGGGAGAAGGTTTTCTTACCATTGCCAAAGAACCTGTTTTGGCACTATATTGAAGAGATTTGTGCACCCTTATGTTTACAGTGTTATTTATAATAGTTATTATAATAGATATGGAAGCAACCCAAGTGTCTTTTCATATATGAATGGATAAAGAAGATTTATATTCTACTTAATATGTCTAGATCTAAATACATATCATGGAATATTACTCAGCCATAAAGAAGAATGGACTCTTGCTGCTCGCAGTGACATGGATGGGCCTAGAGGGTATCGTGCTAAGTGAAATAAGTCAGAGAAAGAGAACTATCATATGATTTCACTTATACATGCACTCTAAACAGCAAAACAAATGAGCAAATAAAAAAATACAGTCTCATAAACGCAGAAAACAAACTGGTGTTTTCCAGAAAAGAGGTAGATGGCGGGGGGGAGGGGTGAAAGAGGCGAAGGGAATTCACAGATACAAACATCCAGTGATAAAATAAATAAGTTGCAGGGATTTAAAGTACAGCATTTAGTCATAAGTACAGGAATGTAGTCAGTAAGTTATTAATATTGTAATAATGCTGTGTGGGGAGCACTGTGTAATGTAGAGTGTTGTCGAATCACCGTGTCGTCCACCTGAAACCAAAATAACATTGTGGGTCAACTGTACTTCAGTAATTAATTTTAAAAAATAACTTGGGGAAAGGCTGGGGCAAATGCAGGACACCTGGGAGAGAGGAATGAACGGATTTTATCGGCTCCGTGTTGTCCTTGAGCTCCCGGAGCCAAGACTGGACACAAACTATTTCAGTATTCAAAAAATCAATATGGAAAACATTTTCAGGGTAAACTTGACTATTCCTTTTTCCCCGTTACAGAAAAATCCATACCCGAATATACCGATGCAGGGATATCAAGAGGCTTTTCTGTCCTCTCATTGTTCCCTGGGGTGACTGGCCCATCACAAGGTTAAAGGGATTCTTTGTTTCATTTTGCGTAGGTTGGTGGTCACCGGTGCAGCTCTGCATCTTAATTTCCTACCTCAAGTCCTGTGCAATGTTTAGTTGCCGTCGTATGCACTGAGACACCAGGGGATCAGAAGAATCAAGCGATGCTCCCCTTTATACCCCTCACACAGGTTAATAAGTCATTAACCAAGTTAGAACCAGAAATCCAGTTTTATTCACTTAAAATTCCAGTTTCAGTGTTGGGGGTATGGAACGTGAGCAGAGGACCGCGTCATGATCTGGAAGGGACGAGAACGGCAAAGCAAAGTGAAGTCCATCTCAGCGGTGGGCGCGCGGGCGGGCTTTTATTAAGTGCTGCATCCCTCGGTGACTAAACGACTCCGTGTGCTCATGGCTGCGTGTTGAGAGAGGTGTCTTCTCACGTTGGGTCTCTCCTGGCACAAGCAGCCGTGCCAGCGGGAGGACCTCAGGGAAGTCATAGGGTTGCGTGCGCCCCTGCACAGATGGGACTGCTCGTTGCCAAGGATGACCATGTCCTTTTTGCTGGGCAGGGGGCTCATCTTCATCCAAATCCTGTGCATTCCACTGGTCACTAATGAAACTAAACAAAACAAAACAGACTCCATGTGTCTTCATTCCCAGGAGAAATTTTGCCCGCAACTCTAAAACACTGTTGCATAAATGACATCAGACTTCTTGCTACCAGAAGGATATAGCACCCAGAAGACAAAACCTTCAATCAAGCATGTTAAACCTGGGGAAAAACCAGCACCTCCTTGATAATTTAATTTTTATGAATCCATTATAATCCTCTGCATCTTTCTTTATTCAAGTCTCCCTTTGGTTGACTCTTTGGCCAACCGCATGCAACACGAATGTTTTTATTACTGTTTTTATTAGTTGCGTTTGCAGAAAGAGAAGAAACACTTTTCACCCCCTAAATATTTATGACCTTCCAGTGAATGAGTAGTTGGATTTCATATCCTGTATTTGAAATGTTGGATAATCTTGAATTCTTCTGGCTGAAATGGGAGAAGCGATCTTAATTGGAAATGTAAGCGAGTTTGGATCAGAAATGAAAATTGCACATGAATGGATTATTATTACAGTAACTAAATTCAGGCCTGCTGTTAGCTATGACATTTTTTTATTTAAAAAAAATTTAGGCTCTTTCTCTTTATTGATTCATGTACAGTTGAAAGAAATAATACAGAGGGATCTCCTGTATAACCTTCACCCAGTTTACAGATGTTAACATCTTGCAAAGCTGTCACAATCAGAATATTGATGTTGATAAATTCAAGATACAGAGCTTTTCTACCATCACAAAGATCTCTCCTGTTGTCCCTCTCATAAGCTCATGCTCGTCCTTGTTGCTGCTACCACCTTCTTAATTCCTATCAACTATTTTTTTAAAAAGATTTTATTTATTTATTTGACAGACAGAGATCACAAGTAGGCAGAGAAGCAGGCAGAGAGGGGGATGGAGGGAAGCAGACTCCCTGCTGAGCAGAGAGCCCGATGTGGGACTCAATTCCAGAACCCTCGGATCATGACCTGAGCTGAAGGCAGAGGCTTTAACCCACTGAACCACCCAGGCGACCTCCTATCAACTATTAATCCATTTTCCAACTCTGTAATCTTGTCATTTCAAGAATGTTATATGACTGGAATCATACAGTATTTATCCTTGTGGGATTAGCTGTTTGTTTTTTTTTTTAAAGACTTATTTATTTATTTGAGAGAGAAGTGTGAGAGAAAGAGAGGAAGACAGAGAGAGAGAGAGAGAGAGGGAGAGACAGAGTGGGGAGGGCAGAGGGAGAGGGAAGAGAATCTCAAGCAGACTTCCCTCTGAACTTGAACATGGGGCTCGATCTCAAGACCCTGAGATCCTGACCTGAGCCCAAATCAAGAGCTGGCCACTTAACCGCCTGAGCCACCCATGCCCTGGATTAGTTGTTTTCACTCCCCATAGTTCAGTGCACGTCATCCAAATCATTGTATGTGTCAATAGTTTCCCCTTTTTAACACCGAGTGTATGGATATACCACAGTCTCTTTATCAAACAACTCACCTGTTGAAGGACAGACATCTGTGGTGTTTTCAGTTTGGGGCTATAATGAATATAGCTGCTATGGACATTTCGAGTGAACACAAGTTTTCACTTCTCTGGGATAATTGCCTAGGACTGCAACTGCCATATGATAGTGTTTTAAGAAACTGCCAAACTTTCTTAGGGGAGCTGTATGCCATTTTACCTCCCCCCAGCAATATATGAAAAATCCAGTCTCACCAGATCTTTGGCAGGTGTTTTTACTATTCTTACTTTTAGCCATTCTGACAGGTGTACACTGATCTCTCATAGTGGTTTTCGTTTATATTTCCTTAATGACTTACGGTGTTGAACATCTTCTACTGAGCATGTTTGCCATTGGTATAATCTCTTCAGGGAACTGTTTGATTAAGTCTTGTGCTTGTTTTCTAGTTTTTTTTTTTTTTAACTGTTGAGTTTTGAGAGTTCTTATATATTCTAGATACTAGTACTTTGTGGGATATGTGGCTTGAAAATACTTTCTCCAGGTACCATGCTTTTTATTCACCTAACAGAGTATTTTTCAGGAAAAAGTTTTTGAAAAGACTTTCCTGTCAAGGACACATGGACTCTTCTCCATGATAGAAGCAGTGCTAGACCATAAAACAAACCTCAGTAAATGTAAAAGGATTGAAATTGTACAACATATGTTCTCCAACCACAATGGAATGAAATTATAAATCAACAGCAAGAGGAAACTTGGAAAATCCCCAAATATGTGTCAAATAAAACAGTCTCAAACAACCAATGGGTCAAGGAGGAAGTGACAAGAGAAAATAAAATATATATATATTTTTTGATGGAAGAAAATGGAAACATAACATATCAAAATTTATGGGATGTAGCAAAAGCAGTGATCAGAGGGAAATTCAGACCTATAAATATTTATATTAAAAAAATAAGAAAAATCTCAAATCGTTCACCTAACCTTCCACCTTAAATGAGTAGAAAAAGAAAAACAAAGTAAACCCAAAGCAAACAGACAACAGAGAATGATAAAGATTAGCGTGGGAACAAATGAAATGGAGAGTAGATAAACAATAGGGAGAATAGGTGACACAAAAAAAATGGTTCTTTGAAAATATCGATAACATTGACAAATCTTTATCTTGAATGACCAAGAAAAAATGAGAGAAGACAAATTACTATAATCACAAATAAAAGTGAGGACATTACTACGAACCTTACATAAATAAAAGGATTACAAGAGCATTCTATAAACTACTGTATGCTAACAGATTAGCCTCGATGAGCTAGAAGTGGAAAACATGAATACCAAAAAAGAGAAACATCATTGAAAGAAGACAAATAAATGCAAAGACATCCCATGTTCAGCAATTTAAAGACTTAAGAATGTGGTATTCTTCTGGTTGATCTACAGATTCAATTAATTCCTGTCAAAAATTACAACTGCCTTTTTTTATGTAAAAAGACAAGTTTCCTAAAATTCCTGTGAAATTTCAAGGGACCCTGAAATAGCCAGAACAATTTTTAGAAACAGAAGTTGGAGGACTCACACTTCCCAATTTCAAAACTTACTGTAAGGTTACAGTGTTACTACAAAACAATGTGTTACAGGTACAAGGGTGGACAGATAGATTAATAGAGTAGACTCGAGAGTCCAAGAATAAATTTGTACATCTGTGGTCAATTGACTTTCCACGAGAGTGCCAAGACCATTCAGTGGGGGAAAGGACAGTCTTTTCAACAAATAATGCCGGGACAACTGGATATCCACTTGCCAAAGAATGCAGTTGAACCCCTACATCACACCATACATAAAAAATAAATCAAAATGACTCAGACTTGAGTGTAAAAAGCTGAAACTGTGAAACTCTTGGATTTGCAATGAATTCTTAAACACCAAAGTCACAAGCAACAAAAGAAAAATTAGATCATTGAAATTAAAACCTTTTTACACCGAAGAACACAATCAAGAAGAGACCATTCCACTCTGAAGTATACGTCCAAGGACATTTCAAAGAAGGTTTTCAAACAAAAACTTGTGCATGGAGTTCATGTTCCTAGAATCATTGTTCATACTAGCCAAAAAGTGGAAACAACCCAAATGTCATTATCTGATGAACTGACAAACAAAATGTCATACATCATACAATGGGGAATGTTATTTAGCCATAAAAAAAATGGAATTCTGATATATGCTACAACATAGATGAACTTTGAAAACATTATGAAAAACTAAAGAAACCAGACACAAAATGCTGCATATAGTGTGATTCCTTTTATATGAAATGGTTGGAATAGGCAAATCCATAGAAACAAAAAACAGATTGGTGGTTCTTGGGGCTGGAGAAAGGGATAAACAGGGAGTGACTACTTAATGGGTGTAAGGTTTCTTTGGGGAGTAATAAAAGTATTCCAGAATTAGGTAGTGGTGATGGTCACACAACATTGTGAGAGTATTAAAAGCCAATACATTGTTGCTTTGAAATGTCAAATTATGAATTTTGTGTTAAACAAATTTTACCTAAGTATTTTTTTTTTTAAAGATTTTATTTATTTGACAGAGAGAGAGAGAGATATCACAAGTACGCATAGAGGCAGGCAGAGAGAGAGGGGAGGAAGCAGGCTCCCTGCGGAGCAGAGAGCCCAATGCGGGGCTTGATCCCAGGACCCTGAGATCATGACCCGAGCTGAAAGCAGAGGCTTTAACCCACTGAGCCACCCAGGCGCCCCTACCTAAGTATTTTTAAAAGAAATAAGTAGGATAAGTTTGTGTGAGCCTATTTTTGGTTCTCTGTTCTGTTTCATTGATCTATGTGTAATTCCCTCCACCAATCCTATATAGCCTTCATCACTGAAGTTACGTAATAAGCCTTGAAATTGAGTAAATTCCCACTTCTTTTTGTTTCAAGATTGCTTTAGCTATCATTTTTCTGTCCTTCCATATATATTTTAGAATAGTTTCTATTTATAAATGTATATTTTTGCATCTAAATTCTTGGGGAATTTTCTGTAGCTTTCTCCTCCCTCCCTCCTGTTCCCTTCATCCCTACCTTCCTTCCTTCTTTCCTTCTCTTTCTTCTCTTCTCTTTCTTGTACTATACTTAGTTTTGTTAACAGAATAATGCTACCTTCATAAAATGAACTGGGAAGTATCCTCTCCTTTTCTATTTTTTGGAAAAGATTTTGTTTCATTGGTGTTCGTCCTTAAATATCTACAAAAAAAATATTGTGGAATTTTGACAGAAATCGTGCTAAACCTTTATGTCAGTTTGGAAAGAACTGGCATCTTTACTATATTGAGTCTTCCAATCCATGAATATGGTACATCTCTCCATTTGATTAGAGCTCCTTTTATTACTTTCATCAGCATACTTGTACTCAGCATACAAGCCCATATATATTTTGTTAGATTTAACAAAGCCTAAATATTTCCTCTTTTTTTTTGAGTGATTGTAAATATATATATTTTTTAAATTTTTGGTGTCCATTGTTAGTACATAGAAATACATTTCATTTTTGTACACTTATCTTGTACCCTGAAACCAAACTGAGCTCACTTACTGGTCTAGTTTTTTGTTTTGTTTTATGTTCTTTTTGTAGATTCTTTGGAATTTCTATGTCAATAATCATGTCATCGGCAAATATGTACTGTTTTGTTTTATTTCTTTCTTTCAAAACTGTGTACCTTTTACTTGCTTTTCTTATCTCAGTGCACTGGTGAGAACTTTAGCACTGTGTTGAATAAGAGTTATTAAAGTGGACATATTTGTATTCTTCCCAGTCATATGGGGGAAGCATTCAGTCTTTCACCATTAAGTGTGATGTTAGCTACAACTCTTTAGTAGATGGTCTTTATCAAGTGAAGAAGTTCCTTTCTATTCCCATTTTTCTGAATATTTTTTTTTAGTTGTGAATCAGTCAACTACTTTTTTCTGCACAAATTGACACAATCATGTGATTTTTTTTCTTCTTTAGCCTGTCAGTATGATGGATTACATTGACTGATTTTCATAAGCTAAACCAGACTTAAACTCCTGGAATTTGTCTGTAGTTTTACTGTTTCTTTATTCTATCTTTGCCAGGCTTTGGTATCAGGGTAATACTAGTTTCATAAAATAAATTGGGAATTGTCTCTTCCTCTTGCAGTTTCTGGAGATGAATGTGTATAAAAGGTGTTTGTTCTTTTTTAAACATGTGTTAGAATTCTCTGGTAAAAGCATCAGTGCTTGAGTATTTGTTTTATTTTTTATTCATTTATTTTGTTTATTTATTTATTTTATGTATTTTATTTTATTGTTTTATTTGAGAAGTTTTTAGATTACTAATTGAATTTCCTTAATAGGTAGAGGGCTATTCAAATGATCTATTCCCTAACAGGTAAGTTGTAGCAACTAATGATTTTTGAGGAATTGGTCCATTTCATCTACATTATAAAATTTATGCATACAAAATTGTTTGTAGTTTCCTATTATCCCTTTGATGTCTGCAGTGTTGGCAATATATTGGTAACTTGTGTTCTCTCTCTCTTTTTCTCTCTCTTTAGGGGGGTGGTATGCAGGTCAGGCTTGCTAGAGATTTGTCAACTTAATTGACATTTTCAAAGAACTGGTTCTCTGTCTATGTTTTTCTCAATTTTTTATTTTGTTTTCAATTTCACTGATTTTTGTTCCTTATTTTTTTCCTTATGCTTTCTTTGGCTCCTCTTTTTCTAGATTCTTGAGGTGGAAAATTAGATTAATTTGAGACTTTTCCTCTTCTGTTATGTATGTACTTAGTGAATTTTCACTACTGATTTAGCTGTGTCTCACCAGTATTGATATGTTCTGTTTTCATTTTCTTTCAGTTTAATTCATTTTCATTGCCACTGAAACTTTATCATTGAAACGGGTTATTTAGAATTGTGTTGTTTGGGATACCTTGATGGTGAAGTCGGTTGAGCATCCAATCCTTGGTTTCTGCTCAGGTCATGATCCCATGGTCATGGGATTGAGCCTCACCTCGGGCTCTGTGGTCAGCATGGAGTCTTCTTCGATTCTCCTTCCCTCCCCCTCTGTCCTTCCACTTCATGGTTGCATGTGGTCTCTCTCTAAAATAAACAAATTAATCTTAAAAAAAAAAAAGAAAGAAAAGAATTGTATTGTTTAGTTTGCAACTGTTTGAATATTTTCTTGTTATCTTTCAGTTATTGATTTCTAGTTTGAGTTCATTATGGTTGGAAATTACACTTGGTATTATTTTAGTTTTTATAAAAATTTGTTGAGATAATTTTTTGTTCCCGGTTATGTTCTGTCTTGGTATATGCTTGACTGTGATGTATCTTGGTGTGAACTTCCTTGAGTTTATCACCAATTTCTCCTCTTCTTATGGAACTCTGATGACTAGAATGTTAAATCTTTTGTCATAATCCCACAGGTGTCTGAGACTGTTTATGCTATTTCAATCTATTTTCTCTCCTTTGTTCAGATTATTTATCTATTGTTCTATATTCCAGTTCATTAATTCGTTTCTCTATCTCTGCCATTTTGGAATTGAGTCCTTCCTTTGAGTTTTTTATTTTGCACATATATTTTGCATTATTTTGTATTTGCTTCTATTGTATATTTTTACTTAGAAAATTTCTATTTGGTTCTTCTTGTATTTTCTATTTCCTTGCTGACTTTCTATTTTTTTGGTTGAGATTCTATTTTTTCCTTTGTTCCAAAAGTATTCTTAGTTGCTTATTGAAGAATTTTATGAACACTAATTCCAAATCTTTGTCAGATAATTCTCTCATTTCTGTTATCTCAGTGTTGGCATCTATTAATTGTCATTTTTTACTCTGAGATCTTCTTGCTTTGCATTATGACAAGTAATTTTCTATTGAAATCTGGACAAGATTCTGGGTACTATGTTGTGAGACTCTGGATATTATTTCAGCCTTCTGTCTTAACAGGCTTTCACTGACACTACTCAGCATTGCTTTGTTACCTTCAGGTGGAGTTAGAAATCAAAGCCCAGGCCATCAAAGGTGGCTGCATTGACCAAGACCCTCCCACCTTTTTTTTTTTTTTAAAGATTTATTTATGTGAGAGAGAGAGAGAGAGAGTGCACAAGTGGGAGGGGCAGGGGGAGAAAGAATCCCAAGCAGCCCCACAGGGCTGCATCTCATAGCCCTGAGATCATGGCTTGCACCAAAAGCAAGAGCTGGATGCTTACCCGACTGTGCTACCCAGCCGCCCAAAAGACCTCCCGCCTTTAGTTTGGGATCCCAAACAGCTAATCCCTAAGGTACTGGGAACCAGAAGCAAACCATACCTCCCAGATGGTAGCAAGGTTGGCAGTTCCTGAATGTCTGTCCTCAGGCAGAGCCCACGATGCCAGCTGTACAACCCTATGCCCTCAGGAAGTCTGCCAAGTCATGTGAGGCACATGGTGACCCAGCTGCCAGAAGAGCAGCGCTGGCTTAGAGAGAACCAGTATGTCAGTGGCAGCAAAAATTAAAGATACGAAACAAACCTGAAGGAACCTTGTGTCTATATCCAATTAAAGAGGTGACAGTGTCCTTCTGTTTCAGCTCTGGCTACCTTCTTTTGTCTAGATTTTTCTAAGGCCATCCTGTCCCATGAATCGAACAACAGTCCATCCATAACTCCATTCTGGGTTTGCTGTATGAACAGACACCCATCAAACTTCTCATTCCAGCCAGTCACACTTCCCCATCGAAAGAAAAACAGGAATAATTCTCCCACAAATAGTCTGTGTGTGCCGACAAATGGGAATTTGAAGCAGTATAATTAAATTGCTGTTAAATTATTTAAGTGCCTCTGGTGAAACTGTGTAAGAGAGAAGGTGCTTGACTTAGGGAGACATATCAGGAGGTGAGAAAGCAAAATTTGAAGGGCGGAAACTAGCGTAGTTATTTGCATTCCACATTAACATAAGGGAAGATGCTTTGGAGTAAGTCAACCTATCCGGAAAGGCCTATGGCTAGACTGTTGGCCTGTGGCCCTCAGGACAATGTTGCCTAGCAATGAACAAGGACTTGTCAGGCAGGTGCTGGGAAGAGTACGTGCAGAGAGACACACACCTAACATGTACCAGCATTCTGTACCCCCCTGGAGAGGGAGACGTGAGATACAAGCCCCCATTTTCTCTCTGAGCAAACAGAATTGATGTTTATGCAATCGGACAGTTAAGGCAGAAATCCAATTACTGAGCTAATTAGCACCTTTGAGTGGTAAGCACCAAACATAGGGGAGGAAAGCACTGGAGAAAAACTCAAATGACCCGGTATGGTTGACAGTTCACCTTCTTAGAGAGTCTGGTGGAGAACCAGAGGCCCTGGGGTGCGCAGGCAGCTGATCGAATTTAGCACTCTGCATCCAATAGCCTTTTGAAAAGATAGCTTTCCAGTTAACATAGTTTTAGAAGGTGTTTTAATTCCCTAAGGAGTATAGTAAATGAATTTCTTTTGGCTCAGCCCCACTTTAAAAATTGTTTATTCTGCTGCTAAAAATTCCATTTGTCCTAGGTCTTCAGGTGAAATTAAAATTCCATTTAGGGACTTCTTATGCCGACATGGGATTTCAGCCTTCATTAGAAAGAATTTTGTTGTTTGCCGTATTTTTTGCCACCCTGGGCTCTTTTACTTTCAAAGCTGATCCGAGGGTATTTGGAAGGAAAACTGAAGCAATAATAGAACAGAGGGGTGGGGCTAACAGCGTTTTTGAGATGCAACCAAATAGTTCTTCTCTCCAGTCCCACAAAGCTCAAACAGGATCTCACCTAGATGCTTCTCAAGTATCTGAAACAGATGGAAAAGGAGAATACTTTTTTTCTTAGCTCCATATAAATATATATATATATATATTTTTTTTTTTTAAAGATTTTATTTATTTATTTGACAGAGGGAGAGAGATCACAAGTAGGCAGAGAGGCAGGCAGAGAGGGAGGAAGAAGCAGGCTCCCTGCCGAGCAGAGAGCCCGATGTGGGGCTCGATCCCAAGACCCTAGGATCATGACCTGAGCCGAAGGCAGAGGCTCAACCCACTGAGCCACCCAGGCGCCCCATATAAATATATTTTTTAAATATTTTATGTATTTATTTGACAGACAGAGATCTTAAGTAGGCAGAGAGGCAGGCAGAGAGAGAGGGAGAAGCAGGCTCCCCACTGAGCAGAGAGCCCAATGCGGGGCTTGATCCCAGGACCCTGAGATCATGACCTGAGCCAAAGGCAGAGGCTTTAACCTACTGAGCCACCCAGGCTCCCCTATTTTTTTTTAATCTCTCTGATTCCCAAGAGACAAGTTCACAATAGAACCCTGCATTCTGAGATTTCTTCTTAAGCACCATATCTACTAAGGAGTGCTTGTCATTTATTAAATCACACTCGGGATGTCAATGATCACGTTTAACTCTAAGTTGGAAGTTGGTGGTGGCTAGTCTCTTTTCTTCTTAGCAGAGAGAAGAATTAACATTAGAAACAGCATTATTTTGGGCCCTTCATTTATTCATGCTAATTGTGAGCAAAGGTGGGTCTTCATGCTACTCAGGGTCTGGAGTGAGAGGCGGATATAATCAAATAATCAGCCCACCAGGTTCAAATCTTGACTCCACATTTATGTGTGGCCTTGGGGACTGTAGTTAATTTCACTGTGGCTCAAGTTCATACTCGGAGGGAATGGGTATAATAATAATACCTACCTAAGAAGGTAGTTGTAAGGATATGATGAGTTAGCTCGCGTGAAGTACTTACACAGAGACGTGTTACGGGACTATTAGCCGTCATCACTGTTAGTAATATTAACTATGACAGGCTCCCCGCAGGAGAGGTGTGATGTGTGAAGGAGCATATGACATGAGTCTCACCTAGAGCAGGTGTCAGGAAGGCTTCCCTGAGAGCGATACTGGGGCCAGACTTGAAGCACTAGAGGAGTCTGTCAGGAAGGCAGACAGGGTAGAAAAGACTCCAAGTAGAGGGAGGACGCCAGAGTCACAAAGGACGCCAGGGAAGGCAGGGTGACAGGAATAGGAGGTCAGGGCATGCTGCAGACGTAGAAAAAGGCTAGCGTGGTTGGAGCAGAGAAAGGAAAGGCAGGGGCCAGGCATGCGAAAGGTCAGTTTTTTCACAAATGTGAAGAGGACCCTCATTATTGTTCAGACTTGTACGTAAGCCTGTATTCGATGGTATATTTCTAGTGAAAGCCCTTTCTTAATGGCTTCGGTTTAACCGTGTGAAATTGCCATCTTTGTACATCATGAACAGTTAAATATTCAAGGTCATGTGGTTGAAGTCAATCTCCTATTTCATCCTTCAAAGGGTGATGAGACCACCACTGAAGATCTGAAACAAAAAGACACAAAATGCCTGGGCAGCTCCGTGGTTAAGCGTCTGCCTTCAGCTCAGGTCATGATCCTGGGGTCCTGGGGTTGAGCCCCACGCTGGGCTCCCAGCTTAGTGGGGAATGTGCTTCTCCCTCTCCCTCTGCTTCTCCATCTTCCTCTCCCTCTGTCTCTCCTCCTGCTTGTGCTCTCTCTAGCTCCCTCTCTCGAATGAATTTAAAAAATCTTTAGGGCTGGGTGGCTCAGTGGGTTAAAGCCTCTGCCTTGGGCTCAGGTCATGATCTCAGGGTCCTGGAATCGAGCCCCGCATCGGGCTCTCTGCTCGGCGAGGAGCCTGCTTCCTCCACTCTCTCTCTCTGCCTGCTTCTCTGCCTACTTGTGATCTCTGTCTAATAAATAAATAAAATCTTAAAAAAAAATCTTTAAAAGATTAAAAAACATAAATAAAAAGACGAAGCAGGTCAGGCACAGTCTCTCTGAGCAGAGCTATTGCACTTATAAAGTGTTTCTGGGACACATGAAGGTCAAGGATGGCTGAAGTATTAGGGCAGAAGTGGGTTGATAGCATGGGCACAGACAGTTCCTTGGGGACACTCCGTTGCTCAGTCACCCCTCGGAATTCTGGAGTGAGTCAGCCTGCGCTGGCTGTCTTCAGAAGCAAGGGGCCACGTGGGTTGGCTGGTTTACTTGAGGCTCTGAACAGAGGTGAGTCGTCATAATCGGAGAGATTTAAAACTGGTTCTGACGGCCGTTTGTCACTATGGCTGCAGACATTCTGTCTTCTTCCAGTTGGTAAGACCCAATTTCATTCTTGTGCTTCAACGGAAGAGAGGCCTGGAAGAAGGCGCCCAGCGCTCGATAGCAAGTGGTGGTGACGCTGATCGCTCACCAGTTTTCTGGGGTCAGTTGGAAAAGAAAGATGCCTGTGTGGGTACCGCTTTTAAAATCAGAAGGCGAGTGACATTCCATCGGCGATCCAAGTGCTTGCTTTCATTTTATGGACCTGGTGCTCAAACTTGATAAGGCCGGTCTCCCAATCCTGAGACGTCGTCATCTCTCCCCTCCCTGGGTTTCTTGTAATTTTCCCTCTCTTTGTTATTGGGACACCCCTCTCCCTTCCTGCAGCACGTCCTATAGGAGCGATCCCCCTGATTGGTGAGCTCCACGTCCCCTGCCTCCCCCACCACACAGCCAGTTCCGCAAACCAACTCTCTCTTCTGTAGTGTTCTACTCGTGACCTTCTACCCTTTGTGCCCCCTTCTAGCACACGGCGTGTGGATAATTCCAACACGAGACTGGTGGTCCAAATTGAAAAGGATCCAGGTAAGCAAATACCTTCCTTCTTACTCTTTAAATTCCTTATTTATTCCCTTATATAGATGGCTTCCTTCAATCCAAATGGGGGAAATGAGTACTCACTCTTTTTAGTCATTGGAAATATGTCTGGGTAATGAATATGCTGGCCAGAAAAATGAAATGATATAGATAGACGGAGCAAGCCTCCTGATTGGGTTTGGAAATACTCTTCTCTGTTACCTAGACTTGCTGTGGTCCTTGTTCAGTCTAACGCGACTGTCAGTGAGGACATCTTAGTTTGTGTGTGGCAAAAAGCAAATATGGACTCTAAACCTTCTTACTGGTCTGGTAGCAAAAAAAAATTTGTCGTCAGCCTTACAATGTTCTCAATGGCAAACCATTCCTGCATGTAGGGCCCCATAGTCTTCAGAAACTTCGTTCAACATTAAGCTGTGGAAGGACTTACCTGCTAGGAAATTATTTTACTTTTTGCTTTCTCCATTCTGTTACATTTTTAACCATCCTCTCTTATTTCCTCATGTCAGAATGCAGAGTTTAACTCATCTCTATTTTTATCCACCTCACTCTTGGCTGTGCCGGAGGCTTTGTCTAGGAGGAGCGGTATCATGTCATTATCTACATTTGAATCGCACGTACACGATTACTTTGAACTCGTAATTAGAAATGGTAAAATACCTGGAGAGACAGGCTTATTTTTTGTTGACCTAAAGTTCAACTCATCGTTACAACGCCCCGTGGGGGCGCGGGGGGCCGGGTAGGCTATGAGTGTCTCTGATGTGCAGCCCTGGGACTCTGTGACACCGCAGGGCTGTCGACACAAGGCATACGGACAGAGTCACAAGTGCGTCTTCCCTCACGATCGTTGTCTCATTTTAATGCAATTATGCGGCTCCGTGGTCAAGGTGTTCTTTCTACAAAAACTCCACTTCGGTGGTTGAAACTGTTTTTGTTTTAGTTAAATATCAAACAGTTTGGAGAATTAAGCAAAAATTAATTCTCTCACTCAGGCCTTCCCTTTAAAAGTGGCAGAGACTCCGAAGTAATCTCTGATTAGGGTCTCGGGATGCGTGCTGATTCATCATCGGACGTGCATCGAGAGCGGTGGGTCAGGCAGGCTTCTTCTGCACGGAAGACTGAGCGTGCTGATACTTCAGGAGACTGCGTAACATGACTCAGCCCACAGAACCGTCTTTTTCTCCCCATTAATCATAATTAGGCTATAAGTGCACTAATTTCATTTCAGCCTTAACTGCCATGGGTGCTCAGCAAGGATAGTCATAATGTGACGGTGTCGTCTTAGATTTCTGACGGGTGGACCGGTGTTCTTCCTTACGTAGGAATGGGCTAGTCTTCACCTTCCTGCACCCCCAGTCACGCTCCCTTTCCCTGGGGTCCGGACCAGGGGCAGCTCTACTCAGATGTGCAGTCCTTACCTGGACCTCCCCCGACGTTGCCTCCACTCCAATAGACCATCTAGAAGGATTTCTTCCTTGGGGCGGCTCTGCTTCTCTGACTTTCCAGAGCCAGAAGTTCAGTCCCAAACATAAGAGGCCCCTAATATAAAAGTACTGAATGTAAACTTTTCTCTCAGACCCTCCTGGCACTTCCTCCACGCACAAGACCACTGAGCAGGAGGATGTCCAGGTTTATCCAGTCTTTTCTTTAAAGTGTGTTTGTCCTTCATTGTGACAGATCTGATAGAGGGAATGGAAGGGGGATTAAAGGAAAGATACCATAACCCCCAATCCCATGCCCCCCAACCTTCCATCTCCTCTCCTGTACCCCTCCTTCACTCCTCTCTCAGTGTTATCATCCACCCAGTCAGAACGGCTATAATTAAACAAGCAAGCAGGCAGCTGCTGACAATGCCGAGTCTTGGCAAAGACGAGGAAGAGCTAGAACTCTTCGGTCACTGCAGCTGGAGGGGAAGCAAACGTGGCACAGCCACTGAGAACAGCAGCCCCACTCCTAGGTATTTACGCAAGAAAAACCCAAACTTACGTTCCTATAAACTTCTGCTTATGAATATTTTTGGCGGATTTCCTCCTAATCACTAAAACTGGAACCAACCCAAATTTCCTCCAGCGGATAAATGCATAAACAGGCTCTAGTGCATGCACACCACGGAATACTACGCAGCACTGAAATGGAGAGACTGCTGGGTACAGCCACATGCGCGAATCTCACATGCATCTTTCTAATCAGTGGTTATGTGAAGATGCGTTTATTAAACTCATACGATTGCACATTAAAAAAGATAATGTTTACTCCACATAAATTATCCCTCCATAAATCTGAATTATATATATAATTTAGAAGCAGTAAATGACATCTATATATCTATGTGTATATAATACATAAAAACCTGAATTTGTCTATAGTACATAATACTAGCAATAATCGTTTATATTTATATGTAACATATATGTGTGTGTGTATCCACACACATGAGCACGCATGTGCGCGCACACACACACACTTAAGAATTGATGCTGTTTATTGTCTCTGTGCCTCAATAACTTTGATTTCACAAAGACCCGGGAGTTACTTGACAGGTGTGTCCTTAAAAACAGAATTCTCTTAAAGAAGCTGTAGGACCTACGGTGTTATCCGTGATTCAACAGACATTCAGTTAGTTCCTTTTGCGCGTTAGGACTTCCGCCAGGGTTGGGACAGAGAAGTAAGCAGATTCAGACACAGATCTGTCTTCCTTCACGTCTCGTCTTCTGCACTTTATTTTCTCCACTGGATTGGAGAAATCACATGCAAATCAAATACCCAGATATACACAAAAACCGAAAGTCAGATTCTAACTATGACAGGTGCTTCGGAGTAGAGGAGCACGGTGCTGTGAACCTGTAATAGGGGATTTGGCCCAGCAAAGTGGTCAGTGGAGGCTTTCCTGAAGTAGCCATTAAGATGAGATCTGAAGAACAGAAAGTATGCAAAAGCCAGAGAGGAGTGGAAGAGCAACCCGGGCAGAAAGATTGGTGTCTACAAAGATCTGGGTGAGAAGGGCTCATGAGTCCCTCCACTGGAAGAAGTTCTCTGCTGAGCGTAAGTGAGAAGGGAGGAGGATGTTTGTGTGAAGAGAGGATGGAGATTGGAATAGGGAGCAGATCCCACCTGCCTCTTGTGTGTCCATATATCCTAGGTTTGCTCCTAGCTTATACCTATGACTGTCCCAGCTTATACCCGGGAATGCTAAATTATATGGGATCCTCTTATAGGTGACGTGAAGAAGCCTTGTTCCTATATTAAGAGCATTGAAAAACCCACTAAGGACTAGAAATAATGGGGCTGAGGAGTCCTAGATAGAGCATTCACCTTCTCAAGTCAAAAAGCTCATTCTGGATGTGGTGTAGGGAGTAGATGAGGCAACAGGGGTCCCAGTAAAGATACACCAGGGAGTCATAGGACTAGTGTGGCTGTCCACTTGAGAAATAATTCAGCTTGCAATAAGGTAGACGTAATGCAAATGAGGAAGGGTAGAAAGATGCAAAAAATATTGGAGAAAGTAAAATTGAGAGGCTGGCATGTGAAGGAGTGGGAACAGAGACCCTGGGTTATGGCTTTCTGGGTGCTGGTACTATTTGCTGAAATGGGTAACAGAAGGGGGACCCCACTCGGGCATGTTGCAGGTGGGGAGCATTTGGGACATACCAGAGCAGATGTTAAGTAAACAAGTAGGTACACACACGTAGAGCTTAGACAAGAGACCTCAGAGGTATGAATTTGTAAGTCATCTGCATTAAGACAATAATTTAATCCATTTGTGTAGACGAGACTGCCCAGAGAGAAGAGAAAGGTAAAAAAAAAAAATAAGAGGGTTTCACAAAGTCAACAAAAATAGGCAAAGTATCTATAAAGCCTATTTACCCTTGATCAAATGATAACTCCTCGTTTCCCAGATCTGAGTGTACAGGGCTAAGTACCCACTGATTGTATTTCTTCTTCTGTCTTTAGGGAGTGATGACAACAATCTTAATTCCATCTTTTATGAGCACCTGACGCGGGCCCTGCAGGAGTCCCTATGTGGAGACTTAGTTCTTGGTCGATGGGGTAACTACAGCTCTGGCGATTGCTTTATTTTGGCCTCCGACTACCTCAATGCTTTTGTTCACCTGATTGAAATTGGAAATGGTCTTGTCACCTTTCAGCTTCGAGGACTGGAATTTCGAGGTAAGAATCTCTTCATTGTGGAAGTTGTTGGAGGCTGGTTGGCTAAATTAGTTATCGCGCAAAGCTTTCATGAGAAGTCTCCATGAGGGGAAGAATGTAACACTTGTCCTATAGATGGCGCGGGGAGGGGGAGCTGCTTACAACCGCCCTCATTTATGTATTCTGGTGTAGACCCATCCCGGCCATCTGAGGGAGTGACGAGGTGAACCGTACCGTCTGGTGAAAACCTTTGGCATGGCAAGTCAGAACTTTGGTTTTAATCCTTCTAGAAAAAACTCAGATGTGCCAGGAGGACATGGAGTGTGCATGGGGTCATCGTTCTGTGTCTGAGCATTTTGTCTTCAACTGTACGATGAGAAGAGAAGAATGGCGGCCTCTTAAAGTTGCGTGACTTAGATGAGATCATGTGTTTGTGGGCACGGTGGGGATGCTTATTGGTTTGCAGTTACGGAGTTGACCTGAATCTTGAAAGCGTGACCCCAGTTTTCCCGTTAATCTGCCCCCAGGGCCGAGTGGGGGAGTGGGCAGGGATTAGCACAACATACGTGCTCAGGGGCCCTTCTCCTGTGTTCTTTGGTTATTCCCTCATTCGGTCCATGTTTTTCCAATACCTCCTCTTGTCTGGCCAAGTTCAAATTGCGGCGGTGCCATGGGCACGTGACTCAAAAGACTCCTACCCTTGTGGCGTTAACCTTCAGTGGGACACGTGGAAAGCAATAAACAAATGAGCAAACGAACATAATGGCGGAAAGTTCTATGAAAGAAGTAAATCATGTGTCTGTGACCGTGATCACCACAGAGGGCGGAGCTGGGGGCGGCTACGTTAGACGGGGCGGCCAGGGAAGGCGGCCGGGGAGAAGGATGGTGCAGGTTGGGGGCTTCTGTGGATGAGCGGGGAGCCCTGACGTGACCAGAGCAAACCAGCAGGTCGGACGCAGTGTGGTACAGGAGGGGGTGGGAGCCCAGGCACGTGGGGCCTCCCAGCCAGGATGAGGGGCTGCATTCATTCTGTGCATAATGGGGAGCCATTTAGGGGGGGTCTCAGAGTCACCCAAGCACGGGAGGAAGGGGGAGACAGAGGAGTTCAGGGAGATTTGGACGTGGACAGGGCTGGGCTCAGCAGCGTTGGGGGGTGAGGGAGAGAGGAGGCTCGGCATGCTCCCTGGTTTCCAGGTTGGGCACGTGGGTGGACAGAGGTGCCTTTACTGAGACTGGGAAGCCTGGAGGGGAACAGCACTTTTGGGTTTGGGAATGTAACCAAGGGCTCCATGTTGGATATTTAGACGGGCTTTTAAATGCTGTCGACTCATATAAGTGGATCTATCAAGCGGCTAATTGGACTTAAGGGCCTTATATTCACTCAGAAGACATTTAGCAAGCACTGGGCTGGGTGCTGTGAGTACAGACGTGCAGGGGCCCCACGTTAAGGAGCTTGGAGCCTTGCTGACAAGAGACACATACTGAGCAATGAGCATCATGGCATGAGACAAGGCATCAGACCAGGCTCCGGGTCAGCTCGGCCGAGGAGAGGCTGCAGCTAGAGGGGAGGGTGGGCACGTGATGACAAAAGGGACAAACGTAGCCATTCGGGGTTTCCAGGTGGTTTGGGAAAAAGGGATGGAAAGATGAGTAAGAGCCAGGTCATCACCCTCCAGAACCTCCCAGTGACGAAAACACACCTTTTAGCCAAGAACAAATTGCCATCATTTTATATCTTTAACACAATTTCCTAACATTTTAACCAAGCATTTTGGTTCTAAGCTTTAGTCTTGTGAATATCCATTACTTTTATTAGAATTCCTAAATAGCTTTGTACCATATATATGTGTGCACGTACGCGTGCGTGTGTGTAAATACACACACACACACACACACACATATATATTTTAGAATGGGGAGTTCTCTGGATTAAGCATGTAATTCTATGCATCCTTACAAATTTTAAGAATCGAATTCAGGGAACTTACTTTGGAAAATGGTACTGGGCCAAAGGAGTAGTGATCCAATTCTGCACGATGAACAGAGAAGCCGTGTTTCCCTGAAATTGTGCCCAAATGCCAGAAAATGCCACAGGAGGTGGTACAATAATGCAACATGCTTGTCCATTTTGAGAGCTTTTAAGTTGTCCTGGAATTCAAAGGAGGATTTTTAAAGTGAGCCCGATTGACCCTGAGTTAGAGCTTCTATCACAAGTGCCATGGGGCTTCCATTCTGCTGGTGAACTAACTGAGCCTTGAGTTCCCAGGCTTCCAAGTTACCTGGATGTTGAAAGCGTGCAGAACCTTACCTGTGAGCTCTGCAGACCATGAACAGGCGTTCTTCTTAACCCATCGCCCTGAGCATTAGGGCTTCGCCTCATACCATTTTGGAGGGTGTAACCAACCAACAAAAACATAATGGTTTAGCACAACAAGGATGTTTCTTCTTCACTGCCGTGTGGGTGGCTGGTGGTTCTTCTGCTGGGCTCACCCTGGGTTTCTCGGGTGGCTGCATTCAGCTGGGAGATGAACCAGGCTGGAAGGTCTGAGGGCCACATCTGGAGCTGGCTACCAACTCGGGCCCTGTGGTTGTCCTCCACGTGCCACTCAGTGTCTAGTGGGCTGGACTAGGTGTGGTCTGGGTGGTCTTGGTGTTCCAAAGAGGGGAACGTGGCCACTGTGAGGCCCTTTATGGCCCAGTCTCTGAGACTGGCACCATGTCACTACCATCATGTCCTGTTGGCCAGTCATCCCCAAGGACAGCTCCAATTCGTGTGGTGGAAAGTAGCCCTGTCATACAGCATGAGTCACTGGGGGCCAGTCTTGGAACTACACACCAGGCTCCCGAAGCTGCCTCAGGTGAAACCCAGAACATGGCTCAGAACCAACACACCAACTGCTGTGTTCGGTGAGACCACCCAGGAGGGTCTCCTAGGTGGTTTTTCTTCTTCCTGCCAACCACAGGAGAAATGGAGCCTGCCTATAAGAATGGCCTAAGCCTACTAATGATGTCTTGGGAACAAAACATCAGTTAACCTGCCCGATACCGCTCACTCCTGTACAATACGTTTTCTTTGACCTAGTTCTACCATAGACTGGAACACGATGCTATTAAGAGAGCAGGACAAAAACCCAAGTTATGCTGTATTTGCAGGGGGGATCCAACTGACCTAAAAGGACTCTTCCTTTTTATATCTTTTTCAATATCTATTACAGTATTCCCAGGGAAGATCTTGTTTTCTTTCTCCTCCTGGACTATTTTTCCAAGATATTCCTTCAGTGTTTCACTTTTTTCTCCAGTTTCCTATATTCCCAAATAGCTGTCTTTTTTTCGGTCAAATGTGACCTACTTCATTATAACCTGGGGCAGTCAAAATCCAGCAGCACTCCCTTTCTGAAGCACATTGAAGCTGTCAGTGGAAGTGTGCACCGCTCATGACACAGACCAAGTCTAGGAAATGAACAGCACATGCCGGAGGAAGAGGAAGATGAGGACAACCTCCCATGACCGGGGAGCAGGAAGCCCACCTGTCCATTTCTCACTGCAAGGGATGCAGCTGTCTCCATAGTAGTTTTTAATTGCAAGCAGCAGAAATCAACTCTAGTGAACTTAACCAGGGGGAGGGTTTATTGGAAGACATTGCACAGGGCACAGACTTTCTGAGAAGGCTGGAAAAGTAGACTTCGTGATTCTAAGTCAAGAGCCATGTCTAAAATCACACCGCGGCACTGATCCCATGAAGCAGTCACATCTTGGCAGGGAGGAGGGGGGACATGGGTGCCGCCCTCACTTTATTGACACTGTGATCCTGGATGCTGCTGCTGCCCCTGCTACCCCCTGAATCTGGATGAAGAGCCCCTGCTGCCACCGCCCCCCCTTACAGAATACGTCCCATGCACCTGCTTCTTTGTGTCACCAGCACATTAGTCAAAGTCTGGGGTGCAGCTCATGGATGAAGCAGAGACCTTATGCCTATGCTCTAGATGCAAGGGAGGCTGGGAGAGAGGGTGTCTAAGTTCTCAGTTCCCAGAGCAGGAGATGACCACTGCCTCTTGTCAGGACTCACCGTATGAATACTTTGGTTGAAGTCATCCTGGCTGCTGTCATCGTTAAGTCCCAAGTCTCCGTGACTGGCACAACAGAGGCTTATTCTTGTACTCACGTAGACTCCAATCAGTGAGAAGAGGTGGTGGGGGTCGGGGATGGTTCCCTTCCACACCGTCAAAGGTCCTGACTAACAGAAGCTTTGCTTAGTCCCTACACATTGCTTTTGAGGTCACTCTGAGCTTCAACATCAAGGTGGCAGGGAGTGGAGGCTTGCCTAAAAGGTTGCTTTGGGACAGGCCTGTACCTGGAATACATCATCTATTCTTCTATTCTATTGTTTAGAAATGACATAGCTCACTGTAAGAGAAACTAGGAGATGTTGTCTAGCTGAGTACCCAGGAGAAAGAGTAAAAGTATAAAGTGCGTGAACAGTTGGCCGGGTAATTTTCCAAATATGCAGTAGAGATTTAGATCCTGGATAGCCCCAAAAATGATTAAGGTCCACGACACATCTTTTTTTTCTGTTGGCTGGTATTGTAGGGAATAATTGAAACCAGTTCAAACCAAGAATACAAATAAGGAAGCCACATTTTTCTGTCCTACTCCTTTTGGCTCACACATCCCAGAATAGAAATAAATTCTATATTTGTTAAAGAAATGGGATTGTGGTACCTTTGCTGCTCTTGGGTTTATGAGTATTACTTGCATCTGCCTCACCAAGGAGCCTCTCAGGAAACCATTCAAGACTTGACAGATTAATCATTGGCTTTAAATGAAGATAATAGATAACACTTTAGAAGGTCCACAGTGTGAGGGCACCAAGTTCAAGGTTTTTCAAAAGAAATGGAATCTATTGGATTTTAAGTCCATTTAACCATCACTGTAGGTGGATACAGAAACATGGAAAAGTGAGAGTTGATTATCTGTTCAATCCATTTCTGTTCTCCTTTAGTCATCCAGGTGACCCAGGCTGATGGGTTCATCCATTCCTGTTAGAAGGGGAGACAAATGAGGAGTCATGGTGCTGTGAAAAAGAGAAGCCAGGCTACTTGAAAATACTGTCTAAAGAGGGGGAGAACCAAGAGTAGGAGCCAAAAGTAAGAGGCACTGGAGGGAGTCTCTTATGACATGAATGTGAACTCCGAGCTAAGGAGAGAGCACCAGCCTATGAAGATGACACCCACGGTCAGAACTGCCGCAGTCCCATCGCTTCCTCCCAGTTAACAAATGGGAAAGTGAGGAGCCAGGAGGTGAATACATTCTGCAGGCTCACAGCTAGTTAGTGCTGGAACTAGGCAAACTCATGGGACTCTCTAGCTCTTAACCGAAATTTCTCTTTGTGTATTACTATTTTACCTTCTTCCTTCCTTTCTCCTTTTGGATATTTGTTTGGATTGTATTGTAATGTTTATTTAGTTTGCAAACACTAACTAACTGGGTAAAATGCTTTTAGTCACTGGCACATCCTTTCAGAAGTTCCACATTATTTTTCTAGTCCCCCCCCCCGCCCCGCAAAAAAAGCAACCAAAAGGTATTTAAGATATCAAGATACTTAACAGAGCATCACAGGTGACTTGACCTCTCAGATTCTGGACTCATCATTGGAACCTCGGTGTGATCTCTAAGTTCCTAGTGTATTTCCAGCTCGACAAGCCATCAGGTCAGGAGGTATAAAATACTTCCACCATATGATGCACTTGCAGGAAAGTTAAATGTGTCCTCTCTGCTGGACTCCAAGTATAATTCTCTCACAGGGAGCAGGTGTTATTGGTGGACATCCCAGTCTTGAGACCATGGCTGTGAACTTCCTGCTAATACGGTGCCACACAGGGAAGGGCAGCACCCCGGAGCATCAGTGCACCAGATGATGATAGGCCTGGACAGTGAAGCACAGTGGAAGGATTTCAGGCAAAGGGAAGAGGAGGCTTGCTGTGATGGCAAGTGATACAATCCCAAGGGCTGGGAGAATGGAATCCATAGTAGTTCATTGATAGTAACAGGAGAGGAGGGGGAACATATGGCCCAGATGCAGTTAAGAGATGGGCGTGAGGACAGAAGAATGGATGGAGTGGTGGCAATCAAGTTGGCCAGTATGAAGAGGCCACATGAGGTTAGGTATCATGATTTTAAAGGAAGACGTGTTAAGGTTGCTCGTGTTTCTTCCTAAGCCCACATGCAGCCTCTTGGGTGCAGGTAGAGAATGGCAGAGCTAGCCTTAATTGGGATTGAGACCGAGTTGACTGAGTGCCGTAAGGTAAACCAAGGACAAGGGAATTGCCAGCGTGTGCAAGGGTGTGATGGTGACGGCAATGGCCAGCCATGGAATGCCACCTGGGGTGGGGGGGAAGTAAGGGTATGAGAGAGGTGAGGAACAGGACCTGGTGGTGGGCTTTCTGGATCCAGGAAATGTATGTCAGCATTGTTGAAGTTGTAGTTTTAGAGGAAATGAGCTAGAAAGACAGGAGGTGGTTGCTGGAGAGCAGGAGCTTTGAAACTAACACTCCCGGGGGAGACAGTCTTTGGTAATCACAGCTTAGGGTCATGGCCATGGAGATGAATGGCTGAGGTTGAGTGGAAGATGAGATCATTAGATGAGTGGGAGTCGGGGCTCAGGATGCTGGAAGGAGCATCTCTGTGGATCCTGAAATCTCCAAGAGAGGTGGCCAGGGGTATGCTGGAGAGTGCCAGTGATCCTGGGCCAGAATCTCCGCGGACTTGGAATTACCTTGAGGGCCTTGGAAGGAGGCAACAAGGGAGAGTGGTGCAGAGTAGACAGAGAGAATGGCCTGAGAGCATCCCTGAGAAGCAAGAGGACATATTCCATTCTCCTCCGACCTGGGTGCCAGAGGAGTACGGGAAAACAATAAGCCCCACTCCGGAGAGCTGCAGAAGGGACAGGGAGAGCCAGCCTTCCAAAAGGGCACCAAGGAGAGGAGGAGAACGTGCCAGTAATTTGAGGAATAGATCATGAGTCCCCGAGGGCACAGCAAAAGGATCCCAAGAGTTTGTGGCCTGGGTGGAAGTCGGGTTAAAATCAGGTCAGAAAACGTGGTTTATCCAGTGCTATGGAAATTACGCTATAGGGGGTCCTGGGCTCCCCATGGCAGATGACGTGAACTGCCATAAAGCAATGTTCTCTCCAGTTGATGAAGCAGATCCTTCATCTAAGGCCAGGTCACATGCAGTAGGGTCACACGCAGGGAAGTTCTGGGGCTGCTGAGATGGGATTTAGTTATGCATGCAGCTTCCATTAGCCTCATTAATACAGACAGGACCACTACGCTTTTATCACAGCAAGATCAGTTTTCCAGAAATCTTCTTAGGGGAGGGCTTAGGAAATCTTTTTTTTTTTTTTTTTTAAGTTTTTTTTTTTTTATTTGACAGACAGAGATCACAAGCAGGCAGAGCAGCAGGCGGGGGGGGGGGGGGGGAAGCAGGCTCCCTGCCAAGCAGAGAGCCCGATGCGGGGCTCGATCCCAGGACCCCGGGATCACAACCTGAGCCGAAGGCAGAGGCTTAACCCACTGAGCCACCCAGGCGCCCCAGGGCTTAGGAAATCTTAAGGTGTCATTTGATCAAGTGGGGTTTTGGAAACCCGTGTCAGAAATGCACGATGTTATGTGGACATTTACCTTTTCTATTAGTTGTCTAACTCCTGTTTTCTGTCGATTTATTCTTTTCTCAGTATTTCTTTAGGATGAATGATACTGTATTTGTATATATATTTTATGTTTTATATATACATTCCCATAGGATCAAATACCTCCAGTGTTTGCTCATAACAATAATTCAAACAAGAAACCACAACCAATAGAGATTACTTTGTCGTCTTATTTAGAACAAAGTCATGATGAAAATTATAGTTTGTTTTGTTTGTTGTATCTAGGTCATGAATCTTGGGGATCAGGATGTGGCCATGGTGTTGGTCATGTGGCCACGTGTGGTAGGTGGTCAATAAAGGTTTCTTGATAATAAAATCACAATTCATAATTTTAAAACCAAAGCTTATTTTCAGTATTCTTGCAAAGCTTATAGATGCAGTTCTTTATTCCTGCAGGCTGTGAAATACCCTTGCTGTTAGACTGGGAGGCTCTCAAAGGCTGAGACCCCTTGTCTTATTCGTGTCCCTCCCCTGGTGTGTTGATTGGCTCATGCAGGATGCCCCGTAAATACTGGTTGAGGGAGAAAGTAGAACCTATCTAAGGTTTCCTGAGCATGAGTTCTTTGCCAGGTACCATACTAAGCACTTTAATTATAGTTCTTAGAATATTCTAGACTATTCCCTATAATAACTGTAAGTTATTATAAGTGAGCAGGTGTTATTATTCCTATCTGAGACATAAAGAAATTGGGGGAATGAGATTCAGTAAGTTGCTCCAGGCTTCACAGTCCCCAGTGGTGGAGGAGAGGTAAGCATATGGATGTGGAGGTCCCCAAAGTCCATGACCTTTGCAGTATGCCATACTTTCTTGGGGGTGGGGAGGGAGGGAGGAAGGAAGAAAGAAAGGAAAGTAGGAAGGAAGGAAGGAAGGAAGGAAGGGAAAAAGGAAGGGGAAGGAAAGAATAAGTAACCATTTTTAAAAATAATCTCTCTGGTTGTTGAAACTCAGAAATTTAACCTGAACGTGCTCTTAAATCTTAAGATGGCGTCACCACTGATAGCAGCTCAGTTTCTTGAATCATCAGCTGCCTTAGCAACTGTGAAACCTTGAAGGCTCTTGCAGAATGAACGTGGGAAGCTAAGCACAGTTATTAGGATGTAGCCATACGTTACCGATGGATCTGGAAAACATCAAAAAGTGGGATTTATGTGCCTGTTTGTGTGGAATGTTCTCAGCCATCTCAGAGTTTGGCTAACACCCCATAATCACCGGCCTGTGGGGACATTTTTAATATATCTGTCACTAATCTTATCTCAAGTTAATCCAACCCAAACCTTTTGCCTAACTGGCGAGTCCATGGAGAGCCATAGCTTCCCACTAATCTTGAAACTATCTAGAATTCTTTCTTCTCTATGACAACATTCAGGTCATTAGTGAGTCCTGAGTTCCTATGTCTACACGGCTCGAGTAAGCAGTTAAATTCCTTGGGTCCAAAGTTCACCCATAAAATAATAGGTTCTCCATTCAGAAATCCTACACACATAATCTTCTTCATTTCAAATTGTGTGACACATCAGTGAGAGAGACAAAGCCACGCTTGTCTAGATAGGCAGTGTGGGAAGGAAAGGGGCTTTCCTGTTAACATTCACAGAATCTGCCTATTTTAACAACACTCAAGAATAAGTTTGTTGGAGAAAAGTAAAATAAGACAACTTGGAATTAAATACGAATGAGAAAGAATGACTCTTCCGTATAAAGTTGAGTGCGTTGGTTTTCTCATCTGTGAGTGGGGCCGGAAGAGGAGAAAAACCATAGTACTCACATATAAATATTCACATATAATTATTATATATTTCATTGTTTCTTATACCTGTGCTTCAAACTTGCCCAATATAAATTGCTCTGTATACAAAGTGACGTGGTTCATTTCATGTTCGCCTATGGGCTGGTAGAAGAAAGTAGATTCAGAGAACTTTTGCTTATAATTTGTGAAGTCTTACTAGACAGTGTATGATAAGGGGGAAATACTGACTTTAAATCCAAAAGACCAGACCCTTCTCCCAGAGAAGTCGCTTTTGAGACCCGGAGTCCTCATTTATGAAAGGAGAAATTATGCCTGCATAAGCAGGTTAATGTGTGCGAGAAGTGAGATGCTATCTGAGAGACCAGTTTTCAAGTTGATTAATATTACACAAATAGAGGGGCGCCTGGGTGGCTCACTGGGTTAAGCCTTTGCCTTTGGCTCAGGTCATGATCTCAGAGTCCTGGGATCAAGCCCTGTATCGGGCTCTCTGCTCAGCAGGGAGCCTACTTCCCCCTCTCTCTCTGCCTGCCTCTCTGCTTACTTGTGATCTCTCTCTCTCTGTCAAATAAATAAATAAAATCTTTTAAAAAATTACACAAATAGATGAGGTTTTGAAATACAAATTTTCTGAGAAAAAACAATGCTGTTTCACTGGAAGGCGTTTCACCGCATTTAAAATCCCGCTTGCCGAACAGAGCACAAGAGAATTTTTATTCATGTGGGTATGTCTTAAAACAAATTGAGTCTCCTCAGAATATAAAACAGTTACAATAAAAATCTCTGCTGGGACCACAGAATCAAACGTGTATAAATTATCCCAACCTATTTTCCCCCTACTGCACACTGGCCTGATACACTTCCAGATTCTCCCCGTGATACTTAAAAGGTGCCCCAGCCCAATGCTGTGAAGGCCTGGAACCTGGGACTAGAGGAGAAACTATCCAGTAAAATAATAAAGAACTAAACTCATTCAGTGTCTCAGGAGACCAGTCCTACCCCTTGACTCACTTCGGCTCCTGACCTCCGTTGTGTCACGCACACATTCCTGGCCATCTTTTTCTACATCGTTAAGTTCGGATTAATTTCAAAGGGGTGCTTATCCGATGGATGTGTAGCCGGCAAGAGATGGGATGTGTAATAGGACAGTTTTGCATATAAATATATTTTTGTTAGAATAATTATTTCTTCCCAGAAATTAAATCTGGTGAAGGCTAGCAGATACAGAGAGCTCCTCCCAGGGCAGGAAGCTGGAGATAGATGACCAGCATTGTCCCCGAGAAGCAGTGGGGCTGAGGGGGGCCAGAGAAAGTCATCTCTGTGACTTTAAAACTATAGAGGAGGTTTGCAGGGCTCAGGGGGTGGAGTAGGCAAATCACACTGTGACTTTCCTGAAATTGACCATAATTCAAAAACTGTAAAAAGTCTTCTCTGATATTATTTTGCCCGGTCACATAACAGCCCCTTGATATCACCAGCTAGCAGGAGACAATGCTGGTTTAGATTTCCCCCATTAGCATGCCTATCCTTGTGTGTCTGGCACCATATGAGAAGCTCACTGTTGGGGGGTGCGCTATTTCTCCAGCTGGCTGGGCCCAAGCTCTGTCACACACATGTTACATGCACGTGTAAGGTCCAAATGTTCATGGAAGTCAATTGCTCTGAGCTTAGCTTTGACTGTATCTGGTGGCCTCCTCCTTAGTGGCCATGGCAATTCAGAAAGGATCTTAACTGTGACCCAAAGAGAGCATACCATTTATAAAATCCACATGCATCCCCAAGTGTGTGTCTCTGAGACCCCCTGCAGCTTGAAACGCACGGGCTAAATCAGATCTTTGCCTAATTACGGTGCACTCCGCGGCCAGGGACCGGTTCTCTCCTGTCGGTCCCCTCCTGGTGGCCTCGTTGCTCGGCATCTGTAAAACCCTAGCCCGGTGTCTGGTACGCTGGGCCCATGAAGGCAGTGACCGTACGGAAGCACAGCTCAGATCGATGTCCAGTGAAGTCGCTCTGAAATGCTGTTCCTAGAGAGCGCTGCATGCAGTAGGGACAACGCGTGGGGTTTTCTGTGGGGTTTTCTGTGGAATCTTGTTAGACGCTTTGGGACACCTGAGTGGTGTTTCTCAAAGTACATGCATCAGGTAAGGAAAGTTGTAGGGTCGAGAGGCCCGATCTGTACAATATGTCATGCATTTAGGCTTCCTCCTGCGTGTTCTCACCGGAAAATCATACTGTGAGCTGACATTTTCTATCAGGGAAGCCTTCTGGCTGCAAGGGACCATTTTTAATGTGTCCCTTTGAAGTCCCCATCACATAATGGCCCAGCATCTCCTTCATGTCTTCTGACCTTTTGGTGAACAGCCCGTTCCCTAATCCCCATTCCCATCGCGTCCCCTCCTGGGGGTGGCTGACTTCCCCTCCCCGAGTCCTCTCTCCTTGGGCCCAGCCTTCCCAGCCTGGATGGCCCCTCCCCCACGGGGCTGTCTGGAACGGAATGGAGGACACTTCGGGTTGTGTTTTGGTTACGGGACCTTCTGTTCAGGCACCGTTCGCTTCGGCTTCCTGACTTTCCCAAGAGAACGTCGGCTCTACCTCTGGTCAATGAGGGCAGGGTCCTTGCTCTCACCAGCTACACAGAATATCTACATTTCTGGGCTTGTCGGGGGGACACAGTAAAATCCACTGCCGCTCAGTACACAATAATTGTCAGAACTGGGTGGAGAGTAAACGGTCCATAGCAAGGATTTCCTCACAAGGATGAAGTTCTCCTGTCCCCAAGAGTCCCTGACATCTGCCCTTGGGAGACACAAGAACCACATACTTAAGGCTGAACTCTTGGGCCACCCATAGAGGTGATTTTATGATTTTTCTTTATGGCTCTTGGGCCGTATTAGAACAGCTCGCTGAAGCTGGTGTTTGTACTTTCTGGGCAATGCCGTTAAGGACGGTGTTCACTGTGTTCTGAAATATTCTTTTTATTAGGGTCCTGGGAATATTATCTTTCTGGTGTCTTTGCCAGAAATAGCTGTGACCCTTGCAAGGAATTATTTTGTTGTTGTCTTAGAGACCCAAGAAACTATTCACGTTCTCTTTGTACACTGGCTTCTAGAAAGCCCGGGTGCAATCTGTGGCCCACCTTTAGTAAATAGATAGGGTATCACAGAATGCAGTTAGGGTCCCTCGACCTCATTCTGGCTTCGTCTATTTATTTCTTATCCCCCTTTTTACCTAAATTGTATCATTTGCCATTGTACCATGTATGTCTTTTTAAATTGACTTCATTCCTTTTGGGAAATAAGTGTGAATAAATAAGTCAGACCCAGCCTGTCGCTGGTAGATACGGCAGACAGCACTTAAAGGGGAGCAGTGCTTGCTGTCTGGGGCACCAGCAAAGAGAGGCAGAAAGTGTCGGTGGGCAGGAACGGCTGCCCCCCATTGTGGCCACACTCAGGAAATGGATACGTATCCTGTGTGACAAGACATTTGGGATCTACTAGATACATTTTCAGTTCAAAACATTAATTCCTGCTGCTTTAAGTAGGCGTTCTCGTCTATCAGAACTAAGACCCTAGGACACTGTCAAAATAATTCAAAAATTATTTACTGAATGCCTTCCTGTGGCCCGCTGACTTAGATCATGAGAACACTGCGACACAAAAGATGCCAGGAGTCAGTTTCAATGGAAACAGCAGAGTGAAACAGCCAGCCCGCTCGTCATTCATTGACACGGATGGTGCAAGAGGTCACGGTGTGGGGACAGTTGGCCTCCGGTGCTCCCTTTGGAGGGGACGTGCTCTGAACCGCATGAGCCTCTCCGAGAAGACTGGGGTCCTGACTTGCCTGTGAGCAGCAAATTAGTGCACGTACGGAAGCGACTGGTCTTTTAGTTTCCTCTTCTTTTACAGTATGATCCTGTAAAAGGAACAAAAGGTGTTTCCTAAGAGAAGGTGCTGGGACCTACCTTAACTGAATGTTTATTAAAAGCCCGCAGCAGTTACGATGTCTCTGTCGATGGCGGTCCTTCATGGCGCACTGTGTCCCACCTGTCCTTTCATCGGTGTCATTCCTCATGGTGTGTGGTTTTACTTACCTCGTTCACGTGGTGGAAATCTAAACTCTGCATTGCACTCTCTGTGACACACACACACACACACACACACACACACACACACACCCCTTCCAGTTTGTTTGATGTAAGGGGAGAGAAAACCAACCCTGACATCCAGGCCCGCATAGAGAGAGAAATTGTAAAGAAATTCAGATTTGGGGGGACATGGCATTTAACCAGTTTTGCTAATCTATTCGAGGTGAAAATCCTCCTCTCTGCTTCCTCCTTGTGTAGCCTAAGAACAATCTCACTTCTTCATGGAAAGAGAGTTTCTTGCTGAAATATATGATTTGCTGGCAGCACTCCAGGGTGGTCCGTGTGCCGTTTGGTGGGACAAGACATCTCCCACCCCCAGAGTCTAGTGCCCACAGTCCCAAGGCCCGGTGGGCGGATCGGTTAGGATACCATGGTCATTGCTCACTCTGGAAGGCCCAGAGTGTGCAGTTGGACTTACTCACTGTTTATAGTTCATGGATGTATTTATATACATCTCTACCAGTTTTATATTGCAGATGAGCTAAGAGATCCTGGAAATGTTTTTAAAAAGAGCGTTTTCAGCCAAGACCCAAAAGCAGTTAAGTCTTGGGGAAAGACAAACGGGGTCACAAGATCTGGGATCAGCTCTTCACCATTATACTTTGTGTTACACAACCTGCTTCGTCCTCCTTCCTGGTCAACTCCCATCTCATTGCCCATTTTCCTAACCATTCCGTGAGTACGTTATTATTTGAATGTTGTAGTTTTCCATCTTTGACCCATTATGACCATCTGTAGAGAAGCTTAGTACTGACACTGGCTTTATCTGCCACGTGCGTAATGTCATCTGCTGAGCATTTATTTTCTCAATACTGTGCATACAGTGATCGGGATTCACATCTCTTTCATTTATTCATTATTCAGTCATTCAGGCATCTCACCTGGTGAGATGTTAGTACCCACTAAGTACCAGGCACTGTGGGGTCTTGGAAAAAGTGAATGGTATGGAAATGGATGTAGGGAGAATTCACATGTTTGAATTGTCTCAGGAGACATGGCGAAGGATCCAGAGAGTTACCCTTTCAGCCATGACTGACTAACAGGTCCTGGATTATCCTTCTTGCCATAAACAATTATAAAACTGGGGAAAAAATATATATACAGTCAACTGAGAGAAAGAAGACACAAAGAAATCTCCCTAACATTACCCTTGCTCTCTTCCTGGAGACCCTTTCTTATGTGTAGAAGGGGGAGGCAGCATCCAAACAGAATACAAGTTCTCGGACTGAGCTAGCGAGGCAGAATCCGAGTTCTGGACCGCTAATAAAGCTGGACTTTGTGGGTCAGAGTAGTGAATAGGAGCAAATTTCACAGAGAAGGTCCTGTAGAGATCTGTACAGGGACCCTCGTTAGTGATTGGATAAATGTTCACCTGCTAAATGTTGGAGGCAAGTCGTGGCAGAGAATAGTAACTGGAGAGGTGTGAGCTCACTGGAGGTGTGAGCTCACTGGAGGATATGGAGGTCGAACAGAGCCGAGGTGTAGCACTTCCAGTCATGCAGTGGAGAAACCTTGTCGAACATCCCAGGAATTCAACCGAGACCCTGGAAAGACCAAGCTGTAGGAGTAGAGATATCGTTGTGCTAGAGGTCTACTCTAGACACTCTCAAGATTAAGTAGTTTCAGAAGAATCAAGCCAATGTGCAAACAAACTAATGACTTAACAGAACATAACAGAAAAGTCCAGACTGTCAACACTAGAGCATCAACAGTATCCAGCGTGTAATATAAGTTTCTAGATATGAAAAGAAGCCGAAAAAAGTGATCCCAGGAAAAGAAAGCAATAAATAGAAACACAGCCAAAGATGTTGAAGGGAAAAGAAAACAAGTTGCAAAGAGTTATTAATATGCAAAGAGTAATTAATATTAGGAGGTTAGAGGAAAAATGATCATAACGAATAATCTGATGGAGACTACCAGCAGGAAAAAAGAGAAATTCTAAAAGTGAATAAAATGCAATGTCTGAGGTGAAACATTTAGAGGATAGAAGAAAAGATCAGTGGACTTGAAGACAAGGCAATAGAAACTATTCAAACTGATGCAAATAATAAAAAGTTTAAAGAAAAGAAACAGAAACCAGCGATCTGTGTGACAATAGCAAGCGTTCCGACATACGTGTAAAAAATATAATAAAGTCATATTTTTAAATGCCTCAGAAGTGTTGCCTGCACTAACTGCCCTTGCTTTTTTCTCTCCCACCGTTTTGAGTTCGCTCAAGTGGCCATCCCCTCCCCCACCCATCATGACACCGAAACCTCTTGCAAAGATTATCGTTTGCCTCCGTATTGTCAAATCTAACAGTTAATTCCTCTTGTAATTTGACCTCTAAGCATCATTTAGCATAGCTGATGTTCCTTCTTCCTTGAAACTCTTTATTTTCTTTGTTAACTTGCTTTTACTATGTTCTGGTTTTCTTCTGACCTCACAGGCCACTTCTATTCAGTCATTTTGTTGGTAGCACCTCACGCTCCCAGCCTCTGAATGGAATGCTCAGAGCTCAGCTCTCAGACCTCTCCCCTCTCCGCAGGTTATTTTAAACAGCCCCTCTTTCCTGATAATTCTCTCAGATGTTATGAATCTCTGCCAGAACCTTTCTCTTGAACTCCGGATTTCTTCATCTGACTGTCTGCCCACATCTCCGTTTTGATTAGTAGTGAACAGCTAAAACTTCACATAGACAAAAGAAAATTCCCTGTCTTTCCGTCTGCCCACCCAGAGGCCGCTCCCCCTACCCGACCCCCGCAATCTTACCTCTTCTGTGAAGCATAATTTCACTTTTCACCTTGCTCAGGCCAGAACCTCTCACACCATTCTTTGTCTATCTTTCCAACATCTCATATCCAAATTGTTTCGCAAATCCTATCAGGCTACCTTCAGAGAGATCCAGAACCCAATCACTTCTCCCTGCCTCCCCCAGTGGCCTTTGTCCAAATCACCGCTGTCTCATCTGTGTTAGCTAGCCGCCTCCCTGATGCCATGGCTCCCACCCCTCATTCCTCTCCAGCCCATTCTCTGAACAGCAGCCAGCATGATCTCCTCCGACAGAAATCAGACTCTGTTTCTCCTAAGCTAAAAACATCCAAGGGCTTCTCAACCCGTTCGGCGTAGGATCTTTCTCTTTTCCTACTTCTGGTTCATACATACGATCAACTGAAGTGTTTGTTAAATGCGCTACTAGATATTCACAAACCGTGTGGCTGGTTTTTTGAAACTAGATGTGGGCTACTTCATGTATTCTATTAACTTTCAGGAGGTCACTTTCAGTCCTCCCTCCCATCTGCAGAGATAATTTTAGGTCCCTTCTCTGCCTTGCGGGTGGTAGCAGGAACCATGTCATGGGCATACTGTGTGTGCTTCCCTTCAAATCATTGACAGAGATGTTGAGGAAGATAGGATGTCTCTTTTTCAGACGTGGTTGACACCCATAATCGTCTCCTGTTTTTGGAATGAACTCCTTTGGTAGTGTACCTGGGGCCCCCCACATGCCGCCCTCAGTCACGCAAGGTGAGGTGACTTTCGAGGCTGGGTAGCATGTGTGGTGTGCCTGCAGAGTTGGGCAATGGAGTTCTTCCAGGGAAAGCAGCAAGGAGGAAGCCTTCCTTCCTGAAAATTCTTGAGCAGGCTCTTACTCACTCTCAGACATCTCCACCTGCCACCTTTACGTAACCTCTTACGTGCTCAGCTGCGACCTGAGCGTTTCTGGAAAGGGGAACTCAAGGACATAACCATCCCACATTTCAACCATCGATGTCTTTCTTGAGCACCATGAAACCTGTCTCCTCTAACACACACACAAAATGGGGAGGAGATGGCCATCAGAATGAGTACGAACGAAGAAAAGAATTAATGATGATGAGCTTTGTGACTCATGTGGGAATTAAAGAATTAAACACTGATTCCCAGACTTTCTCCAGCATCTTCCCCTCTAACGGAGGCCAAGGGGAAAATCCATTCTGAACCAAGGTGACCCAATGACTCCTTGTGTAACTTCTACCCTGTCTGTCCTCTGCTAGGAACCTACTGCCAGCAGAGGGAGGTCGAGGCCATCATGGAAGGCGACGAGGAGGACAGAGGCTGCTGTTGCTGCCAGCCCGGCCACCTGCCACACCTGCTGTCCTGCAATGCCGCCTTTCACCTCCGCTGGCTCACCTGGGAGATCACACGGACTCAGTACATCCTGGAGGGCTACAGCATCATAGACAACAACGCAGCCACCATGCTGCAGGTGTTTGACCTCCGGAGGATCCTCATTCGCTACTACGTCAAGGTATTGCTGCCCTGGGCCCCAGACACTTGTCTGAGTGATAGTTCTGGGCTGGGTCAAGGGGCGCCTGAGATGTTTTACAAAAAGCTGGATTCTGAAGCTTCCCCTTATCTTCTGAATCGGAGCCCCCGCTAGGTTTGGGAACCACTGGTTTTGCGACAAATCCTCTAGGGCTTTGGTTTTTGCTTGGGGTTCATGGCCTGAGTCACTTTCTAAGTCTGGACACTCACAGGCAGTTCCTTTTCTTACCCGGATCTGTTTCGTCCCTTCTAACCCAGCCGAGTCCTGGTGAGGGAGGAGATTGTAAATGGCAGCGTCCAGACATCACCAGGCCTCCGTGGTTATGTGTCCTAAGTATTGATTTAGATGCTCAGCCATTTCCACTCTAGAACCAGAATGGTTTTTTAAGCTTAATAGGAAAACCCCAAAAGCAGAGTGAAATGGTCCAGTTAGGATTAGTTAGGATTAGCTCAGTATCCACATCTGCGCCACCCCTCCAACCTCAGAAAATATCCCTGTTTGCAGCTGAGTCTCCCAGAGAACGAGTGTGAGCTTCGAGCGAGGGTGCAGAGGGCCAGGGGGGCGACGGCGTTTACCAAAGGAGGAGGGACAGGTAACGGCAGCCAAGGCCGAGGAGGTCTTTGCATTGGCTCCTGCTCTGTGGGAGCACTTTGCCTGGCGGGAGCCCTGGAGCCTGGCCTCGGAGGGGCCCACATCTTAATGCCTTTTCCCGTGGGGACACTCATCCGTCTGCGATCCCAGACGCCCGCCCGCTGAGGCTGAAAGAGGGGGTCCGGCAGAGATGAGGAAATGCGAAACAGAAAGAGAACACAGAGGCCTGGAGCTTCAGGGGTTTCCACCAACTGGAAAAGAAGACGTTTAGAGACTTGGAATAGCTACTTAGGAGGGTCCCACGTGTGCACCAGTACCGCAAAAGTTTACAGGAAATTGAAGACAGGTTGCAGAAAGAAGGTTATGTAACTCGTTAATTATCACATCCCCAGGCAGTTGCAATGAGAAATGTTCGTGACACGCTCTCCTGCACAGACTCTGTAAGACAGGGTCAGTGGCTCGTGGTCACCACCTTGATGCACAAGTTTCCATCCTACCTCACCCAAACTGTCGGTGTTTCACCCAGCCTTATATACGCTGGGGGAGATTTGGAAAGCAGGTCGGGGAGCGGTGAGCTCCTGCCTCCTGACCCCACAGTTCGCTCCCTCGGCCTTATGAACTAGGCTGCAAGAAGTTTTCTTTCAGAGCCAATCCTGGATTTGGCAGTGGGTCGTGAAAGAGCCGTGGTACGCTCCTGTAAGAAGTCTGTCTGTCTCACACGTGAACGGGGAAGGGGGTGGCAGCTCTGTGCCGGGAAGTCCTAGGCACCCGTGTTCCTTCTGCCGCCCGCTGCACCACTTTGGAAACTTTGTGTTCCCAGATGGAAGCTTAAAAGGATGGAAAGGAAATCCACAGGCATGCACCTGTGGTCCCCGAGAAAGGCTCCTGGCAGCTGCCACAGCATGTCCCTGTTGTATCCAGAAGCTTGTCCTGTCCATGTCAGCTGAGCCGGGTGGGGAATGTGCATTCTGGGAAGCCTGGAACTCAGACAGAAACCATCCAGAGCCCCCGTGTGGTTTGCGGTGGTTTCCACTCCGCCCCATCCCCCCACCCCCTGCCTTTGCACACACATTCCCTGTGGTCCCTGCCCCCACCCCGCCAGATGTCCTCCAGCTCCCCCCACCACCCCCCTGCACACAAGCTCCCCTGGGGTCGTGTGGACGTTCACCTCGCCTTGCTCTGAAATCTCTCCTACTTTACCCTTTAGCAGCTCCCTCAGCAGAGGAGCCGCACGCGCCCGACTTCTCTCTGGGTCCCCGGGATTCAGTGTAATGACTTGCATAGGGCGGTGTCCAGGGCATTTTTTTGGACTGAATGAACAAAGGTAATGTGGGTCCTGGGTCTGGGCCACACCGGTCTATGCGGACGGGATTCAGATGTTGGTGAGAGTCTGAGCGACCTGCTGTAGGTCTTCATGTTGAGAATGGGGTTCGCTACTGAGCCACATCTCTGTGAACTGGGACCCCCCCGTAGATGGCCTTCCCATGAGCCAGGCATGTGGGCGGCCACACAGCAAGTCACCAAGAGTGAGGGAGAGGGAAGGAGATACCTTTTCTGGGTTTACCCTCTTGGCTTTTCCAGAGGCCTTGGGGGCACCCCCCGGGGCCTGCTTCATAATGCATCCCTTCCGTGCACTAGTAAGTGAATCGATACTCACTTCCCTCTTCTCCTAACTCCAAGAAACATGTCTCCCAATTCCTTGTATGTTTTTTTTTTTTAAAGATTTTAAGATTTTATTTATTTACTTGACAGAGAGAAAGAGATCACAAGTAGGCAGAGAGGCAGGTGGGGTGGGGGGGAAGCAGGCTCCCCGCTGAGCAGAGAGCCCGATGTGGGACTTGATCCCTAGACTCTGAGATCATGACCTGAGCCGAAGGCAGCGGCTTAACCCACTGAGCCACCCAGGCGCCCTCCTGTATGTTTTCTAAAATGGCAATTTGCAGTCTGAGAAACAAGTCCAGGATAACATGCAAACGGCGAGGCTGAAGGAGCCCCGGCCACCCATGGAATCTTCCAGGTAGTATTTAGTTTGTGGGAGAACAATGTCCTTAACTCTGTTTTCCAGAAAAGGGGGCTGATGCCAACATGAGAGTTTCAGGGGAGTAGGAGAGGCGCACAGGGCGATGGTGCCTTCCCTGGTGGGGTCTCCTCACGAGCCGGGGGCAGCCCTGTGGCATCCCACTCCCCGAATACGCCGCTAATTACGGATTTGCACGTCCTGCCCCGAAATTCCGATTCCCTGGGCCTGGGGAGGGGCCCTAGCACCTGTATTTTTAAATTACTCTCCTAAGCGATTTAATACACAGTGAGGCTTGGGAGCGACTACAGACATACTTGTGCTCCATAGAAACAGATTTCTCTTAAATTCCGAATCGGTGCTCAGGAGGGGCTGAGACTTGGGGGCAGATGGGGCCTCCTGGCGCGTCCTGTTTAATTCATGTCACCACCGACGGGACTGTTCCTGTGAGGCTTTCTCTAAATACGGCACTCAGGGCTTGCCCGCCCTTTGGTGAGGGGTAGCTCAGAACCTGGGCTTATCCCCGCTGTGGAGTTAGTTAAAGAAAGTGTCAGGAGTGCCGAGCGGCAGGAGAAGTAGCATTTTAGGGTAAAAACTAATGAGTGTTTTCTTCTATAGCCTTGGTTACGTGGTGAACAAAATGGCCTTTGTCATGCTGGGCTGCTTCAAGTTTCAAGAGCTCAGTTTCTTTCTTTGTGTCATGACTATTATTATTTTTATTGGGCAGGCAAATCAAGAAGGAAGAAAAGCTTGGAATCATTCCATTACACAAAAGGATTTTTTTTTTAAATCTCCTAATAAACTGGGTCAGTTCCGCCACCCTCTATGAATATATTTGAAATCATTTCCTTCCTGATGACTGGAGGTTTTCCCTGGTGCCTCCTCCGCCTCCCCTCGGTTTATTAGTGTTCAAGACCCTTTTCGCAGTCAAGAAATCAGCTTTCCACAAGGGCTGGGTTTTCCCACTGCCGTTGTTCCCGTCCAGGCCTTTCAGAAAGGAGAGGGGCTTATCGCTTGCCTTGCAGAATGGGGAGCGTGAAACCCGGACCCGTGGGGCTTCCTGCCAGGGCCCCTCTCCTAGAATGTGCACAGGGCAGTGGTCTGATAGAACAGGTCGATCTACAATTAAAATGAGGAGCCAGGAGAATCCCTGCTGGAGGACAGATACGGTGAACGCATTCAGAAGAGGTCTCGCTTTCAACATGGATCAGGTTCCTTGTCATCGACTCATTTTCCGCGTCCTCACTTATCAGGTTTACTTAGTGCTGTACCCATTTCATCCTGACAGATTCTGAAGGATTCCACACTGTTCACTGACTCTGTCTCCCTCACGGAATTTCTGCCTATGTCAAGTGGAAGTGGGGCATGGTTTGCAAGGATTGGGCGTGTTCTGTGTTCTCTGGGAGAGAGGAATCGATTCTCCTCATGCACTGGTGGGGGGAGGGGAGGGGGCCCGGGGCGGAGGAGGGGGGAGCCGAGCTGCGGGGTGTGCTGGGAAGTCGACACTGCAAGATTTTGCCAGACCTGGGGGAGGAAGTCTTAGCCTCTGGGATTCGAAGTCCTCGTTCACTATTCTGACTTCATCGGCCGAGGTGTGATTTCCATTCCTTCCCTAGAAGTGGATGAAAAGGTAAACGTCCTTTGAGTTTTGTTTGTTGTTCCTGTCTGGTACATGGATTAGGACATACTGGGAAAAACTAGACCAGATGTTTCTAGAGCCAGATGTTCACGCAGAACCAGTTTCTTCGTGGCCTTTGTCACTGTTGGCAGAGACACCGTGCCTCTGGCCACGGTCACGGGTCCCCTCCTGCTTGTATCTTTGGGTCAACTGCTTCCACTGCCTGCCTCCTACGAGCTCTAAATTATCCTGCCAGCAAGTAGATTGACTCGAGAACCGTAGACTCAGCTGTCTCCTGGCCCCTGATTCATCCATGGCCTCGGCGCTGCTCCAGACCGCTACGGCCTCCCTGCGCCTCAGCTCCTGGGGGGTAAGGCAGAGACGCCAGGCCTCGCGCTGAGTCCTTTGTGCGTACTCGCTCATTTTAAGCCTCAAAATAATGAAGAGACGGGGCTTCGCTAGAGCGTCTGTCCTTCCCACCTCCCACTCTCAGCTTCCTGGGCCTCTACCTCCTTCCCTCCCTCTCTGTCCCTCTTTCCTTACACTGAAGGGACTTCTCCAGGCCAGCAGGGTTGTCCTGGGCGCAGTGCTGCAGGAATGGGATAGTGAGAACCGCAGATGTCATTTGGGGTCCCCTGTTCTCCCCATTTGGGGTCGGGTGGGCTGTGAAGCCTAGTAGGGAATATGCCGCAGAGGAAGGCCACACGTCATGAGCCATGGGTTGACCTTCCCAGAGTCCAGGCTGCCGGCAGTCCCAACAGCCAAGAACGTCTGAGTCAGGCCTTTGCGGTGGTTTGGCCCTAATCCGGGAACCATGTGTGTCTGTCCCCTCACCTGCTCAGACTCCTCAGACCCTGAGACCAGACCCTCCTTAGCAACCTCCAAGCTTGGTTCTCCAGATTCCACATCCCAGCCCAGGCGAGGGAAGAGCAGGCGAAAGGGCAGGAGGCTGCCCAGAAGCGTCCGCCCACTGTGGTCACAGGTGACAGTCCCCATGCCCAGGCCAGGCTGTGTGCACTCCTATCTGTCGTCTCCCTTCGGAGGAATGTGTGTCTACAATCAGAGAAGGCCATTGACTAAGGGTTTGGGGCCACGAGAGCGTGCCACACTGCCTCCTGGCACCAAGCGCCCCCTCTCCCTGATGCTGGTGATTCCCAGGTGAGATGTGAGCCAGGCCCGGGGTGGGGGGGTAGGGGGCTGCTCGGGGAGGGGAGCCCAGCCTCAGTGGTGTGAGCACCACGTCCGTTCGCCCGTGGTAATAAAGCACAGAGAAGATTGCAGGGAAGCTATGCTCCCACCCACGCAGATGCGCCTGTACCAGAGCTGGAGTTTCACGTTCTCTGCTGTGCTTGAACCTCTCCTGGCCCGGAGCTAGCCTTTCTGAAGGATGAATTCATTCACGAGCTACAAGATGGCTTTCGATAAATCTGTGACTCAGAAGGAGAAGGCCCGAGGGTGGCATTTTCACCAGTTGGGATTCCCAAGTGGCGTGTCTGATGGAGGGGAAAACACGGGTTATTTTGGAAGGCATCGCAGATGTCCACGGTCTGGGCACTCGGGGTTACATACGCATGTGTGTTTCGACAGTGCCTCGTCATAAGTACTTTCCATAAGAACTTTGGTGTTTTTGTTCATTGAACACTCCTGGGCTGGGGTCCTGGAAGAGGGTTTGCCCCCATCTCTTTCGGCCGGATCAGACACGCTGGGCATCCACGGAAGCCTGCAGTAACCCAAGGGCCCTTTTGTGTGTCTCTCTCAGAAAGGATCAGGCTGGCTGTTATTCTTCTTCACCCCGGAACTTCTGTTCTGGCACATTCCGTTAGTGTTCTGTTCTCACTTCCCTCATCCCTGTGGTGACCCGTAAGAGAGGACATTTTAGAATGTCTCAGGTGAGTTCTACACATTACATCTAGCAGGAAAGGGGTGCCTACGTGGCTCAGTCGATTAAGCCTCTGCCTTCAGCTCAGGTCGTGATGCCGGGGTCCTGGGAACGAGCCCCAAGCCTGGCTCCCTGCTCATCCAGAAGTCTGTTTCTCCCTCTCCCTCTGCCCCTCCCCCCACTCATCCTTGCTTGAGCTCTCTCTCTCTCTCTCTCTCAAATAAATGAATAAAAAATCTTTACAAAAAAGCTAGCAGGAAACACAGTGACACCACATGTCAATCCCTGACACTGACTTTATGAGATATAATAAATAAAGAGTCGTTCTGTCTTTAGAATGGCTAGAAGGGCTCATAATCTTGCTTTCTCTCCGCAGAGCATAATCTACTATATGGTAACATCCCCCAAACTTCTCTCCTGGATCAAAAACGAATCCCTTCTGAAGTCCTTGCAGCCTTTTGCCAAGTGGCACTACATTGAGCGTGACCTTGCCATGTTCAACATTAATGTGGATGATGACTACGTCCCGTGTCTCCAGGGGATAACCCGCGCCAGCTACTGCAACGTTTATCTAGAATGGATTCAGTACTGTGCACAGAAGAGACAGGAGGTGGGTCAGGGAAGTGGGGCTGGAGACGTTGGTTTAAATTTGAAACACGAGGAGCATTTTATAAAGTCCATATCCTGCTTAGTCAGTATGGTAGACAATGATCAAATAGAGCAGCGAGAACACTGGTATTTATAAGTGTTTGTTTAACACGTAAGCAGAATTTTAAAGGAAGAATCCATATACCCTGTCTCCAGCGAAGGAGCCTTGAAAGGCATATTTCCCTCTATACTGTGCTCAGGGTTAGTGCAATTTTAAGCCTTTGGTGTGGCTTTGAAGCTCTGGAAACCTCTTTGTGTAGAGCTGCTTTTTGAGGTTTCCATATAAAAAGGATTATCTGTGCCAAAATGCGGGGTATTGAATCGTGGACTGGGGAACCAATCTGTTTAGCAATCAAGATGGTCCAACCCACTCCCGCAGTTGGGTCTCATGGCATTATTGGTCCCATGCTGAGGACACTTGGAGATGAACTCAGCCTCTTAGGAATGAAACCAAGGACAATGACAGCTTCTCAAAAGTAGCTCCCTCATTTCAATTTTTTCCCTGTCCAACCACAAGAGAGAGTGTTTCAGGAATCAGAGAGTTCCCCCATCCCTGGGTCATGCTACGGGACCAAGTGACCCCAATGGCTGACTTACAAAGCCCCCTGAGATATGACTGTGTTGCTGCAGATGGAATCCCTGGAAAAGTTGAATTAACATCCTTGCCCTTCCAGCCCTCCAAGAACCTGGACAGTGATGAGGACTCCGCTTTAGTGACCCTGTCCTTTGCCCTGTGCATCCTGGGGAGGAGAGCTCTGGGAACGGCCGCCCACAATATGGCTCTCAGGTACGTGAGAAAACTGTTTGTACAGGCACCAAGATTTTATATTTTTGTCAGTTGTTTTCTTTATTTTAAAGTTGGACTATTTATGTAGCTAGTTCTTGCCATAATAAATTGTGCTGGGCCCATAAGGAGGCTTTGGGTCACTGTGACCTTTGGGAGCTCTACATTTGAAAATGGCATGAATACAGAACAGCTAAATCCCCAGGATTCTAGGCACAGGAACTTCTGTGTCACAGGGGTCCTGGTGGGTTTGCTGGAAAGATGAAATGAAACCATTTATTACAACTACCTAGCCTGGTCTCTAGCAAAATGAATGCTTAATAAAGGTCTGTTCCCAGGGCTCCTGGGTGGCTCCATCGGTTAAGCGTCCAACTCTTGCTTTTGGCTCAGGTTGTGATCTCAGGGTCATGAGATCGAGCCCCGCACCAGGCTCTACACTCAGCATGGAGTCTACTGGAGATGGTCTCTCCCTCTCCCTCTGCGTCCCCCGCCCCCAAGCTTGCACTTACACACCCTCTCTCTCTCAAATAAACAAATCTTAAAAAAAATAAAGTTTCATTCCCTTTTCCTGTTTTTCCACACAAAAGAAAAGCAGCACGTCTGTACTCTAGTCTAGACTACCCTTCCCTGTCTCTGTGGGACTTTGATTAATTGGATGTCCCTTCAGCTGGTTTTTCAAGCTCTCTTTCTACCAGATCTTCCTGTCCTGTATGTAAATAGCTCAAGTTTCTCTCCTTTTTCAAACAGTTGAGCTATAATTGACGTATAACTTTGTATTACTTTCATAATGATTCAGTATTTGTATATATTACAAAACAATCGCCTCCATAAGTCTAGTTAATGTGCATCCCCATATGTATTTTTATTATGTTACAAACTTTTTATCTTGTGGTGGAATTTTTAGGATCTACTCTCTTAGCACCTTGCAAGTATGCAATACAGTATCGTTAACTAGAGTCACATGTCTTACATTACATCCCATGACTTATTTATCTATGACTGGAAGTTGGTGACTTTTGTCCCCTCACCCATTTCGTATGTCCCCCACCCCCACCCCAGCACCCACTAGTCTGTTCTCTGTATCTATGAGCTTGGTTTTTTTCCTCATTTTGTTTTTTAGATTCTGTGTATGTAAGATCACACGGTATTTGCCTTCCTCTGACTGACTTCACTTAACATAATGCTCTCAAGGTCCATCCATGTTGTCAGAAATGGTAGGATTTCCTTCTTCTTATGGATGAATAAGATTTTCAAGCTTCTCTTCTTAAAGAACAAAAACAAGGTTAAATTCTCTCCTGCCTTTTTCACCCTTCACCCTCTGTCACCCGGTCTTCTCTTGCATTCATGCACAAGCTCTGGAAATTTCCGTCACCAATGACACTGAGCTCTGTGGCCCCCACCACCCCACTGCCACTTGCCCTTCCCCGTGAAGCTGCTGTTGTGAGATGAGGTTCTCATACCCCGGATCATGGGCCATTTCAGACTTCTCCTTTGGCACTTAGCACCAGGGGCCAAGTGTTCTAGATTCCTCTTGTCTGTCAGGATCACCTCGATGGCTGCACATTAACATCTCCTGGGGGGGGGGGGGGCTTCTAAATATTTAAACAGTAGCCCAGGCCCTCCCCTAGTCCAGACCAGTGACATCAGAACCCTGCGGGGAGGGGGCAAGCATGACGATTACCCACGCCCCCCCTCCAAGTGATGTCAGTGTGTGGCCAAGGCTGAGCATCATAGAGACCCGGGGAGCTCGAAATCAGTTCCACGTAGGCTCCCCTCACTGGTTTCTCGTCTGCTTTGCACTTTCTTCAGGATTTCTGTATCATGTCCTTGACACCAGGCCCTTTGGGACTCAACTGAAGTGCGCATGGTTAGGCCGGATTATAAGCTTCTGAAGGGCAGAACCCCTTCACATTTTGGCTTAACAACCTTCGCAAGCCCTGGGCGTCTGATCAGTGAGCCCCGGCAGCCTCGCTGACCCTTCCCCAGTGGGGGCGGCGGGCTTCAGCCGTTACTGGTCGTGCATCCGTCAGGGGTGCAGTGGTGTGGCTGGCGCATCTCCTCCTTTCTCCCTCGAGGCCGTGGCCTTGAATGCCTCCGAGGAGAAGGTCAGCACCTAGGATGTCAGAACGTGTGACTCTTTCATCGCCCACGTCTCTGAATTTTCCGGTTTTCTTCAAGGTGAGAAATGCTCAGTGACTTACGCATGTGAGTGCTCAGTGAAGCCCTGTCCTAGGAAGCACTCCGGGGAGGAGCTCACGGGCTTCTCCTGCTGCACTCAGCCTCCAGCTAGGCCCTGGCGGTGCTCTCTGCGGTCCGTCATCCGGGGCCTCATTTGATGACGGGAAGCTCAGCAGGAGGCTCCAGGGCAGGCGTTGCAGAAACAGGATCATGTGGCTGCAGCAGGAGCCCCTTATGAAACTGTAGGGGGGAACTGTAAGGCGGGAACACGGTTGGGGAAGGGTTTCGGAGATTTCTGGAATCTTCCGGAGACTTCTGGAGTTTTCAGATAGTCCTAGCATCCAGGCAGGCGGTGTTTTGTTTGATCCATCTGAAGCTGGTTTAAAAAAAAAATAAATAAGTTCCAAATTTTCTGTACAAATTGCAGATAAGATGCTTCAAGGATTTGTTCTTTCAGTTCCCACCTGAGCACTGTTTGCAAAGACCTCTTCTCTCTTGCTCCTTGAGGAACTTGTTCCGTCATTCCTGATCTGGGGGTTTCTTGCCGGGTGGGCTTTATTTGTTTTTTTTCTTGATTAAGCACCAGGTTCACCAGCTGCTTTTTTAAACCTCACATTGATGGGATTTTCTTTGTCTCAAGCAGTTTCTCATACTCCGTGTCAGCTCTGCTTGTTCCAAACATAGTGATGAGATAAATCTGGGAATAATATTCTCGGTGCTCTGGGGAAAGCTCTGATTATCTGGGACTGATTCCCTTTACTGAGTGGTCCCATAGCACAGCAAAGTCCGACAGCGTGCTTCCATGTCAGCCGTGGACTAATGAAGATAACAGATTTTACAGACCGGCCTGGCCCAGTGGTTCAGGGGCCTGACACCCATGGAGTTCTGACTTGGTTGTGTCGTGGGGCAGAGGAGGGATGCAGTGTGACGGGAGGTGGGACGGAGCGCGACAGCACCCCGGCTCTACTTTAGCCAAACAGCTGTGCTCTACATTTTATATGCTAGAGTTCAATAAATGGTTTTGCTTGCAAAAAAAAAAAAAAAAAAAAATCCATAGTTCAAAAAATGTTTTAATGTAATTTTTATAGATACAGTTAAATGGCTCTCCAAAAAAGCTGCCCCAATTTATAGTCTAACCAAGAGTGTTTTGCCATATCCTTACTAATGCTAGAGATTCAGTCTTTAATTTTTTAGTCTCATGAGTGAAAAATTATCTCATTCTCGTTTGAATTTGCATTTCTATTATTAATAGCGAGGGTAAAGATCATTTTACATATTTATTGGCCACATATTTTTTCTGTGAATTGCCTGCCTATTTATGTGCGTTACCCATTTTTATTAGGCCCTTACTGATTTTTAGGAGGTATTCTCATCTTATGATCTTAATATGTGTTAAAAATATTTTCCATCAAGGTACACTTGTCTTCTATCTACTACCCCTTTTAAAAAATTTTAATTTCTAAATTTTGTGTCTTTCTTAGAAGTGTTTTTCTTTCAGCTCCAGGACATAAAAATAATAGCCCCTATTTTCCTCTGATAATTCTACACTTTTACTTCTTTCCGTTTAGTTTTTGAGTCCTATTGGGTCTTGGGATTTGATTATAATCTACTTATTAGGTAATTACCTACATTGTTATATTTTCATGGAGTCTAGCAGAGGACACGAGACACGCGGGTCAGAGACAAAGGACTTTATTTCTCATAAATAGGGGCAGCATAAGATTCAGAGTGTTTGGTTCTCTTCCCCTGGTCCCTAAGACCCACAGAGCACCATTTTCCATGACAGGAGAAGAGCACTTAGCTCAAGGAACCAGCCATTTTGTAGCAGAAAGAGATGCCATTTCATCCCTCAAGGATTCTCACTGCAAACCTGGCCCTGGGCAATGGCCTGGATCTTGCATTCTGGGCAAAGCAGAAGGATCTGTTGGAGAAGGAGCCCACTAGACTACCAGCTTCTAACAAATCAAATAGAATGTATTTTCATACATGATGGGAGATAGGGATCCATTTTCCCCCCCAAGAGGATAGCTAATAGTCCAATAGTTTTGCTAAGTAGCTCATTAATGATTCAGTCAGTGAGTTAAAAACACTAATTTGAAATACCACTTTTGCCATAGTCTACATTCCCATTCATAGGGGGTACGCTTCTGGATTTGCAGGTCTGTTAAAGTGATCAATCTATCTGTCTTATAACAATAACTTACTGTTTGGTTTCCTAGGGTGATAACATTGTTTTGATATCTGAGAAGTCTAGTCCCCCTGTTTTTGCTTTTTCCTTGTTTTGTGGTGGGACCCCTTCTTGCTCATGTTCTCCTCAGGTGAAATTTAGAGTCACATTTTATAAAAAGCTCTGTTGGCTTTTTGATCGAGACTGTATTGAATTTGCTGCTTGAGAAAAACACAAATGTCATTCAGGGACACGGTGCATCTTTGCGATCATTCCATTTTTTTAACGTCTTTCAGTAAATTTTTACCATTTTTTTTGAGATTTTTTCATCTCTGAATGGGTTATTTCTGGATATTTTGTAAGTTTACTTTGATTGGGCATAGAATTTTTCTTTCCTGTCACATTTTTAATTGGTTACTGCTGGCATATGGGAAGGTCATTTCTTTTTTTATTTTCTCTCATTTGGGACACGCCTATGAACTCTGTTATAAACATGATATTACAATTAATTCTCTTTGATTTTCTGGTGGGAAGACATTTTTGCAGATAATGATGGTTATGGCTTTTTTTTCTCCCTGATACTTATCTTCAGTTCTTTTTCTTATTACTTAGGCTATGACCTCCAGGGCAGTGTTGGAAATGGGCATTGTGTTTGTTTCCTATTACTTCGGGAACTAATTACCGCAAACTTAGTGGGTTAAAGCAACAAAAATTAATTATCTTACAGTTTAGGAGGTCAGAAGTCCAAAGTGGGGTTCACTAGGCTAACATCAGGGTATCTGTTGGGCAGCGTACCTTCTAGAGGCTCTGAGGAAGGGCCCATGCCCTGTCCTAAAGGCTGCCTCTTATTCCATCTTTCCAGCCAGCAGGACAACATCTTCTGATTTCTGTCTGACTCAAACTCAACTTCTCCTGCTTCCTTCTTTCCCTTACAAGGATCCTTATGAGTATATCGGGCCTGCCCAGATAGTCCAGGATAATCTCCCCATCTCAAAATTCTTAATCACATCTGCAAAACTCCTTCTGCTGTTTAAGGTAACATGATCACAGGTTCCAGGGATTAGGATACAGATACCTTTGGGGGCCCCTTATTCTGTTACCACAGCATCCTTGCCTTAATCCATGTATTACAGGGAATAAGAGTAACACTTTAGCATTAAAAAGTAAGGTTTGTTTTAGGTTTGTAATAGACATTTTATCAAGTTGGGGAGTTTCCTCCCCTTCCTAGATTGCTAAATCAAACTTTTATCAGGAAAGGATGTTAAATTATTTTAAAATGTGGGAGCATACATTCAAACGATATTCTTCTCCTTAAATCTATTAATGTAATGAGTTGCATTAATGGGATTCTTCATTCCTGAAATCGCCTTACAATTCCGAGATAACCTCTATTTGGTCATGTTATATTATTCTTTTTATACAGTGATGAATTCAACTTGCTAATTTTTTTTGAATGGGGGAGGGGGAAGAGTGCAGAGGGAGAGAGAGAATCCTTTTTTTTTTTTTTTTTTTTAAAATTTTTTTTTTTTTTTTTAAACACACAGAGAACAAATAGGGAGAGAGGCGGGGGGGGGGGGGGGGGGGGGGAGGCAGGCTCCCTGCTGAGCAGAAAGCCCGATGTGGAGCTCAATCCCAGGACCCTGAGATCATGACCTGAGCCGAAGGCAGAGGCTTTAAGCCACTGAGCCACCCAGGCGCCCCGAGAGAGAGAATCTTAAGCAGGCTCCAACACCCAGCACAAATCCCGCTGTGGGGTTTGATCTCACCACCACGAGATCATGAAATCAAGAGTCAAAAAGATTCTTAACCGACTGAACCACCCAGGTGCCCCACAACTTGCTAATATTTTATTTAGTGTAGTTACCTCTGTGTTCAAAGGATGTGTGGCCCGTGACCTGTGTGTGTGTGTGTGTGTGTGTGTGTGCGTGTGCATGTGTGCAATCTACCATTATGTCATTTTAAGATCAGGAATACGCCCTTAGCTGTACTTGATGAAGCCTCACAGGTCATTCTCACATATTTTAGTGTTAAAGAGTTAACAGAGGATTTTCAAACTCTGACTCCCCAGAGGGGTCTTACACAGCAGCTTAACATAAGTCATAGGCTCTGCTTTATTTGATGGATTTGTTGGCAAAGTATTTTTGACCTTATGACCAGGAACACAGCACTGATAGAAATCCTCAAGAAATACTAGAATGAGTAAAACTAGAATGAGTAAATTGAGAATCAACTAAAACAATATGTTGAATGTAAGCAACCCAGGAGCACAAGCATATTACAGTGTCTTAACATAAAACATCGATGTGTTTTGGAGACAGAATGGATTAATATGGATGTCCCAAGCAAATACCGGTAATTTTTTTTGGATTTGGAGTTTAAGGCCCATTTGGTCTGGAGAACTGTGTCTGCCACTGAAGAAAGGCATACATCCATAAAGAGATGCTTTAGCAGGAAGTCAAAATAGTTTCACTGACCCCAAGCTAAAAGATAGCTTGATTGCTATCTTCTATTACACGAAAGGTGGAGAGCAGATCCTGGCCAATGCTCCATTTATAGAGATAAAGGTGAGAAGATGGCAGCATTTTATAGCAGCATGTTTGCTCGAAGGAGAAATCTTACTGGTTCTTGGAATAGACTAGGGTTCCAAGAGGATAGAGAACCCCAAGGTCAACAGTCTTGAAAAATGGTAGACAAACAAGCCAGCCATAGATGTGCTGTGCCAAGCCCCATGCAGGAGACAGGGAGCCCCGACATGTGGCCTATGGCAGGTCGCTGTTGTGGTCTGAGGTCGCATATGCCATTTGCCCACCCTTCTCACCCACAGTGGACAGAGGAAAACAGTGTTCTTCAGAATTCCAGGACATGATCTCAGTTTCTTCTCCCAAGCTTCCACTAGAGATGATGCCCAAACGAGGGCCAGACGTCCTACAGGATCATCTTGCAGAACAAGATTGAGGTCCCCTTGCTCGACTGTGGTTGGAAACTCAGAAGCCAGAATCTAGGAAAGAAGTAGACAAAGTAAATATGATGCAAGATCCTGACTAAAATCGGGATCATCCAGCTCAACTCAGAGGGGTGGAATGTATAGAAAATCTGCAAATTTATAAGTTAGAAAAAGGAGCAAGCATTTCTGGGACCTTGGGTTGTGATACTACATGGGACGGTCTTCTTCCTTGGCCTGCTGTAGGGGTTAAACTCCATGGTCCTGGCTCCCTTCCTTCTCTGACACGGCTGGACATCTTTAGGAGACACCCAGATTCTCTAAGTCCCTTGATCTCAGGATTACCCGGGCAGCTTGGTCAGAATATAGACCCCAGGCCCCCCTCACAAACCACCAGCAGAGGAGCTCCAGGAACTGGGTCAGAAAATCTACTTTTGACGTTGAACAGCTGCTGTGTGCCTGATCCCTGGGCGGCCTCAAGAAGCACTTTCACTGGCTAATGGTAGTGGCACATCGATATGGAGGCTCAGGAGCACAGAGCGTTGGTGTTAAAACATCATGAGGTCAAACACATTTTTTAAAAAGCTTTTCATCAAATCTTGCCTTTTAATGATTTCTTACTTGGGAATTACGGTTTCATCATTTGTTCAGGATTCAGTTGAAACAACATCCCTGAAGGCCACCCCCTTGCTTTCCAGTCATGAAGCGGGATTCTGCAGCATAAACATCCTTTTGTTTACACCTGAAGCTTACGCTGAAATGAGACGAAAGGTAGCAGGGAACACTTACGATGTGCTCCCTGCACACATATGGGGGATAGTGCTCCATGCTCGACGCGAGTTTATACACTGTCGAGGCTTGAGAGAGGATGAGGTAGGTAGTTACTGGCTAGAAGGCCCAGGATGCGGGGGAGTGGCCGGCACAGTGTGTCACCACAGTGGGATCCCGCCCAGCCTCCAGAGTCCTGCTCCTGACCTCTGCGCCCCCTGAACCCGATCTGTCCTGTAGGAACTCCTCAGAGCACCCTCATTCCTGTGGCCTGTGTTCCCACCTTCCACATACACAGACTTCCTTCGTGGACGGCTCGTCTGTGGCGTGTACCGCTGAGAGCTGCTGAAGGTGCCTGTGGACGCGCCTCCCGGCTCCCGAAGCCCTCTGTGTTCATGGATGCTCCACCCTCTGGCCTGCACCTTGCCCTGTCCTGCTGGCTGGGGCCCTCTCCAGTGGGAGCTGCTTCTGCCTGCACTCTCAAGTCTTCCGCTCTCTTGAACTTGACTTCTGCATTTTTCAGGATTCAGGCATGGGTCCCAGGGAGCAGATGAAAGCTGGACACCGGGATGGATTGGTTCCCTCCCCCGCAACGAGATGTGTCCTTTCTCCTCAGACCACACGTGTGCGTCCACCCAGTCCCTGACGTAAGGAGATCTTCGCTGGCTGCTCACCCAGGCTCCACATCTCCCTGGACAAGCTCCATTTTAAGGATGAACACAGAAAGAAAGAGATGATAATGAGGTTGAGGGACTTGCCAATATCAACAAGTATCAGAGCCAAAATTGAAGCTTGGGTTTAGGTTTCTGGCTCCCATCCCTCCAGTTCTTCTGGGCCATATGCTGCCTCGCCGTGTGGTTCCTGAACTCTGAGACCGAGTGAAGCACCTTGATCCTACCCGAGGGACGCCATCGCTTGGTGTCAGCGTGCCCTTCAGGTGGCAGGTCGCTGGGATCCAGACCGCAGGCTGGTTTGATCCTAGAGCCAATAGACCAGCTTCCTGGGTAAAGCGTGCATGAAAGCATTCTTAATACAATATCAATTCAGGGTGCGTGCTGAGTATATACACCAAATTGAACTTTCAAAAATGACTGGCAGTTGACCTCAGGAGGACGAGATGGGGTTGAGTTCAAGAGCTGGTTCATTCTAACACAGCCTCTGGGCTGGTTGGTAAGAAGACGGCTCCGGCTGCATGCTCTCAGAGCAAGGTTTCCTGGATGGGTGGGGAGCCAGAGGGGAGCCAGAAGGCAGCCATGGCTTTGCTCCCATGTGTCTTCAGTGGGATGAGATACGAGTATTTGTTCCCACCTCGCTTACCCTCTTTCTTATCCCCTTCTGTCTTGTTTCCTTTTTTTGTTTGTTTTTAAGATTTTATTTATTTATTTGACAGAGATCATAAGTAGGCAGAGAGGCAGGCAGAGAGAGGAGGAAGCAGGCTCCCTGCTGAGCAGAGAGCCTAATGCGGGACTCGATCCCAGGACCCTGAGATCATGACCTGAGCCGAAGGCAGAGTCTTAACCCACTGAGCCACCCAGGCACCCCCGGCCTGTTTCCTCTTAAAGGAAAAGGCTACAGTAATACATCTCGTGCAAGCACCCACGCAAATGAGTTGAGCTAATGGGATGGAAAGTGCTTAGTAATCCACAAGCCACCAGAAAGATGGAAAATTATCCGTCTCTGGCTCACTTGCTTAGAGGTGATGCTCGTTACCTGGACTATTCTTGTTCGTTAGTGTGTGTGTTGGGGGAGGGGCTCTTTAGCCGGAGAGTGTGGCCGGAGTGATGGAATTAGCCACGAAACCAGGGCAGTTACTGAATTGCACAGAGGGAGCAAAGCCCACGAAGGCATGCTGGGTTCCCGAGGTGGATGTGCTCTCGGAGCTTGGAGTCCCGACTGAGGGGGATAGGCACAGCTCCCTCTGCAGCTCCGTTACTAATCAGTAAGCACGGGGAAGCCCAGCCCGCAAATCACACTTAATTGTTCGCATGTGGTCTACCAGCTCTCTAACGCGATGCTCGGTGGCAGAAGGCTCTTCGCAGGGCTGAGCTGTAAACACACAGTCTATGGCCTGTTTGGAAAGGAGCAAAAAAGGAACAAATCAGTGATTGTTCTGGAGAGCCCACTCTGAGTCCTACAGAAACTACCCGCCATTAAAGCTGTTTCCCCCTGAACCCTAAAATTCATTAAGCCTGGATCCAAGATTCCATTGTCCAAAACTGGAAATCTGTAACCTCCCGTGGAGCTTTTTCTCAAAAAGAGCAGGCTTCTCAGCAGAGGCCTGATAAAACTTCGGGCTGCGTGGCTCTCTGCTGTGGGGGCCAGCCCATGTTTTAACCTGCCTGACTTCACCCCACTAGGTGCCAGAGCACACCACTCCCTTTCTTCCCCCCACCCCCATCCCGGTTGTGAGATATGAAAAGGTCTCCAAACGTCTCCTGAGGGCCCAAATTGCCAGCAGTTGAGAACCAGTGAGAAGAGGGTACAGGCGAGGGGCAGACTGAACCCATCAGTGATGTCAAGCAAAAGTGGGGCTTAGGGGGCTGGCATAAGCAGCCTCGGGCCGGAAGGGAGCCAGGAGGACCCTTCTGTAGATAAAGAAAGCGGAGTTACAAGAGGGTGAAAACAAACAGCCTTTGTTTCGACTGGCCATCCTCAAACTGTCCTTGCTAGGAACCGTGATGGCGAAGGTGCTGAAAAGAGCAGTACCAGTTAAAGCATAAACTTCGGCCAGGCGCAGGCTAGCAAACTGGAAGGGGCTGGTTCTCCAAGGGACAGCCAGAGCCTCAAGCCAGAAAACAGCATTTTCTAGAGGGGCTGGGAGCAAGGGTGCTTAAGAACCAGCGAGCCCAGCCTCTCATCTATATGTATCGCCAGCAGTCCTGTCTTCGTTCAGAGGAAGCTGGGTCAGGGACCAGAAAGACGAGCACGAGGGAGTTCGGGCAATCAGAGAATCCGTGGAGACCCAGCTCTGTGGCTACCGGTGTCTGCTGGGGCTGCGGAGTCATGCCGAGGCGGCGGCTGGCACGTCTGTTGTAACGCGCACATGCACAAATGCACGCGCTGTGGAAAAGGCAAGATCGTGGCTCTGGTCTTCGGCCTGGGGAGTGTGGGTGGAGGCCGGCAGGACCGGGCCCGGGGCCAAGCGGGAAGCAGTGCAGACACGCTCCCTCTAACGGAGTCAGCGGGAGGGCCAGGATGCTGGGTGTGTCCTCGGGTCCGGCGGCGCGCTGTTGCAGCCTGAACCATACATACCGGTCTTTTCCCTTAAAAAGTGCACTCAAGCACCAGCCGCTCATCGTGGTATTAAGAGGTAATATTTTTCTAGTGCTCTTTTTGTTGGCATCTGAGCCCGCGTTTAGTGCCTGGAAGCTCAGGCTTGTCTCAGCACTGTGGTACCTGGTTCTCACATGTGGATATGCATCTTTTTTTTTTTAATTTTATTTATTTATTTGACAGAGATCACAGGTAGACAGAGAGGCAGGCAGAGAGAGAGGGGGAAGCAGGCTCCACACTGAGCAGAGAGCCCGATGCGGGGCTCGATCCCAGGACCCTGAGATCATGACCTGAGCTGAAGGCAGAGGCTTAACCCACTGAGCCACCCAGGCACCTCATTACGCATCTTGAACACACGATTATACGATATATTGTCAGGTTCCTTCTGGAACCCACCCAGGGGGTGGCTGTTTAGTCCCCATGAAGGCCAACCTTGATTGACTCAGATATGGTCGTCTTTCCCCATTCTAGCTGTTGGCCTGGGGGTGGGAGCTCATCCTCTCTCAGTGGAATCTTAAAAAGACAGAGCAATATGAAGCTCCAAATCAGAAACGTGCCCCAGGTGTCCCAGAGCCCGGCTCTCTGCCCCTCAGCGTCCCCTCCAGCCCATCACTCCCCTCTGCCTTCCTCAGCTTCATTCTCTTAAGGATAAGGTAACAGCTTTCTTTCAGGACGCCGTTACCTTTAAGGTGGTAGGGATGATACCAGCAGTCCAGGGGAATTCCGATTCGGGCTTTGTTTCCTACACCGAGAATTATTTCAAAAGAAGAGCATTAAGTGCGATGGCGTCACTTTCTCCCCCCAAAATGACAAGTAAAGTGTCTGTTGCTGGGGGACTTCCCGAGGAAGGGGAGTTTTCCCTCCTGATGAGTAAGCAGCCTTTGGACACCTGCGCTGAGCACATGAGAGCCTGGCGCCCAGAACTCCTTGGGTCTGCAGAGGCTCCTCTGGGTATCTGTCAAGTCCCTTAATGTTCCTTTGCCACCAAAGCCGTCCTATGTCTGGAGCAGTGTTTTGTCTTCCTGTGTATGCAAGAAACATGGCATTCTGAACCCTTTCCAGAACAGCTCACCCATGTTCTGCCAATTAGCTATCCCTTCACAGTGCTTAGCCCCCATCCGACGACAGTGGCATTTTCGGACGTTTTCAGCTGACAGCTTCCACTGCTGGCATTAGCCCTCTGCAGCCTGGCCCTGCTGTCCTGTAGCTCTCTCCTAGGTGCCTCCCAGGTGGTCACTAAAGCTCACAGCCCAGGAAGTCTTTGTTCTGTGAGGGGAGAGCCCTTTGGGAAGGCTATCTCCTGGAACTCCTTCTGGAAAGTTCTGGGCTCCGCCAGACCGCAGCACCCCGAGCCCCACCTGCCTAGACCTCAGCTGCTTCTGTTTCCCACAGTCTGCTCTGACTCGAAGCCTAGGCGTTCCTCTCCAGAGAGTTCCAGAAGGAAATTAATGATAGTGGTACGTTTTGCCACGAAATGCTAAAATAGCAATCAGTGGAGCGATTTCCCTGACCTGCAGGTCTAACGGGCTGCGCGGAATCGGAAGTCTTGTGCGGTGAGCCCGCTCGTTAAATCCTCGTGAGCAGCCATCCTATGACACTCTGCTTCTCACACGTTTTCCAGCTCATTCTGTCCCGGTTCAGCCCTATCAGGGCGGCTGCTGCTCGTACTCGCCTCCTAACTGCTGCTCAGGGACCTGAGAGGCCAGGGCTGTTGGACGGAGTCTAGCAGCAGAAATAAAGAAGAACCCTCTTCCTGTTCCCAATCTATGGGATCCGTTGCCTTCCCGAACCCGGGTTCCTGACCTTCATCCCAACTGTAAAGCGTCCAGACTGTGGAGGATTTCCCTTGGGAGGACGCTCGTGTTCGAGATCCTGGCGGTGCTCAATTATTTGCAGGGAATGGAGGCAGGGTAGGAAAGACCCTGGAATGTGAAAACCTGGAAAACCCTTCAGTCATTCATTTTATTTTATGTTATTTTTTTAAAGATTTTTCTTATTTATTCGACAGACAGAGATCACAAGTAGGCAGAGAGGCAGGCAGAGAGAGAGGAGGAAGCAGACCCCCCCTGAGCAGGGAGCCCAATGCAGGGCTCGATCCCAGGACCCTGAGATCATGACCTGAGCTGAAGGCAGAGGCTTAACCCACTGAGCCACCCAGGCGCCCCCAGTCTTTCATTTTAAACAACACCCCCACCATGATGCCTCTTCCACAGCTGTTCATCAAAGGCTGCGGCTGGAAAGTGGACGTGCTCAGAGGGTCCGGATGACCCATCTGAGATCCCACTGGGTTTCGTTTTCTTTCCACGCCAGGGTAGACTCGTTTGTATTACGAGTAACGCAGCCTGCCAGGGATGCTGAGAACAGCATAAGTTCTGGGCTGTCCCCAGGTGGCCCTGTCAGTACCCCCCCACCCCCCCATCAGAGGAGGGCTCTGCTGGGGGTCCTGGAACAGACCCCCACACACGGAGACGCGGTGACCAGGACCTGCACCATCACTCTTGGAGCTCAGCACCAGGGGCTTGGGGGCTCCCACGGTACTGAGGCTGGCCATGACGCCGGCTGTCAGGAGGGTGTGGACTCGGGCTCTGGCCGGGCATGGGTGGGCTCTGCCTCGGTCCAACTTTGAGAGGCATGAAGGTCATTCCTGACAGCGCAGATGGGTGCCTCAGATCTGGCTCCGAAGGGCAGGCTTCCGAACGCGGTTCAGGGTGAGCGAATGGTAAGTCGGACTCTGCTTTGCAGCCTGGATTCCTTCCTGTACGGCTTTCATGCCCTCTTCAAAGGTGACTTCAGGATCACAGCACGAGACGAGTGGGTCTTTGCCGACATGGACCTTCTGCATAAGGTCGTCGCTCCAGCCATCAGGATGTCCCTGAAGCTTCACCAGGTAAAAAAAAAAAAATTAAAAGGTAAAAATCCATTTTTAAAAAGAATTTTTTGAAAAATCCTTTCTCAAGGGGCAAACAAGACCTTTCAGGTAAGTCCCTTTTCACGGCATGACCTATGTGAGTGGGTGTGTCACTTGGAAACTAAACACCGAGGCCACCCAGGTATCCTTGACATCAGCCAGTGGCCACTGGTCCTTGAGAGTGGCTAGGAGGCGGTGATACTCTGCTAGGACAGAAAAGGTACTTGCCAGAGAAAATGACCTCTCAGGTGCCTGAGCCCAAGCCACAAAGCTGTTTCCTTGGGCATGTTCTCCTCCCACTCGGGATGTGGGAGGAGAGTGGGAAGACAGTCCACACAGACGTGGGCTAGGCTCTTGGGGTCATCAGCTGGTCGCTGTCTGGACACTCACCTCCGCCGCCCCCCCCACCCCCCCGCCATCACCGCAGTCAGCTCTCTGGTCCGCACTGAGCCCACAGTCAGACTTCTTTCCCCCCAGGACCAGTTCACCTGCCCCGACGAGTATGAAGACCCAGGGGTCCTCTATGAGGCCATCCAGTCCTTCGAGAAGAAAGTTGTGATCTGCCATGAGGGTGACCCAGCCTGGAGGGGCGCCGTGCTGTCCAACAAGGAGGAGCTGCTCACCCTGCGGCACGTGGTGGATGAGGGCACGGACGAGTACAAGGTCATCATGCTCCACAGGGGCTTTCTGAGCTTCAAGGTCATCAAGGTACCTGCCGGTTGGCACTGGTGCTCGCGTCCCTGCACCAGCCTCTGGTGCAGGAACATGGTCTTAGAGGAGCAGAGGTGGGCCGGGAGGCCAGGGTCATTCATGGGGTTTGGGCAGAAGTCCTGGCAGATGCCCATGTAGATGAGGGTCAGGATCTGGCTTACTTGTAAACACTTTCTAGTTCTCCAAACTTCCAGATCTCTAGTAGCCTAGTCCTGGACCCGAAGGCTTTCTATCCAGTATTTCTTCTCTTTGTATCACTTCCAACCGCTGGACCGAAACAACAGCTTTCTCTTCACCCCATTTCCCCATGGAAGTGGCGGGACCCCCATCTTCTAGCACCGCTCCTCCGGCCTGACTGTGCAAACAGCTTCAGGCCCGAGAGGTGTGGTCCCCGATGTTCTGGCCCGCAGCCCTGCTCACGGTCTGGAGCGTAAAACCAGTGAACTGAAAACACGTGCCGTCATCCACTCTCCTCCCTGTTCCTTCCCCAATCCGCAGGTTAACAAAGAATGTGTCCGTGGCCTCTGGGCTGGACAGCAGCAAGAGCTCATATTCCTTCGGAACCGCAACCCAGAGCGTGGAAGCATCCAGAACAACAAGCAGGTCCTCCGAAACTTGATCAATTCCTCCTGTGACCAGCCTCTGGGGTACCCCATGTACGTGTCCCCACTGACCACGTCCTACCTCGGGACCCACAGGCAGCTGCAGAGTGTCTGGAGCGGCCCGGTCCCTCTGGACAGCATCGGGACGTGGTTCCTGACCAAGTGGCTAAGGTAGGTCTTTCCCACCCAGGCCTTCATCCAGATGTTGGGGAGGGGGTCCCGGAGGGGTGTGGTATGCAGAGCTCCCCGACTTCTGGTTAGAGTTTCACTGTTGACCAGCATTTCCACGTACGATGAAAACTGCTGTGCCCCAGCGGCCCAGCAGATCATTTGTTTCCGCGAGCGGTTTCAGATGGTGGGAAACTCACGCCCGGCAAACTCACACGGATGCGACTGTTCCTCACGCTTGCCAGGGCTGGGGTCTAGCTCGTGTTCCTGCAGAGCAGCCGAGGCTGTGGGTCGCTGGGGGTCACAGAGCACAGCTGTCAGGGAGACCGGGCCTGAGCCCCCGCCCCCACAGCATGCGGCTCTCATCCCATGAGCCCTCTGCCTGCTCGTAAGAAGGTCTCTGATGAGCCGGATCGGATTCGAGGAGGGGTGGCCGGAGGGTGGCCGAGCGGCTTAGCTCAGGCCTCAGAGCCTGGGGTGCTTCCAGAAGGGCAGGGCTGTGGCTCACTTATCCCAGGGCACTTGGGTCTGGGAGCAGGAGCGCCCCCGCATGCCTCCCCGGCACACTGCTCACCCGTGGAGCATGGTCTCCCACCCTGACCTCGACATGGGTGCAGTTGGGGCACAGGAGGGGGCAGAACTGTCCGCAGAGAGTGCTTGAGGCCCCTCTCCCCTCACAGGGTGCGGAAGGGCTGTGATTCCGGCCAGCCAGGTACCGGTAACATTGAAGATGCGGACGGGAGGGCTGCCCCCTCTGCAGGCAGCGGCCGCACTCCCGGTGGCGAGAGCCAGGAGAGCAGCACGGAACAGCCGAGAAAAGATGGGACCCGCCACTGGTCGCCCCGCGAAGGGACACAGAAGACAGGTGGGTGCAGCAGGGCCTCATAGGTACTGATCAAACCTCCTTGGGTCCTAGTGACCAACGTCACGGGTGATGCTGTCCTCCTAATGCATAACGGCTCCTTCTTACAAAAAGAAAAAAAATCAGGATTGGGCCAAAGGATGCCCCAAATTTACTGACGCTACTTGCAAAAAAACTCTTAGACTGTGGTTTTTATTTATTTATTTTTAAAGATTTTATTTATTTATTTGACAGAGGGAGAGATCACAAGTAGGCAGAGAGGCAGGCAGGGGGGCGGGGGAGCAGGCTCCCCACTGAGCAGAGAGCCCGATGCGGGGCTCGATCCCAGGACCCTGAGATCATGAGCTGAGCCGAAGGCAGAGGCTTTAACCCATTGAGCCACCCAGGTGCCCTAGACTGTGGTTTTATCCTTTATCCTTCTCTTGTCTGTTACCCTAGCCAGCCATCTGTCCATCTGTCCACTGGCAACGCCCTCCCCTCCTACATCTCTCTTGTCCGGTGGCCCCTGGATCGTGTGTCTTCTGTGTCTGGCGGATCTGTAGCTACCGATCCAGCCTGCTGTGCGCACCCTCCAGAATGGCTCATCCCTCTCTGAATCTGTGGGGTGTGGACAGGACTCCTGCTCCCCCATTCCTGCTTCTCTCTGGCTCCCACCTCCCCCTGTACACCGGACATTCAGACAATAACAAGAGGGGGTGGGGCACCAGCACACGGGATAGAGGCGGCACACTGGTCCAAGTCTGCGATGAGTTTAAAGTCTAAAACCGCTTTTCAACTCCTGCCCACCTAGTTAGGCTCAACCAGACAGATGAGGTTCTGGAACCCGTGCCACTGGCGGGGGGTGGGTTTGGAAAGGGGGCACTGAGGGCTCGCAGAGGACATACCAGGTGGATGGACGCTGGAGAAGCAGGTGCTCTGTCCTGGTTCCTGCCAGCACCTCCGCGCTGGGCTTTGCCTTTCACAACCTGGGAGGGATTTGGTCTTCTGGCCTTTTTGCTTCCTCACCATCCAGAAGCCTTCGTTAAGTGCCTCTGTGTGCCTGTCCCATAGGCCAACTCTGCACCCAGCGAGTTAGCAGGGAACAGTCCCCGCCTCCTGGAAATGCCCCAACAAGGGTGAGGATTTCACTGCAACAGGATTTACATAAAACACGGGCAAGACAGTAGATAGATGATAGACAGAAGGGCAGATAGATAGAAAGATAAAGACAGACAGATGGTAGAATAATACAGATACATAGGGAGATAGAGACACAGGTGACTAACGGACAGACGGTGAGATGAGACCGAGCGATGGAAATACGGGAGCTAGAGAGGAAGGAAAGAAGAAGACAAGGAGAGAGGGAGACAGGGAGACGGGCAGCGGGGCAGAGCGCTTGCTGTCAGCTGCTCCTTCCTGGAGCCACCTGCCGTGAGCACGGGGCAGAGCCCCTGCCAGCCCGAGGCCCCCTCGCGGGGACAATCTTCCTGCTTTGTTAGCACGTGTTTTGTGGCATGAGCAATGTTAGGTTTCAGAATCACTGAAGCGACTTTCCAGATGGGAAAATGCAAGGTGGCTTCCAAATGGAGACTGGCCTGTGTGTGTCTCTCTCGAAGAGATGGAGGCAGCTGCGCCGGACGAGCCTGGGACCCCGTGAGACGCCTCTTCCCTTTTCCACGAGTAGAAAGTGCCACTGCTGCTTGGCCAGGCAGACGTTAGTGTTCTTCCCTCCGCCCAGGACCCGGACACCCTGGGGAGTGACTCTGCTTCCCATTCCCAGCCAGAGGCCTGCAGCTGGGAACACAGCAGATTTTTGTGGCAGACGCTGGAGTAGGATCCTCCAGATCCTACTTAGTTTGTAATCACTGGTTCTTAGAACTGCTCCTACCAAGGTCACTCCTGGCTTTCTCTGCTCTACAAGGTACCAAGGCGGGCCAGGGACATCACCCACGGGCCTTGGGCTCCCAGCCCATGTGACCGTCAGTCCCCACCTGCAGCCCAAGTCCGCTTCAGGCTCTGAGACCCGCTGTCGTCCTGTTCAGGGGCTTGACAGAGCCCACGGCCAAACACCAGTGGTTTTGAAGTCACCGGGCTTGCTATTGTCCCCTCCTGCTGTGCACCTGCCCACAGGCCCACCCCTGCAGCAGTGACAAAGCATAGTAGTAACAGCCCCCCAGCCCCAGCCCTCACAACTGTCCGGTGCCGTCCTGCGTGCTTTCCAAGTGCAGGGTCACTGGTCCTCCCCGTGACCCAAAGAGAGAAGCCCTCCCTGTCCTCATCTTGCTGCTGAGGAGACGGGCACAGAGAAGTCACTGTGCAGTCTCCCAGCAGACGGATTCAGACAGACCCAGGTGAGATGAGCCCAGAACCTGCCATCCTAACCACCGCGCACGGACGTTGCCCCAGGGATGTTGCGTCCCCTCATTGAGCACTGCCCTTGTCCCCAAGCCCAGGATCGAGCCGATGGAGCCACCATCCTGCACCTGGCCCAGCTCTCCATCTGTGCCCCGGGCAGGGTCCCTGCCAGGCCCGAGCTTGTCCTGTCCCCAGGCTGGCAAGGACTCTCAGTGGGAGCGTGTGGGAGCGGGGTCAGCTTGTCTGTTGTTTCTACGGCTCCCTTGGTCCTGTGGGGGGAGGCGGGCGGGAGGAGGACCTGAGGGGGGCCCTCTGAAGTGGCGGCTAGGTGGCCGCTCAGGTCTGCGGTGGCCCTGTGCTCAGCAGGGTGGTCCCCTACCCCCACCCTAAACTCTGACAGCTGAATTCTGCCACTCACTGAGGCTTCCCTTAGGGCTAGACCGAGTCCTCTTCCCAAGCGGGACCTCATCTGTAGGCGGCATCTGCTCTTCACAGCCCTAAGCAGCAGCACCGGGAGCTGCAGATCCTGTTGGCTCGTCCTTGGTGCCCCAAGGCCCCGTCAGAATCCCACCAGGGCCCAGCTTCACATTTTTCGGAAGTTCTCCAGGAAACATTGTTGTGGACACACTCCTGGTGATGCCTTGGGGACATGCCCCTGGCCCCACAGGGCTGGCACAGTCCTGGGAAGAAGGGGGACCCCACAGGGCAGCTGAGGACCAGATCCCTGGTCTCCCGCAGGCTGCTGCCACCCCCAGGGCATCCAGGCTGTGGCTCTGGAGGCAACCAGGGTCCCCAGCTAGTCTGTGGAAAGGTCCAAGTTGTGCAAGGGGCCACTCTTCCCAACCATTTGGATTAGCATCCCCAAGGGGGCCCAAGAAACTGAGGGAAGCTTGGGGTCCTGGGTCCCAGACAAGAAATGGCAGGGATCACCCCTTAACTCCCTCCCCAAATGAGCTCTGGCTGATACAGGGAAATCTGGAGACATACTGGCGTAGCAGATCCCCCGAAAGAAATCTAGGAAGGCCCAAAATAGGTACATAAGAGGGGACAACCTGTCTCTCCTACTCAAGATGCAGACACCTTTCTGTCCCTCCTGCCCCCTGGAAAAGTTCAATGTCAACTTCTTTTTCCTACCACCATGGTTAAAGCCATACAGGGATCTCTGCACCTTCCCATGAGGTTCTTTGTACCTGCCCGCTCCCTGTGGGTAGTACAAGGATGGGACCCTCGACTCTTCTCTCCCCATCCCTCAGCGGTTAGAAACACGTGCTATCTTGTAAGCAGCATGTCGGAGCCCCAGGACCCAGAGCACCAAAGCACAGGATGTTGAGAACTTCCTGAAGCTCCCGTGCTGTGTTCGCTTAGCACCTGGTAAACAGCAAGGACCGGGAAGTGCCCACGGTGTGGGGGGGAAGCCACACCCAGCTGGGCCTCCGAGGACTGGCCGGGACCCCTTCTACCCACCTCCTCCTTGGCCTATGGCATGGGCACCCAGGGAAGGCTTCTGGCTCAGAGATGGCTCAGGGCACAGCGTTTTCCATTCTGAGGCCGTGTGTGCAGTAGCCCCGGGGTCGCAGGGACAGGAGGCCCCAAGAAGGAGCTGCCCTCGGGGAGGGGCAGCCCCACCTGGCTGGCTGGCCCTGCCCTCGGGGGCTCCGACCTGCTGCTGCGATCATTCCACGAGGTGCAGCCAGTGGTGGGAAGCCACCAGCCGCTGTTCCCAGCAGGCCGGCATTCCTCCACTCCCCAGTCCCCAAGGGTCCTCCCGTGGGGCTGTGGCTGCTCTGGCTTCCTTACCCTCCTGCACCCATAGCAGCGGAGAGCGCAGCTCCCAGAGAGGAGTCAGGAGCCTGCCCAGGCGGTGCGACGACAGCCGTTAGGCTGTTTGCCAGTCAAGGGTTGGGGACTTCTGCGCCCGGATCTCTCTGTCCCCTGGAACAACAGGGGAATCCCTGTCCCAGCTCCCCTCCCAGAGGACACCCTCCCGTGCAGTGAGGGCCTGGGGCAGCCTCCAGGTGCACATCCGGGGTTTCAGCCTCTCGGGCACAGCATTTTCTAATCTTTCCAAATGATTCTAATGGCCAAGGATAAGGCAATTTTGCAGATTGGTCCCTGCTGTCCCTTACTGCCAATTGGTGTGCCGAGCCTGTGGGGATGATGCAGTCGTTGTCACTTCAAGGGGGCTGGGAGGGCGGCGGCCTGCGCCACACACCGGCGCAAAGCAGACATTGACCACCACGTGCTAAGCGCCGTGCGGGAGGGAGGCCCCGGGGTCTCGGTGGGGGCCGTACTCTCTGAAAGGGCATGACCGAGAAGCCGAGCCAAGTAGCCGTGATGGAACAGTCTGAAGCGTGACTGTGAGCCAAATTCGAAGAAAGGATCTTGTTTCATGGTGTCCAAGCTCAACTCCGTACCTGGGGACCCAACTGCTCCCTCCGTCAGTTCCCAGCCGAGCGTCCCCATCCTGGGCCCTTGCCAGACTCCCAGAGGCCTGGGGTCCCGCTCAGGCAGGAGCCCTGTCCCCAGCCCCCCACCCTGTGCGTCTGCGGACCCTGCCGTGCCCGGCACTCCCCATGCGGCCTCAACTTTGGCCCAACAGCCTGCCGTCTTCTTGCCTTGCTACGAAGTAGACGTCCCAGCTGGGAGGGGACTGGTCCCCGTGGGGGAGGCTGGTGACCTCCTTGCGGAAGGCAGTCAGGAATTCCCAGCTAGTCTGAATCCCAGACTGGCGAGGAAGACTCTAGCCTTCAGCTGCGAGGACGTGAACCACCACCTTCCAGTAAACCAGCCGAGATGAGAGAACGGCGCTGGCTCATGAACCACGAGAGAGAATTTGTCTGGTTATTTCAAAACCCAGGTTCTGAGGAGGTTTTCCGGGGAAACATTCATGATCTGATACTGATGTAATTGGCAAAGGAAGTTCAATGATCAGATGATGGTCCTGGGCAGCACACGTGCCCCTGCATGGTTTGCTTACTTGTTCCACTTGCAAAATTAATTCAGAAAACATCAAGAGCCACAGTAACAACAGAGAGAACAAAAAAGTCTGAAGCAAGGAAATGTCTTGCCTCGAGCATAGACCATTCCCCTCTTTGTCCCCTTGTTGCTGGAATTAGCTGGGAAGCTCCCCGACCAGGTACTGGTGGTCTGCGATCCAGCATTGAAAGCACGGACTTGCGGGTAGATGTGGAGTATTTCTGGACAGTGGTCAGCGGGACCGGGGAAATCACACACAGATGCTTAGCCCTGTCAGACTGAACAGACCAACAGACCACGGGCTCTGCTAGTTCTGACCGTCAGGGCCCCTTTTCTCCCTGGTTTTCCCTCCGTAAGAGTAACTCACTCAGCTCTGCAGCAGGGATCGGCCAGATGCGCCCCCGCCCCCTGGGAGAGCCTGCGTGCCCCGGGCTGCCCACACTCATCCTGCGGGGCTGTGAGCCGCACCATGGGGGGTGTCCCCCCACACACACACTGTGGTCCCGGCCAGTGGGCAGGAGGCAGGAGAGACTGGGTGGGGACCCCTGTGGGGAACAGGCACCCCGCCATCCCAGTGTCCACACCGCACTAATGTCCACGTGAGGCAGAGGGCCCTTCCCGCTAAGAAGCCGCTTGGAGGTCACTTGTGTGACCTCCAAGAGTGACTTGTGTGTCACTCCTCTAGACACACATAAGTATACTGGAATCACCAGGTGCACAATCAGTCCTATAGGGTGAGGCTTAACGTGAGAAAATGCATGGCACGGATCTCAGGGGAGCCCACCTGTTCACTTCTGTTCTTATCGATTGCCTGCCTAACTGTAGAAGCTTCGGGAGACGTAGATAAGGCAGCTGGTAGAACTGTGACCTCATTGACCGCTCCCTTCACAGCTGGACATTAGCGCCCAGTGATTCCTGAGGCTTAAGTCACGAGCACACGCTTTCCTCCCCCTGCTTCTCTATAAAGCTGCATGGGCAGGCTCCTTCTCCTGAGACATGGGCAGGACTGAGTCCTTGGGGCAGCCCAAACCCTTCTGTCTCGACAAGCCTGGACACGGGCTGGGGACAGGAGGGGCCCTGCGGGGAGTGGTGGCTGGCAAGAGGGGGCCGGGGCGCGTGTCGGCACAGGCCTGGGCCTGGCCAGTCACGTCTGAGGGGCCTGTGTGAGGGCTTCTTACTTTAAGACCTTGATTTTAAGAAAAACTTTGGCAGAAAACAAAGGTTCAACTGGCATGTGGCTCAGCCCATCCCCTCTTACCTTTTTAAGGCGGCTAAAAATGGTAAGAGCCTGCGTGTTTTCCCTTTATATTGCCCATCGCATGCATACAGGGTCCAAGGTCTGGGCTCCCTGTGGCAGCGCTTCCCACACGCCCTTGGACTGCCGGGTGCCCTGGGATCAAGTCCTTCCATTCTCAGGGTCCCCCATGGGGCCATCCCGGCCCTGACAATAGTGGACCAACTTGGGTGCCTGGGGTCCAGGCTGTCGCCCCGCTGCATGGACCTTGGCGCAGGTAAGCCCCTGTGCTCTGGCAACCTGTTCTGCTTTCTTTTAAAGGCAGGAGGAAAGGCAGGAGTCAGTCTGTCCAGGCCCATGCAGCCTTAAGCCAAAGGCCAGCCACGCTGAGCTCATCCGGCCCGATCGTAGAAAGCCACCAGGCCTTCCTGCAGACATCCACGTCGGTCCATGAGTTGGCCCAGAGGCTCTCGGGCAGCCGGCTCTCCCTACACACCTCGGCCGCGTCCCTGCACTCACAGCCCCCACCTGTCACCACCACGGGCCACCTGAGCATCCGAGAGCGGGCTGAGGCGCTGATCCGGTCCAGCCTGGGCTCGTCCACCAGCTCTACCCTGAGCTTCCTGTTCGGCAAGAGGAGCTTCTCGAGTGCCCTGGTCATTTCTGGACTCTCTGCTGCGGAAGGGGGCAACACCAGCGACACCCAGTCGTCCAGCAGCGTCAACATCGTCATGGGCCCCTCGGCCAGGGCTGCCAGCCAGACCACACGGGTAAGGGGTTCCGCCCACCGGCCAGGGCAGGCGTGCGGGTTCCTGGCCTGATGCCCCCCATCCAGCTGCCTGTAGACTCCCATCATCCCATCCACGGGGTTCCCAGAGTGACAGGTGCCGGGCAGTGCTAGACAGATGTTCTGGCCGTGCTCAAAGGCAGACAAGACCCACAGCACACGTCCTATAGGTGATAAGGTCACGGCGAGCAGCACTAAAGGGGGCCCGAAGCCTGTGCTCCGCAGACCAGTTATCCTGAGCCCTGAACTGGGGAGGGGAGCGGGCATGTGCTCCCGCATCCACAGTGCGGCATGTCCTACTTCAGCCTGTTTTCACATCACTCGGGCCCGAGGGAGAGGAGAGGACACGCCAGCACTGCAGTTAGACCCACTGATTCCGAATGCCGGATCTCACTTCCCAGCTGCCCAGGGGGCTTCCACTTCCACGTATGCAAACATCAGGAAAAGAGAGGTTGAGGGACTCCCCTAACGACACGGACACTTGCGCAGAGTCCACGCCAGCTGGGGTCAGCTCACCCTGGAGCTTTGTCGGCGGAGAGCGGGGAGGAAGGAAATAGACCCCCAGCACTTGCCTTCCATTCTGCGGTCAGGAGGGAGAACGGAATGCCCCAGGCAGACCCGGGTGTCACACTGGAGGTCTCGTGTGCCCCTTCTGCGTGCTCATATCTTCTCCGACCAGAGACTCATGCTCTTTACAGAGCACGAGGGTCACCGCCTGCCCAGCTTCGGTTGGCGGTTGGTTAGGTGGACATGGATGACGGGGCCACACCCACGGGGGAGGCCCACAGGCAGGGGCCAAGAGCGAGCAAGGGAAGCTGCTGACTTCCGGAGCTTTAACTAGGGTTAGTTAGGTCACGGCACGTCTAAACAGACTTCCCTCTGTGATTCCATTTCCTCAGAAAAAACCTACAAAATCACACTTTTCTGCTACCTGCCCAATCTGTTTAAGATACTATCTGTGGGTGTGCTTCTGGGATTCTGGCACGTTCTCGCTCCCTCTTTCCTGCAGGACAATAGGGTCCGGGGCACTCTGGGCACCGGCATTACTGTTTGGGCACCAGGATGCCTAGACACACAGTGACCTCTTACCCGAGGGCCCGTGTGCTCAGCACGTCCACATCACCGGGGGGAAAGTCCCCATGTTCAGAGCCCCCAACCCACCCCGGCATGGCAGACCCATGGCTTCCTTCCTTTCGGTGGAGGCCAACCCCTCGGGCCCCCACCCTGCCCTCAGTCCCCTGCCCTGCGGGCGGGGTAGGTCAGCCCCTGAAGCAGTGGGCTGTGGTCAGAAGCGCCCTTACGTGTCTGCTGCCTCTCCTTTCTTTCCAGCACTTCTCCGAGCCGTGTGAGGCCACCGAGGCCACCGAGCAGGGGCAGCATCATGACTGCCATCCGGCTGGGGCCATGGCAGAGAACGGGGAGCTGCTGTGCAGGAGAGCCAGCCAGGAGGACATGGGCCTGGATGACACAGCCTCCCAGCAGAGCGCTTCCGACGAGCAGTAGGGACGGTGCTGGCCGGAGGCCCGGCTCTGCAGCCATGAGCGCCGCTCTAGAGAGCAGAGCGACTGTACCTCAGGTTCGCACAGGAAATCTCCCACGACGATACAACACTTGACAGCACAGCTCCCTCCCCCCACCCTGACGCGCTCCAAGCTGCCCCGAGCTCTCGGGCGGGGCATGCACAACTCCCAGACTTTGAACATTCTAACGACAGCCATGTAATCTCCGAAAACAGCTAGGCTAAGTAGAGCGCCTGTCCCTTTCCTGCCCTGCAGAACATACGACAACTGCATGCGAACTGATGGGCGCTTCATACATTCCCATTAACCACGTTCTAGAAACAGCAGCACGCGTCCTGCCAGGTGCCGGTCAGACGCGGTAGGGCTCCATCTCTGCATAGAGAAAACATCACCTTTTCCACCACGTTTACGCAGATGTTAAGTACAAACCAGCTTTACTGAAGCGTGGTAGTGCATGCAGTCCTGTCTACAGTATCCCGCGCAAGACCCAGCGATACTAGTGACCCGAGAGCAGACATCGAGGCCTGCGGGAGCACGGAAAGCCGTCCAGACTCACAGGACGCTTGACCGCACTCACGCGGTTTCCCACGAGCCGGGCCTGTGCTGCCCGGCGCACCTGTCCACTCGCAGGAATGTTCGCTTGTTTTCCAAGCCAAGCCATCCTTCCCATGTCACAGAACACACACACCTGTGTTTTTGGAATTAAAATGTTTACAGTTACTGCTGTGTCCGGTTGTGTGAGCTCTGCTGCATCCCTACTGGGAGAACGGTGTTCGGGCAAATTCTGGGACCTTCCCCAAGTGGAACCTGGGGAAAGCAGAAACCCGACTCCTTGTGGATGTACGGGAGGGTGAAGGGGTCCTGAAACACAATCTGTGAAGAACAGAATCACTGACCTGGTGAACCAGCCCTTCTGGGGATGGTTCATAGAAACCATAGAAATAGGATCATAGAAATAGTCATTTTGGAGCTATTTCTTCAAGGTATCTATGATTTGAAGTGGGGGGACTAGGGGAGGGCATGGCAGAGAATTTCTTACCCCCTGGAAGCAGATGGTAATTTTTTTTCCCCAAAATAAGAATTGCCAACTAATAGTAACAGGTGTCTGTGTAATCAGAGACACTGTGCATTATTCTCAAACCAGCCAGCCCCAGGGATGCAAAGTTGGTTACTGACTGAAATGCAGGCGTCTCCAATGAGGCTGCTGGCACCTCACTGCACTTCTCGCAGTCAGCCGGACCACACTTGGCGGGCGGTCCCTGAAATCCTCTTGGGCAATCACAGCCAAGCCCGAAGGACTAAATGGCTGGTCCTGAGCTGCGGGCACGGCCTCCCCACAAAGGGCATCTCCTTGAATTAAGACGGCCTCTTGTGGGCCGACCACCCCGGTGGGCATCCGGCAGTAAGAACCCCAGAAAGCTACCTTGTGCCGCAGAATGTGGATCTCCTGACAGCTGGAAAACTGGGACAAGGGGGTGCATGCGCACGTGGTGGGGAAGCAGACTCACGCTGAGCGCGGAGTCCAACTCGGGGCTCCCTCCCACGACCACAAGGTCATGACCCCATTTCCCCATTTTGAAGCCAAGAGTCGGACATTTAACCGACTGAGCCACGCAGGCGCCCCCCCGCGCACGCACGCACGCACGCACGCACGCACACGCTCGTTAACCTGATCTTCAGCCAGTCCGGTGTTTATCCAGGGTATTCCTTGCAAAAGGCTGGACTCGCCCGCACTTAAAGGAAATGCTGCTAAGGTGGCATCTCGGGCTGGGGCTCCTGCAACGTGCAGTCGGCATACAACCATGGGGTTATTTTTTGCATTTGGACACCGAACGAAATTGTTTCTCCTCTAAAAATGATCTAAAACCCGTAGTGCTTGGTTTTATATAAATCATGGGGCTAATCTGGCATCATTGATTCTAAATTTTGCACTGTGCGTTGAGACCATCTGTCTGGCAAGGGCTGTTCTAAAATCACGCGATGCTCCCGCTTCTCCTTGGCCGTCAAGTGGGCGATGCGCGGACCCCTGTCTCCTGAGCCCCGTCAGCCCCCTCCGCTGCCTCGAGGTTTTGTCCAAATCATTATGCTCCAGGGACATGGCACCTGCCACCAGCACGCCTGCACACGCATGTGTGCGCGCATGGGCGACCTTCCCAGACACCTCCTCATGAACTCCCAGAAAGACAGACAGGAGTCTGGCCGGTTCTACGTTTCCTGGGCCGCCATCACCCTGCACTTGACTGGAAGGCTGGGAGTGGAGTGAGCCAGGTGCATCAGGCCTGACCATCAGGGGACAGTCTGTGCCTTTGAAAACTTGTCCTCCCTGCCTGCGTGCTTATTCAGAGGTAAAAAGAAATCATTTTTTAAATGTACGTGGTAAGTAGCTGGTGCAACAGTCTGCTCCGGGGGAAGAGAGAAGGAGGATTTCGTAAACTCGTTCCCAGATCGGTTCTGCTCTGGCCCGTCCAGCCATGTTACTCCAGCGTCAGTCCGTCACACTGCAGCACATACATCCATCTCATGCGTTCCAAAACAAATTCTTCCTTCGAGTCCCGCCTCAGACCAAGTGTCTGCTTGGTGTCTGGGCCTGGCTGGAGGGCAGGCATTTCAAGCTCAGGAATACATGTGAACTCCTGATGTCGGCCTGTCCCGGCCCCGCACCCGTCTCTGACCGAGTGCACCTGCTGTCAGGGAGCGGCACCCAGAGGGCTGGGTCTGCGTCAGCCCCTCCGCTGGGCCCGAGCCAGCGGGGGAAGCAGCCTCGGATGGTGCCCTGCCTCGGCGCCTCTTCCCCCTTTAGCCTTTACTACCGGCTGCGCGGGTGCGGGCCGAGTCGGACATATCTGACTCCATCCTCTTCCGTCCCACAGACGGGGCTTAAACAGCACTTACTGCTCACGGTGCTGGAGGCCGGCAAGTCCAAGGTGAACACGCCAGCAGATTCGTCTGGTGAGGGTGTGCTTCCAGGTTCACAGATGGCCACTTCTCACCATGACCTCCAGGGGCTGAAGGGAAAGAGTCGTCCGGGGTCTTTCATCAGGGCATTAATTCCCTTCCTGAGAGCTCCCTCATGACCGCAGCCCCTTCCAAAGCCCCACCTAACACCATCACACTGGGTGTCAGAGCCCAACACGAATTTGTGGGGGACACAAATCTCAGACCATAACAGTATCCTCTCTTAGGCTTCATTTCTTAGAAGACAGGGAGAGCCCTGGGTACTTTCACACACGCCCCTGAGCATTCCATCTGCCAGAGGCATACAGTGATCATTCAAGAACTCTGCCGCAGCGAGCACCCCGAGATCTTCCAGCTGACGACCGCTACGGTTGATCGCAGCTACACCTCAACGCCGAGATCGGGGGCACGGGATGCACGGAAAAGGACAGAAAGCACCAACACAGTGGGAAGAACAAAAAGAACATGGGCGAGCGCCTGGGTGGCTCAGTGGGTTAAGCTTCTGCCTTCCGCTCAGGTCATGATCTCGGGGTCCTGGGATCGAGTTCCACATTAGGCTCTCTGCTTGGCAGGGAGCCTGCTTCCTCCTCTCTCTCTCTGCTGCCTCTCTGCCTACTTGTGATCTTTGTCAAATAGATAAAATCTTTAAAAAAAAAAAAAAAAGAGCATGGGCTTTGGAGCCACAGGGACTTGGTTCAAACTCTCTGTCACGAAAAGCACATTTCTTTACCATTAAAGAGAGGGTGCAGAAGCTCCCTGTCCCGCACGCATGCTGGGGGCCGCCCCGAGTCTGTTCCGCAAGGAGAGTTCTGACGAGCCCGCACCCCTGGAGGCCAAGAAAGCCTCCATCTGATGGGCTCCCTGCTGGCTCTGTCTTCAGGGGGCACACAGGTGACGCTTCCCCAGCCTGTCCCCTTTCTCAGGTCACCTGAGGCCAAGGAGGGCTCCTCAGTACCATCTGGGCTGATGAGAGTAGGTCTGATCCAGAGGCTGGGCTGCCAGACCACACCTGCGTGCAGTGCTCCTTCGGTCCCCGAGGGCCTGGCAGAAGTCACATCCTCCTGTCAGCACAAGCTCGGACTCCCTGAACAACCCAACCGGGCGGGGACAGTGGGACAGAGGTGCCCCCTTCCCCACACTGGACAAGGCACGCTTCATATGAGATTAGTTCACAGTCTGGGAGGCCCTTCACATGTGAGCCCTCAAAGGCTTAGCAAATCCACACCAAGCTTCAGGAGGCTCCCTTAGGGGAAAGAGCTGAGGAAGGGATCCTGACCAGAGAGCCCATCACCGGCTCCCGACCGCCATCTTGGGTCAGAAACAGAAGTGCTCCCGGCACAGTGCGCCCAGCGCGCGCGGCTCACAGGACACACAAGTCTAGGCTCCACATGGCCAGATGGGGCCTCGGTGACAGATGGAGACACACCTGGCATGAACGCCAGCTGGATCTGGAGCTAAGGCTAGTTGCTAAAATATCCTGGAAATTCATAGATCTTCACCCAAAATGACCCAAAAGCAATGTGCAGTTTATCACTGCAGTGACCACCAGCCACCAGGAAGGCAAGTCTTACCCCTCGGGGACTCTGGCGTTCCTGCAGCTGCCCTGCTGTGGGCTCAGCCTGAGCTTTCCCCACCAGGACTCTCGGTGTAGAGGCACCGGGCCCTCTCCAGGGGATCCCACAGGCGGCTGATGACGGGTCCTCCCGTGCGGTGGCCCTGCCTTCCTTTGACGACACTCATCTCCCCCTTTTTCTGAAGGGAAACGGGGCACAGAAGAGTTTAAGGCCACGTCTAAGGTGATGTGTCCAGAGTGGGGGCTCTGACCGGAACCCACAGGCCCGAGCCCACGGGGCACTGCAGCTCTCAGCATCTCCGAGGACGCCGTGCCCCTCCCACACCAGACTCCCGTGTTTGCAACCACTATGTTTCTGTTTCTTTTTATTAAGCAGTAAGCAATCACATGAACAATGAGATGTGTGGGGAGGACCCCAAATGGCTTTTCTCTGAAGTAACTATTTTAAAAAAACCAACTAACTCCTACGCCTGGGAGCCGAAGCTGCCCCTGGAGAGGGGGTTAATTTTCACAACGGGCAAAACTGATTAGGTAGCGAGCGCCCTTCTCCCCCTTCCCCGGAACACACTTACAAACTTCAATGGGAGCAAGTTCCATCTAATACTCTGAAAACCATTTCTCATTTCATAATTTGCCAAAATCGTATGCACAACTGCAAGAGGAAATAAACAGAAATCTTTCAGCAAAAACAAGCCACAGTGGATGGCTCACCTCGTTGGGCCAATCCAGCACTCAGGCTAATGTGAGCTTTTAAACATTTTATGGAAAACAGCTGTCGGGCTTTCTCTGGAAAAGCCCACAAGGTTTGGTAAGCCCAAAGGTGTAAATCTCTGACAGGCGGAGCACCCACCAGGCTCTGTGTGAACCAGCACATTCCTTCAAGTGCACAGCGCAGGGGTGCGAACCGTCTTCACTTCCTGCCGCTCTGCACACACGTCACAATATCCGGTAAAAGATGGTTTCTGTTTTCCTTGGTGACCTGTGGGAAGAAGCAGGAGAGCGGGCTTCAGAGTCCTTTCTCTTCCTCAGTCCTCTGCTAGACCGTGTTCTCCGGGAAGAGCCCAAACAGCTCAGAGAGGGTGCAGCGAGTTTCGGGACTGAGGGAGGCGGCCCAGCTGCAGGGGCGGTTCTGGACAGGACAGGCCTGCCGGAACCCCAGCCCCAGCTTCTGCAAACGGACAGCTCGGACCATGGAAGCAGTTTGGGTGCTTTTCACAAGTCCCTGCTGGGGCTCCAGGAAGGACGATGGAAATGCAGAGGGACGCAACCCCTGTGTGACCAGACCTGAACAGAAGGAAGTGCCTGAGTGAAGCCAGGAGAGCCACCTACGAGGGGCCCACCGAGAGCAGCCACAACGCGGCCATGAGTCACACCCGGATTCACGGAAGGCCCAAAGGCCAGTGATCTCATCTCCATGAACTTAGAAAAACCGAGTGTGGTGAGGTGCCTCTGGCACGGGTCAACTCCACATCTGAAGGAAGGGGATGCTAGGCCCGGGAAGCGCGGGGACATCCAGAGATCTCAGAGGCAGCTGGGGGCGCGGTACACACTCAGACCTGGTCTCTGGACTCTGGGAGCACTCTCTGTAGTTCCCGCGCTTGCACAAAGTAACCAAGGGCCTATTCAAGCTCTACCCCGTGATCCGTTTTACTTTTCTTTTCTAGTTCAGTCCCAACGAGTACAAGGAAAGTGCTCAGACACCTCCTGGAACTTTGGATGGGGGGGTGTGTCCCCAAGTAAGGGCAGGGCCATCACTCCTGCCATCACCATGGCCTTCCTGATGGGCACCCCCCCAACATTCACCCACTTAACACTGACGGGGCACCAACCAGAAACTGAGCAAGGTGCCAGGGACAGAGGGAGGACTCCATAAGGAGCCTGAAGAGAAGAGCGGAACAGACAAGGCCAGTGAGAACACCAATGGTCAACGGTCCAGGACAGAAGGTCTGGAGAGGTGCACAGGAGCTGGGGCGGGCAGGGTGACGAAAGGCTTCCGTGCAGGCTATGCCCAAAGGTCACCCAGACAGAGAAGGACCCAGGCAAAGAACCATGCGAAGATGAGTGAACACATCTGCGAAGCCACGGGTCAGTGCTGGCGGACCCTGAGAGGGGAGATGGGCCTGCCCGCTGCGGACTGCATAGCCGCTGCTGTGTGCCAGCCCGCCCGGCACAGGGCAGGTGCTGGATGACTGACCGATGGGGAGAGGCACAGGGGTGTTATCCCCATGGTTCCCCCACATCCACTCGCCCTCCTCTAAGAGCGCTGGGACTTCTCCCAGGGAGACCACACAGTCTAGGAAACTAGCTCGCGGTCCCCAAGTGTGGACTGTGCCCTGGAGATCCGGAGAACCCGACTCCTGAAAGGAGCGAGCTCAGCCAACAGCAGGGGCCGCCCCTCAGCCGTCTGTCCAAGGATGGGGTGCACCCGTCCTCACCCTGTCGCTCCCTCGTAGCTCTGGTCCCACTGAAATGAGGACCATCAGCTTTGCCTCCAGCTTGAGGAGAAAGCACCGTGAAAGCACCGTGCGGCCCGGCAAGGCTCTTTGTTGCTGTGTTTGCTCAAATGAGCCAAAGTCCGTTTCTGCTGTTTGAATTCAAGGAAGCACGCGGATGTGAAGGGAGGAAAGGGGGAGACAGGTGAGTGTCGGCGGTGGGAGCTCAGCGGGGTTCGAGGGGCTTGTGGCTTCAGCAGCAGAGAGCAGACGGGCCACTAGTTCCCTTTCCTGCGCCCCGACCTCAGCGTGACACCAGGCTCCGCCCACAGGGTCTGAGAGTTCACTGTGTGCCTCAGAGGGAGGCCTCCCAGGTGAGGGGCATCTGAGGTCACTTCCCTTCTCAGCAGCTCCTCACTGCCTCCAGAAACGCAACATTTACGAAGGAGACATGGAGCCGGCAGAGGGGTGCGATTTCACAGGGGTAGGAGTGCAGAGGTCATCAAAAGGAGCCCCGAGGAGCACTCACGTGCCACGCAGGCACCATCCCGTGCTCCCGGGAAATGCCCCGTCCTCTCCAGTCCTCTCCATCGGCACCAAGACCACCAGGCGGCAACTGGTCTCAGGACCCAGCCTGCGGGTGAGAAATGCCCCCTCCCTCTCACCAGGTGGGAGTGAGCCCCTGCCCCACCGCTGGGAGCTGAGGGCGCCCGGCAGCGGCGGGGCGTCCCACATGCGGAGATGCTCTCCAAGCCTTGGTTCCACAGAAAAAAATAAGAACCGAGAAAGATACATTTTGGGAATGTTTTCATGTTAAAAATTAATGAATGCAAAACTACATTAATATTTGTCTAACTACACCCCCACCACCGCTTTTGATTTCCCTAAGACGATTTCTGAGAATCACGCAGTTAGAGGTGTACTTGAAACTGTCGACGGTGTTCAGTTACAGACGCGCTTGTACTCCAAAGCCAAGCTCTCGAACTCGAGAGCGAGCAGAGCACCACCTGGCCTGCCGGGGGCCCTTCTCTGCATGCACAACCCGTCTTGTAGTCAACTACCAAGGATCTGGTTCTGCAGAAAGTCCTTCCCGAGAGACTGGCCAGGAGAGGGCACTGGGCGAGGAAGAGAACAAGGAAGGAAGCTGGTCTGCCCTCCCCTCTACACTGTGGCCTCCAGAGAATGATTGGAAGCCCAGGGAAAGCTGAGCCCCGCCCAGCGCAGTGGCCCTCGGTGACTTGGTGACACATAGACCCTGACTTCCATGGGGACCAAGGCAATTCATTCATCCTGCGTCTGGTACATGGGGGCAAGGGGGTGGTAGCTCAGTAAATGTTTATTAAAATCTAAGCTTAACCGATCTCTGAAAATATCTGAATATTATCTCTGAAATACAGCTGAGTGGTAAAAGACAGATTATGAAGACCCTGACCATCTCAAGCATCCAAGTTGCTCTGTGCTGTCTGCAGGGACCACGGGAGGGCCTGAGAGTTCCCAGTCAACAACCTGGGCACCAGGACATCAGAGAAGCTGTGACTCTCTGGACACAGGCATATGCAGGAAAAAAATGCCCGTAAGTGCCTATACACGACATGCAAGAAAGCAAAACAAAACCGCCTATTTTCCTTGAAACTGTGAGAAGGACCTTGACAAATCCCTAATAAGCACAGGATTACGGAAAGAAATTTGACAATGCTCATTTTAAGTTAACACATATCAAAAGTTATTACTAGCCTGTTTCATGCTGTCTTTCTTTTATTGAACCTAAAAATAAGCGGATTCCTGAATCCAGTCCCTCTAGCTGTTTTTTCCACAAAGGTTAGTTTCCAAACCAAAAATTACTTTCGTGTTGTGTCAAGTAAGACTTTGCCTGACCCAAGTTTACAAAGATTTGCTCCTTTATTTTCTTCTATGAGGCACAGAGTTTAGCAGAGTCTGCTTCTTGCCCTCTGCCCTCCCTGCATGCATGCTGTCTCTCAGATAAATTAATTAAAGAAAAAAAAGGAGCTGTAGAGTTTAGCTCTTAAGTTTAGGCCTAGGATCTACTTTGAGTTAATTCTGGTGTACGATGTTAGGAACCAACTTCGCTCCTTTGCATGTGGATATCCAGTCTCCCAGCACCATTTATTAAAAGTAATTCTTTCCTCATTAAGTTGTCCTGGCCCACTTGCCAAAAATGAACTGACCTTAGATGTAAGGATTTATTTCCGGACTTTCACGCATCTGTGTGTCTAGCCTTCGGCCAGTCCTATACTATCACGATCGCTGTAGCTCTGTGGAAAGTTCTAAAGTCAGAAGCACGAGTCTCCCAACAGTGTTCTTTTCCAAGACTGTTTCAGTGGGGTCCTCTGCATGTCCACATGCATTTTGGATTCGCTTGCTTGTCAGTGTCCACAAACACCCTGCTGGCTTTCGAAGCAGAGCTTAACAGACCCTCCCTCACTCCTGTTATCTACAGAAGTCCACAGACCCCGAGGACAGCATCGAATTCCTGGTGAAATAAAAATGCTTTATGCCTAGCTTGATGAAAATACCCATGGCAGGAATGAGCAAGCAGAGGTCTACGAATGCCCAAACTGGAAGGAAATCAGGACCTAGTTCCTGTTACTCTTGTGATCTTGCAATCCACAAATAAAAAGTAAAAGTATAAAAACTGCTTTATGGGAAAAAAAGAAGTATAAAGGGCTCTGAATTCACAGTGGAAGAGATTTTAGTCGTAGTAAAATTTTATAAAGTAGAAAATCCAAATAATTTCTAGCAATCTGAGATATTTTTAGCAAAATCATCTGAATCATCCCTATCACCAAAAGGGTTGTGCCAGAGCGTAGACTGTGTAGACAGACAGACAGAAGTCTGAGTCCCAGCTGAGCCACCTCCTAGCCGACGACCCTGGACATGCTGTGCAGCCTCTCATTGATAAAATACAGATTGCAGATCTACCTCAGCAGGTACTGTGAGGTCTATGTGCCCCGGTGATCTACTGGACTAAGCACAGCACCTCAGTCCAGGTGCCCACAGTGGCATCTAAGTCAAGGCTCCAGGCTCCAGCTGTCCCTTCTGGGCCCTCAGCAGATAACGTTTGCCAGCATTTCCAGCAAGCAGATATTTCAAAGGAAATCAAATGAGACAAGCTTTCTAAATGCCACTATAACAACAGAACTCGTGCGTGTATATGCACGTGCACGTTTTCACACGTCTGTGCGTGCTCGTGGTAGGAGGGGGCCAGCAGGGGTATTTTCTTCATGTTGCTACAGAACCAGGGAAACAGTGCACACAGCTCTTTCTAGTCATCTTGATCCGTGACGGGCTTTCTGTCTTGTCGCTACAGCATTCACATAATTATGCTCAGACAAGCAAATGTGAAATAAACTGAAAACATTTTTCGGTGGCCCCACTTAGAGACTGGTAAACTCTACGAGACATTAGAAACAAAATTAACCAAACTTCTGAAAGAGAAACATTTTCAGGAAGGGGACTGTCAATACCCATACCCGCACCATGATAATAGAAGCTCCTAAATTACCAAGACCATCCTGCAATGACATGAATGTTAGATCTTTTATTATAGTACCACAAGTCCCTGAGGCTTTTTTTGGGGGGGGGGTTTCCCCCAAAGTCTGCTCTTTGTCAGGCAGTTTCTATTGTCCTACCTTCAACTTTACCAAATATTCCCTTTGTCCGCCTCCATTCTCCTGAGGACTCCTTCCACAGACTTTCTCATTCAGTCACTGTATGTTACAATTCTAAAGTTTTTCTTTGATTTTTACGTCTTCTATAGCTTTGCTAAAACTGAGACTTTCTATTTTCACTTGTTTCCAGCATGTTTGTAACTGATCACTGAAGCACTTTCCTCACGGCTGTTTCAGGATCCCCACCCTGTAATTCCAACGTCTCCGTCTCCTTGCTGTCGGCACGTGCTGATGTTTGTTCTGTTCCAGTTGCTTGTCCTGGTGCCTGGTAGGACAGGCAATGTTCAGTTGTGTCTGCTGTGCTGTCCTCTGGCTGCACTTCCCAGCCAGTGTGCCTTCTTCTTTCCACCCTCCAGGTCTCCTGATGTTTGCTTTATACGTAATGTCCAAGGTTTTCAGCTCCACTTGAGAGGAGGGATTGGGAAAGTGTATCTATTCCACCTTATGTGGAACAGGAAGCATTCAGAGGGGTTTTTCTGAAAAGGAGTGCTGTTTACCGATGCTATCACTAAATCTAGGTAACAGGAGTAACTCAGTGGAATCCTTTCCCTCTTGAGTTCAGTCCCACGACCATGTCCTAACATGCTCGGTTGTCAGCACGGGGAGGTGGTCCTCCCCAGGCTACAGAACTTACTTCCTCACCCGCAATGTTCTTCCTTCTTTTCTCCACTTCCTCCTTCGAAACCCACCCAGGAACCATATCCCCCGGGCCACCTCTCCCCACAGAGTTCTCTCCCTTCTCTGCTTCCGGATGTTGATGTCACATCACCTATGTCTCTCGAGGGAAGGGAACATGCTTCTGTGGTGTCTTGGACGAAGTGCTGGGTGCACCGGCTGCTCTCAGACAGGGTTCAGAGAACTTCCCTGCATATGAGAAAGGGACAGGACCAGGAAATATCTAATCCCACCCCTGGACTTGCGATAAGGAGAATGACATTCTTCATTTGTAAAAGGGGAAGAGAAAGCCCACACCAGCCTGAAAGGAACACAAGACAGATAAGAACAATGGGGCGTGTGAGCCCCTATCTCTTATGTAATTAACCCAAAGCTAGTCACTTTATTTACACATCATTAGGAGCAATGATTACCTTGCCTGGAGAATAATTTCCAGTCCTAGGAGAAAATGTGCTGTTATCTTGAGATTACACCGTTTTTTCCTGGATATAGCAGCGCAGCCCCTCAATCCCATCTAGGACTTGGAGATGACACTGGTTTGCAGGGACCGCCAGTCTCTGGAATTAAAGGGCAGCAACGCCCCACCTTCCAAGCTGGAAGCCGCCTGGCCCGAAGATGAATGGTCTTTCCTCCTCTCTCACTCTACTTCCACAGAAACTCTAGAATCACAACCAAAAACTCTAACCTGGAGGCCACGTAAAGTAAGAGATGGCGAGAGCAACACGAAACTCTGAAGATAAGGGCCCCCCAGACTTTGGAGACGTCACTGAGCATGTGACTTTGCAGGGTTCTCAGCACCTTGGGCAGCTCCCTCCGGGGTCAGCACCTCCCTTCCCAGAGGCCTCCAGCCCAAGGGCCACATCACCCCAGCGGTTGTTGTCTTTGCCTTGTCGATACGTGCTGCGGCCACTTTAGCCTCTGCTAGACCGCGCGCCGGCGGGCACCGACCTGGTCACTCCCTGCCGGCGCCACCACTTAGCACATGGTGCTGCTCACTTCCTACTGAGTAAACGAAGGGAGGCAGGCACGAAGTTTCCCAAGTCCGGCTGCTCGAACCCGAACATGGTTTACTGCTGCAAGAGCACCCCAGGATATGCTGGTGATGACACGTGGACGTCCCACAGGGCGGGCGAGCCACAGTGGTGGCATTTTAGCCAGTGACGTAAGGTGCTCGTGGTACCGGGCGGCTGGAGCTCACTCCGTGTCCAGGTGGAGGTGCCCAGCCAGCCCGACCTCTCGCAAGGTGCTTGTGGGCCTATGAGCCGTTACACTGGCAGCGGGGTGCAGCGACAGGCCGGGCTCAGCCGGGAACGTGGCTCTCTCCCTGACACAGACGAAGGGGCGCAGGACAAAACAACGAGCTAAGAAGGACCCGGAGAGACAAAGGGGAGAGGACATCATGTACGGGGACCAAGTGTCAGCAGCGCTATCAGAGGCCCAGGCGCCGGCTCGGGACACGGCCACCGGCTGGGAGGAAGGACCCTGCCCTCACTCACGTGTGCTCTACCACACACACCCGCCCCGATGGGCACCCGGCAACCGCACGAGGGCTTGTGAAAGCACACCACTGGGCCCAGGCCTGGGGCCCCACTCGTGAGGTCAGGGCGGGCCTACAGCTCCGTGCGCCCCCTGGACCTGCGGGTGAGGCCTGGGCAGCTGCTCTGCCTCCGTCACCTGGCCTGACGCGCTCTGCACTCGCCCTGTCCACGCAGGCAGAGTGACTGAAGAAATGTGTTTTTCATTTTCATTTAAGCATAAGGGGTCACAGGTGGCTGATGGCTACCGCCCAGTGTGGACGGGGCATTTCCACCCTCGCCGGCCATTCTACTGCGCGGTGCTGCTCTCCGGCAGCTGGAGGCTGTGCTTCACACTGGGGCCACAGGGAAGTGGGTTTTGTCATTGAGGACAGGCAAAATGTATGTTCTATAAATCCCTAGAAAATCAGACTCACCTGGATCTAGCCTCCGAGGGGGGAGAATGGTAAATCAAAGCAAAGGTACATTTCAAAGCCATGTCTGAGGTCACCCGCTCCGTTTTTATAGGCACAGGGGACCAGCTGTACTCACACTGAACACTTGAACGTCGTTTCTGTTTCTGATTTCTTCCACGAGGGCCAGCGGTTTTCCCTTCGGTATTGGGATCGTGCCCAGGACAACAGTCCCTGGGGTGGCCAGTGTCTGACGAACAGCCTGGATGAAAGGCTGACTGAAGAGCTCCATCTTCCCGATTTCGTCGATGACGCACACTCTGTGCTCTGGGCCACTGCTGGAACCTGCCTGAAGATGACAAAGACACCCAAGTCCTGTTAATAAGCGAAGGGCCCCGGGGTCCCACTCCCCAGTCACTCACCAACTAAGCTTTGGAAGGTGGGAGACGACCTCTCAGTCTACAGGGGACTCGCTGGCAAACAGATCTGGGGGACCTCCCTCGGAAACAGCAGCAACCAGAAAATTCAGTTCCCCAAGCAACCCAGGTTCCTGGCAATTTTCACTCTTCTAGAATGTTCCAGTAATAACCAAGCTTTGTATTTATATACACCCAGGAAATAAGCAGCACCCGCATGCCTCAGGTTTAAAAGAAATGAGACAGCAAGCCTGGGAGCCCTGTTAGTAACACTGGCCTCTTTTTGTGTGTGGTTCTGAGTTGCAGGAGCTTCCCTGTCTGGAGGAGGTAACCGCTGCAGGCAAATGCCTGTGTGTTTCAGTCTGCACTGCGACGGCTGGTGGAGAGAACTGAATGGTAAAAGGAAAGGGGTCCTGTTTAGAAGAAAAGCAAGTGAGCAGGACTATGCCCTTTGAACTGCAGATTCCCTAACAACTTCATCCCTCTCCTTCCTTCCGAGCCCCTCTGGGAACAGGTGCGGCAGCCAGCCTCCACGGGCCCCAGGGCCTTCCAGCTCCTTTGGCTCCCACCCTTGCTCTGACCCCTCCTACAGTCCCAGGGCTGGTCTCTGTGATCAGCAGAATGGTGAAGGGATGGCATGTCTGCCTCTGAAATTAGGTAGAAAAGACCTCTGCGTCCAGCTTGGTCTCAATCTCTCTCAGATCGCTTCCTCTGGGGAAGGGGAGCGCCATGGTGTAAGCACGCTCAGAAAGCACGTGGCAGGGAACCAAGGCCTCCTGACAACCATGAGAGTGAGCTGGGCGGCGGATCATCTCAGTCAAGCATGGGATGACTGTAACCTCATGACCAAGCCTGATCCCGAACCACCCGGCTAAGCCCTTCCTGGACTCCTGACCCAGGAAAACCATGTAAGATAAAGTCCGTGGTTTTAAACTCCTCAGTTCTAGGGCCATTTGCTCCACAGCCACCGACCACTAACATCCATGCCCTCCCTGGAAAGCCTTCCCAGAGAAAGCTGACAGGACTCTGAATGGTCTTGCGGCAGTGGGGACACAAAAGAACAATGTAACTCTTCGGTGAATGCTGAGTGACCAACACATTTTATGTATCTTTGTATAAATGATGACTCTGAAAACTCTAAAGCTGATTTACAAAGTGCTTTTTACTCCAGTTCTTAGACTCCATAAATAATACGTCAGTTCATTCTCAGAATGTGTGGCTGAGTTCAGCCAGATCTGTCTCCAACTGAGAATCGTGAAGCTAGAGTGTGGTGTGGCTGGCGGGGTGCACATGGCAGCCGGTGAGGGACAGGGCTGAGGGGCAGGTCCTGAAGCCTGAAAGGTACACAGAGGGCTGTGGGTTCTATCCAACAACCGAGGGATGCTAAGCCAGGGAGGGTCACGGGTTCTTCCCGAAAGGCTGCTAGCTGTGTGGCGTCAGGGACAAGCCGGGAATCTTTTGGAACAGATGACGTGAGACGGTGGAGTCTAGTCCGAGGCAGTTCTGGAGGGGAAGCATTAGAGCAGTGGTTGTCCAACTTTTATGTAAGGGGTACTCTTCTCATCTGCCGACTTATTTTCCCACTCACTTCCCTAGCAGAAAGGCCAGGAAGGGGCCCACTGTAGTCATCCAAGAGCTGGTCTGTATACTTACTCAAACTTCTGTGTTTCTAATGTACTGCATTTTTAACTTTCAATTGTATTCTGTGTGTGCGGAGAGGGGTACACATGCACGCCCACACATATGCACGTGGGCATGTACCCGCGCACGCGTACGCGCACACACCCACACATACATCGTTTCCCCTTCAGGGGCGAGACAAGGTCATAGTCATCTTTTTCTTTCCCACGGAACTGAGTGATGCAAAGCTGAGCCGAGGCAGCTAATGCACCCCACTGATGGGGTGAGGGAGGAGAGGTGAGCACCTATGGAGAGTCACTGTCATTTCCAAATTTTTTCTTTGAAAATGAATGCCAAAATTGGGAGAAATTTAAAAAACGGTCAGGTACCAGCTCATCAGCATAAAAACAGATGATCCAAAAAGAGCAAGGCATTCCAATGAGCTCTGACCAAGGAGTATTTGGGGCATTCTGCTGCCTCCAGAAACTGGGACTAATGGTGGATGTCGTCTTCCCACAGGGCACCATCCAGAAGCCAAACAGAACTCTATCTGGCACATGAAAATGATAGTTTGAAAGCAGTCAATTCAGACAAAGAGAAACCATATGAAGAATATGTGTGATTGGTCCAAAGCCTATGGGATCTGACAAAGGTGGTCCTAAGGGAGAAATACATCATTATCCAAGCCTCACTCAAAAAAAACTGAAAAATCCAGAATACACCAGCTGTCTTTACACCTTAAAGAACTGGAAAATCAACAAGTTAAGCTAACCCCACACACTAGAAGAGAAATAATCAAGATTAGAGCAGAGATCAATGAGATAGAAACTAGAGATACAGAAGAACATGTCAACAAAACTAGAAGCTGGTTGTTTGAAAGAATCAATAAGATTGATAAACCAATGGCAAAAGTAATCCAAAAGAAAAGAGAGAGGACTCAAATTAATAAAATTATTAATGGAAAAGGGAGAGATCAAGACTAACACTAAGGAAACAGGAACTATCATCAGAAATTATTCTCAATAGTTATATGCCAATAAGTCAAGCAACCTAGATGAAATGGATGCATTCCTGGAAACGTATAAATTTCCAAAACTGAATCAGGAAGAAATTGACAACCTGAATAGACCAATATCTGGTAACAAGATTGAAGCAGTGATCAAAAACCTCCCAAAAAACAAGAGTCCAAGACCTGATGGATTCCCAGGGGAATTCTACCAAACATTCAAAGAAGAAACAATACTTATTTTCCTGAAACTGTTTCAAAAAACCGAAACAGAAGGAAAACTTCCAGACACTTTCTATGAAGCCTGCATTACCCTGATTCCCCACACCAGGCAAAGACCCCACCAAAACAGAGAATTTCAGACCAATATCCCTGACGAATATGGATGCCAAGATCCTATCTAATAGGATCCAACAGCACATTAAAAAGCTTATCCACCGTGACCAGGTAGGATTTATCCCTGGGATGCAGGGGTGGTTCAACATGTGCAAATCAATCAGTGTGATAGAACAAATCAGTAAGAGAAGAAAGAACCACATGGTCCTCTCAATTGATGCAGAAAAAGCATTTGACAAAATCCAGCATCTGTTCCTGATTAAAACGCTTCAAAGTACAGGGATAGAGGGAACATTTCTCAACTTCATAAAATCTATCTATGAAGAAGCCACAGCGAGTATCATCCTCAAGGGGAAAAGCTGACAACCTTCCCACTGAGATCAGGAACACGGGAAGGATGCCCACTCTCACCACTCTTGTTCAACATAGTACTAGAAGTCCTAGCAACAGCAACCAGACAACAAAGAGAAATAAAAGGTATTCAAATTGGCAATGAAGAACTCAAACTCTCTCTTCGCAGATGACATGATAATTTATAGGGTAAACCCAAAAGACTCCACCCCCAAACTACTAGAACTCATACAGCAATTCAGTAAAGTGGCAGGATACGAAGTCAATGTACAGAAATCACCTGCTTTCCTATACACGAACAATGAAAATACAGAAAAGGAAATTGGAGAATCGATTCTGTTTACTATAGCACAAAGAACCATAAGATACCTAGGAATAAACCTAACCAAATAGGTAAAGGATCTGTACTCGAGGAACTACAGAACACTCATGAAAGAAATCGAAGAAGACACAAAAAGATGGAAGACCATTCCATGCTCATGGGTCGGAAGAATAAACATTGTTAAAATGTCTATACTCCCTAAAGCAATCTATACTTTCAATGCCATCCCCAACAAAATTCCACCGGCATTTTTCAAAGAGCTGGAACAAACAATCCTAGAATTGGTATGGAAACAGAAGAGATCCCGAATTGCTAAGGAAATGCTGAAAAGGAAAAACAAAACTGGGGGCATCATGTTGCCTGATTTCAAGCTTTACTACAAAGCTGTGATCACCAAGACAGTATGATACTGGCACAAAAACAGACACATAGACCAGTGGAACAGAATAGAGGGCCCAGATATGGACCCACAATTCTATGGTCAACTAATCTCCGACAAAGCAGGAAAAAATAAACAGTGGAAAAAAGATAGTCTCTTCAATAAGTGGTATTGGGAAAATTGGACAGCTATATATAGAAGAATGAAACTCGACCATTCTCTTGCACCATACGCAAAGGTAAACTCGAAATGGATAAAAGGCCTCAACGTGAGGCAGAAATCTATCAAAATCCTTGAGGAGAACAAAGGCAGTAACCTCTTCAACATCAGCCACACCAACTTCTTTCAAGATATGTCTCCAAAGGCAAAGGAAACAAAAGCGAAAATGAACTTCTGGGACTTCATCAAGATCGAAAGCTTCTGCACAGCAAAGGAAACAGTCAACAAAACAAAGAGACAACCCACGAAATGGGAGAAGATATTCACAAATGACACTATGGACAAAGGGATCTATAAAAAACTCCTCAAACTCAGCACACACAAAACAGATAATCATGTCAAAAAATGGGCAGAAGACATGAACAGACACTTCTCCAATGAAGACATACAAGTGGCTATCAGACACATGAAAAAATGCTCATCATCACTAGCCATCAGGGAGATTCAAATCAAAACCACACAGAGATACCACCTTACACCAGTTAGAATGGCCAAAATCAACAAGACAGTAAACAACATGTGTTGGAGAATATGTGGAGAAAGGGGAACCCTATTACACTGTTGGTGGGAATGCAAGTTGGTGCAACCACTTTGGAAAACGATGTGGAGATACCTTAAGAAATTAAAAATAGAGCTACCCTATAACCCTGCAACTGCAAGACTGGGTATTTACCCCAAAGATACAGACATAGTGAAAAGATGGACCATCTGCACCCCAATGTTCATAGCACCAATGGCCACAATCGCCAAACTGCAGAAAGAGCCAAGACGCCCTTCAACAGACAAATGGATAAAGATATGATTCATGTATACTATGGAGTGTTATGCCTCCATCCGAAAGGATGAATACCCAACTTTTGTATCAACATGGACAGGACTGGAGGAGATTATGCTGAGTGAAATAAGTCAAGCAGAGAGAGTCAATTATCATATGGTTTCACTTACTTGTGGAACGTAAGGAATAACATGGAGGACACTGGGAGGAGAGAAATGAGTTGGGGGAAATCGGAGGGGGGGACGAAGCATGAGAGACTGTGGACTCTGAGAAACAAACTGAGGGTTTTGGAGGGGAGGGGGATGGGAGGTTGGGTGAGCCTGGTGGTGGGTATTAAGGAGGGCACGTATTGCATGCAGCACTGGGTGTGGTGCATGAACAAAATCTTGGAACACTGAAAAGAAATAAAATTTAAAAAATAAAAATTAAAAAAAAATCACGTGTGTATGCCTGTGTATATGTACGTATTTGGGTATACGTATGTGGGGAGGTAGTGAACGCGGACATGTATGTAAATACACACAAGTAGCTACAAACATAAAGCATGAGGCTCCAAAACCACCCTTCCTTGGAGTCTCTGCAACATTCACCCATGACCGCTCACCAACATTAAACACCTGCACAAAGATATCTGGACACACATGCATATGTTCTGTTCTACCAACCGGAAATGCTCACTTTGAAACATTAGTTTATATAAAATCCTCTCTGTCCAAAAGTAGGGACTTTTATCATCCAGAAACGGTAGGAATCTCAAAAATAAGCCTGGGGGGGTGTCTGGGTGGCTCAGTTGGTTAGGCAACTGCCTTCAGCTCAGGTCATGATTCTGGAGTCCCAGGATCGAGTCCCACATCGGGCTCCCTGCTCAGCAGGGAGTCTGCTTCTCCCACTGACCTCTCTCCTCTCATGCTCTCTCTCATGCTCTCTCTCTCTCAAATAATTAAATAAAATCTTTAAAAAAAAATAATAAGCCTGGGGTTTTTGATGAAAAATCTGTTATTGGTGCTCAAGTGAGAGGCAGATACCAGATGCTAAGCCACTGAGAAGCCTGTCAAGACTGGTTTTTCTAAATAACTCACGACCATAAATTCAAGAGTGAAATACAAGAGCCAGTATTGGGGCGCCTGGGTGGCTCAGTCAGTTGAGTGTCCAACTCTTGACTTTGGCTCAGGTCATGGTCTCAGTGTTATGGGACTGAGCCCTGTGTCAGGCTCCGTGTGCAACAGGAAGTCTGCTTTCAATTCTCTTTCTCTCTCTGCCACACCCCTGTTCCTGCTCTCTCTCAAAAAAAAAAAAAAAAAAAAAAAGAAAAAAAAAAAAAAGTTAAATCTAAAAAAAAAAAAAATAAAAAGGACCACTATCATATTCAAAATTGTTTTTATAGAATGTCAAGCAACTATAGAGGGAAACAAAAAACAAGCCAGTGAGCACATACCGTGTTTACATTGTTCCAAATTCTGAGTTCATAAAGACGCAGCCTGACAGCCCCAGGGCCCAGGTTTGAAAACAGTCAGGAACCCCCACAGTCCTCCCGGGTGCAGGTTGCGGGGAAGTCAGAAGGAGACCCTGGAGAGCCCGTACCTGAAGGGATGGAGTAAGGCACTCGTGCAGCACCTCGGGTCACCTTGGGCCGTAGGTGAACATCACTGTGTGTGCATCTGGGGTGCGGCCCTTCTCCCCTGCACCTCCTCTCTCTGCAGGGTACCGCGAGGCAGCGGGAGGGCACGAATCACGCACCACTCCTCAGCCAGGCCTACAGGTCACAGGACTATCCATCCACTTTCACAGTCACGGAAAGGGAGAAACACTTGGGGCAAAGCATATTTTACCTCTTCTGTTTGTTCTGAGGGAGAAGAGATTTCCTTGGGATATGGTCCTAAAACTGACCAGCCAGGGGTAAGGGAAGTTATGAATAATTTAGCTTTGCTTACACTCAGCTAGTTTGCTTTCTGAAAAGATTAAATCAATTTAGAGCAACAACAAAATATCTGTGTACCAATTATGCCAGAGACCTGAAAACTGTGACTTTTGTTTTTGTTTAATCTTCACATGTACTTTTAAGAACATGAAAGAAAAGGTAATTTCATTTAACCAAAGTGGTCAATTCATTTAACAGAAATACTGAACGGAGACAATTCCATTTAACCAAAATACTGATCCGAGAAAAAGCTAATTAAAGTGGCTTTTGCCTTATTGTGAATTAATTACTTAATAAATATTTCTGGTGGTCTTAACTTTTTTTTTTAAGTATCAGACACATGGACCAGCTTCTGAGCAGGCCTGTCTAGGACAACAGGTATCAAAAGTCATGCGAAAGAACTGGGGAGCATCCGCCAGAAGTCTGGTGGCAGAACTAGGGCCCTTCCCTGCAAACCCACTGGTTCTGGGAGGCCAGGAAAGCATGTGGTGGGAACAGCGGCCGCCGCTAAGCCCACAATTGCTCAACCGTCTGAAGTTAGGAACTAAAAGTGAAGGGCTCCAATTAGACCTCTCCGTGTGCTTATTCCATGCCTAAAGTTTCAGATCCCCTTAGCAGTCTGGTGGCATGTGGACCTCGTGTCCCCAGGGATGAAGACACAGGCTGGTAGCCAGGGTGAGCTGTCTAGACGGCCTGCCGCGCCCTGTAGCCCAGCCCTTCTCCCCTTGGGTGTGCTCTGGGTGGGAGCGGTGCCCACCCAAATGCCAGAGATTCCCACCCCAGCAGACCAGGGCTGAGGCTCTGCCCGGATGTCCCTAACTGGCCTCCCTGCGGCTCACCCACGTAAGCACCCGATCGTAGAGCACCAGACGGCGCCACTGCTATCTTGCAAGCTACGAGAACTATCCCAGGACTGAAACAGCATCTGCTGGCTGACAGTCAGCCCCGTGCACGGAGAACCCACTAACCCTCGTGATCCCAGCACCTTGGGACCAGGCTGGACATCTGAGCTTGTGGGTCTCTGTGACAGACCTACAGCTTGCTCTGGCCCCCAGGGGGCTTTGTGGCAAACTGCTAATGTGAGGCTCCTCCCGAGGTTCTCCTACCCATCACCTTGCTCACCTTCTTGAGAGAGATAAGTACACCTGTCCCCATCCACTCCCCCTAGCCGCCCGGGACACACACGCTTTCAGCTAACAATGTTGCTTTCAGTCCTAATAACTCTGCCCCGCAGCTATCTACCTGGTTTACAGAGGAGGAGCACAGCGGATTCAGACGAAGTCACTGAGCCCCCAAGTGAGAGCTCAGAGTCAAAGCCAAGATCACCTGATGCCAGAGCGCCCTTCCATCCCCACGTGCGATACCGCCTGCGCACTGTCAGGCCGAGGACGGAAAGAAAGGGAAGGAAAGGATCCAAGACGCTGAAGGAAAGAAATGAAGGAAATCATCTACCTGTAAGGACTTTTCTCTCCAATGAGAAGCAGGAGCACTTCAGTTTCTAGGGGCTATGGAGGCAGAGCCACAAACACCCTCATCTGTTTCTGGAGGAACCACATTACTTTTAATTTCTCAAAAAGGATGACATAGTTGGGGTCGCAGAACAATTCACGTCACCGACATCATTTTATCCAGGACAGAGCACGGCCTGCTTTAGTAGGCAGATGTGACGTCCCCCCGCCCAACCCCGCCACAGGAGCAGGCCTCCCTCCTTTACACACAGCGAGAGACGGGACCAGGCACCCCCAGAGGTGCTCACTCCTGCCACTTGCTTATCGGCTAACGGTATTGACAGTAACTGCGCTTATAATAATTCCTCTTACTGAGTAAAAATCTCACTCAGTATTTAAACTTTTCTTTTTTTTTCTTAAAGATTATTTATTTATTTATTTGACAGAGATCACAAGTAGGCAGAGAGGCAGGCAGAGAGAGAGAGAAGCAGGCTCCCCACCGAGCGGAGAGCCCGATGCGGGGCTAGATCCCAGGATCCTGGGATCATGACCCGAGCCAAAGGCAGAGGCTTTAACCCACTGAGCCACTCAGGTGCCCCTAAACTTTTCATTCAAGTTATTTTTGAGGTCTGATACCCTTTTATTACATACTTCTCAGAAGAGAGAAGGTTCAATGTTTTAGCTACAGGAAAACAGTGATGACTTCTTGTCTAACTAACAAGGAGGCCGGAGAGAAGTAAACAGGCACAGCTCTGATGAGGAAAAATCAACTGTTACGGCTCTTGTGATTCGCCTTTTCGATGCACAGCAATCCTACTCTTAGCTACCACTCACCCTGTTACAGGAAGTATTCCAAAAGGCAGTAGTTAAACTGGCTTTCCAGGTAAAGCCTCCGTGAAAAGTATTATTTTTGGATAATCTAATAAAGCTAAAAAAAATAGGAGAACCAGGAGATATTTTCATGACAAGGACGTCCATGGTCTTAAAGTTAGTCTCTCCACTCACTGCTTATGAATTTCAAAGGAAAGAAGAGTAAATGCACAGTGGGGACATGACAATTCTTCACTCACGTAACCAAAACAAACATCAGCAAACATTGAGTTCCTCTGGACGAGATGCCCGAGAAAGGTGCTTCACAACTTACGCAACATTCTGACTGAAGTTACCACAAACAAGCAGAAAAGCTCTCAAAAGGAAAGTCCCATTAGAGTAGAACTGTATTCCTCAAAGATGTCAATGTCACAAAGGACAAAGGATGACTAAGGAAATGTTCCAGATTGAAGGAGGCTATGGAGATATGGCAGCTACATCCAACACCTGACCCTGAACCTGTTACAAGGGACATCATCCAGTCAACTGACAAAACAAGCCTGGGAATGGAAGATTATTAGTATTTCTTTTTTTTTTTTTTAAAGATTGTATTTATTTATTTGAGAGAGCGAGCAGCGTCAGAGGGAGAATCAGACTCTCCACTGAGCAGGGACCCAGCCATGGGACTCAATCCCAGGACCCTGGGATTATACCTGAGCCGAAGGCAGACGCTTAACTGACTGAGCCACCCAGGTGCCCCTATTAGTATTTTCTTGGTGTAAAAATGTACTGAGGTTGAGAACTGTACCAATTACATAAGAGCATATGCTTATTCTTTGGAAAAATATACTGAACTTTATATATAAATATACTGAATATATTTTACTTATATAAATATATATGTTTAATATATGTTTATATATACACTTATGTTTATAAATAACTGAATATAAATATTCAGTATATATATAAATATACTGAACAAAACCCCAGTGACTGCAATATACTCAAATGGTCCCCTCTTCAAACTGGTATGTACGAACAGACACACACGCGCACGCGCGGAGAGGATGCACGTGCATGCGAGAGGTTGAACAAACAACAGGGCAAATGGTAAAAACAGGTGATTCTGGGTAACATGTATATGGGTGGTCTGGCATTATTCTTATTCTTGTTATTTTCTCTAAGAGTCAAAGTGTATCCAAATAAAGTTCAAAAAATTAGAATCAATACAAAAAAAGAACAACCCATGCACATTTTCTCGGTGTAAGGTTTGAGAAAACTACCAGCTCATCACGCACGTGTGAGTTTGATTCCGAAGGAGCAGGGCCTTGGAATGCTGTGTCCGGGGAGAGGCAGCCAGTGGCACGTGCTGGAAATGCGACAGAGCAGAGGCGTAACGGGGAAGAAAGAGCAGCTGACGCAGATTCTACCCCAGTCCCGCTCACGGAGCACGTGCCTCCACGAGGCCTCCGGGGAGTGGGCAGGAAGGTAAAGAACCCAAGGCAGAGGCCGGCTCAGCCTCTACATCACAGAACCACAGGCCAGCCATGAGAAGGAACAGAGCATCAGACCTGCCCAGGGCAATGAGGGGCACTCCTGGGGAAGGTCATCGAAAAGACGGACCACCAGCTGCTCCATGAGCTGGACCCGGGGAATCAGAGGCTTCTCACCGCCCCGCCCCCCCACCCCTTGGCGTGTGGGTTCCACTTGCCTTTCTCATCCCCAGAGACTGTTCCCAGGACACAGCCTCGAGGTAATGACGTGGTGCTGAGAACAATGACATGGCCTACGTGACTAAAACCAGCTAAGGCCTCTCTCCACACAGACTTAAGATTTGGTGGGCAGGAGGGGCCCTATTCAACTTGCTGTATCCAACACGTGAGTTCCTGCTGCTTTGTACAACTGCCACCTCCCAGCCTGGAGTGTCCTGCCTCTTTCTGGTCTCCCTCCGCCCTCCCAACAAAGGGGGGGCTGGTTTTGCATTTCACCTGGAAGCTCCTGACAAGGCTGTAGACCCAGAAATCCTACACGATAAAGGGCAGCATCAACCCTACACGGAACTCTCCGTTCATTTTCCTCTTTTGATTCACTGCAGAAATGTTTCCACTGACAATCTCTAAATTAATTCTTATGTTTGCACCAGACAGCTCTTTGTTTCCCTGGCCGATCTTTCAGTGCATATATATGATCGTGAGGTCCAGAAATAGAAAGTGAGGAGGAACAAAGAAAAAAAATGTCACATTTGCTAATGATGAAGGAAACTCAAAAGCAATGCTTGGGCTCCTGTCAACCTTTCAAGAATGGATCCTGACTAGAAATTGATTTTTCCAAATTCTCTCTAAAGCCTAGTGGCCCGAAATACGAAATAGCAATTCCAGGTCAAGTGGTAAAAGATGAACTTTCCCCAGCCGGGAATCCTCTCACCTTCAAATGAAGTTTCAAAGATCGGAAGCAGAATCTCATTTCAGAATCAAAAGCAGATCCTGCTCTTGAAAACAAATATACACCAAAAGCCTTATTTTGATCACAACAAGGTACTACTATGTTGATTTTCATCAGACGTCCTGGTTCTAGCCGCCTATTCTTTTCATGGATCTTAATTAAAAATGACATGGGTCAGTCTAGAAAAAACAGCTTGGAGTAGACACTTTTTGTTCTTAAAAAAATTATCATCTATTGTCATCTTTTTGTGTGAGTAGGAGACACATGAGGTGGGGTGCCAACAAAACGCTAAATCCCACACTGCAACCAATTCTAATAAAGCAGTGTCACCGTCAAAAAGACCATTAGGAAAAAGGACAGTGTTATCCTGCCGGCCCTGGTCACTAAAAAACTGGAAAAACAATCCTAATTACAGGAGCATCAGAAAGTAGAAGAGACCTATAAATAACCCTGCCAAAAAAATAATTTAAAAAAAAAGAAAGAAAGAAAGAAATGGAAAAGCAGATAATCGGGTTTTTGGCTATGGAGACTATGAGCTGAAAAATTAAGATGCTCCTTGAATCTAAATAACTATAATTTTATATGGTTCCAATCACTCCATGTAAGACTTCCGTGATGGATAATAGAGTCTTGATTCTACAGTTCATGCCAGCTCTGCCACTTATAGGCCGTGGGCTTTTGGGCAATTTAACCTCTAGTCTATAGCTCAGTTTCCTCCTCTGTAAACCAGGAAGAGAGTGCTAGAATCACTCTGAGGACTAAGCGTGCCCGTGCCTACAGCACAGTTCGCACTGGATTACTGCTGATGACCTGCACTACTGTCCCTACCCCTAGCACTGTTACCCCCAATACCACTACAGTGTGGAAAAACAAACAAACAAGAACGGGTAAGACAACTTTTTAAACTAGAAGACAACATGGCAATTAACACAGCATGGTACTGACGTGAGACTCAAATGGGCAAATGGGAGAGAACAGACAACCCTAGAACATTATACATCCATATATTTCTTATTATAATTAATAAAGCATAACAAACTAATGAGAAATGGGTTATTTAACAAATGGCTTTGGCAAACTTGCTAAGTATTTGGAAAGAAATCAACTCATAGTCTCATTGTATATTATAGTCAAAATAAATCCAGATGGATTTAAAACATGTTAAAAGGAAAAAAAAGGTACTACAGTACTATTGAAGAAGAACGAAATTCTGTGTTAATGTGGAATACAGAGACTGTGTCAATGATAAGAGGAAAGAAGGAGAGAAGGAAGTTAGGAAGGAAGGAAGGAAGGACCGACGGAAATCACCAAAGGGACAAATTGAGAAAATTGCAATCAATAAATACGAAATGGTCATTTGCCTTATAAAAGATCTTTTTAAGCCAAAAGGGGAGAAAATGGGAAAAGGGATAAACAAAAATAATTAGATTAAAAAAATACTCAAGCTAAAAAACATTTAACCTCATTAGCAACTTAAAAGCAGGAGTCAAAGCGAAGAAGCCTGTTTCTCTACGGAAGACCGGAAGACGGGTATAGGGCTCCTGCTGGCCAGAGTGCAGGGAGAGGAACACACCCTCACCTGGTAGACTAGTTACAGAAGCACCTCAACAGCACCCAGCGATACCCCAGGTCAGCCCTTCACCTAGGACCTCACTCTCAGATCATCCCCCGGGAAAGCTCCACCACTGGGGAGAAAGGCTGGCTGTGCAAAGGGGGTTCGCTACAAGGGTCCTTGTGATGTTGATAAACACCCACCACCGAGTCGGAGCGGAAAACCCACTCCAGGAAACACTGTGCAATCACTACATTATCACAGTTGTGATGATCATCCCCTCGTAGGCATTCCCACGTCACTGGATCGTATTAACAGGAAAAGCCAAACCTATAAAACCAGATGCAGTATTTGTCCCCCTTTTGGAATGATGGAATAAAGCAGAAAGAGGGAAGAAACAAACACACTAACAGCGGTTAACCCAGTGATAAGATTATGAGTTTTTCCTATTTTCTTCTTTGTTTTTATTCATATTTTTTACAAATTCGCTACCTTGAGTAGAGAGTGTCGATACTCAAAAAAACAATAAAAACGTTGTCAAATAAGGAAAGTCGTCACCAGTAGAATGAAAAAAGTCCACTGCAGTCAACCCTACGAAAGGACTTTCTAAGAACCTTACTGCAACTCCTCCTCTAGCCCTGCCCTGGCCTCCAGCCCCTTCTGGGCTCCAGCCCCGCAGGCTCTGACCTAGTTCACCGCAGGCCCACACCCCTGCTGGCCCTGTTGGACCCAAAGATTAGCTCCCTTCCGTCTTACGACTCAAAATATTTTTCATCCACGGTGAAATACCTTACACATAGGAGGCACTTATATATTTCCGAACTTACAGTTAGAGAGCGCTTTCAGACATCCCGGGCACGAGACCCTAACATGCTACCTGCACCAAGGCTCTCCCCTGCCTAGATGTGGTTGCTGGAGTTTTCCGTTTACTTGTCAGTAATAACAACTGTCTCTTCATACTCCTCTGTTTTCGTTGTGTAGCTACTTCACCATTTTTTCTTTCTAAAGGCAAAACACTAATTCCTTTTCCTCTCTTCATTCCAGTAAGAGATGGGAGAAAGATTTGTTCTTCAGGGAAAAAAAAAAAAAAAAAAAAAAGTCTGTGACCTGGACTAGGTAAGAACCTGCAGCCTGGGAACTCTTCCTAAAATATGGGTGTCTGGGTTTGGTATCCAAAGTATAAGAAATTGGGAGAAGCCTGCTTTCCTCTATTTTTTAATTAAAAAAGAGAGTCAAGCTCTAATTCTAGTCAATGTACGATTTCTCGCATAATTTCGCAGACAGATATCATGCATGTATGTGCACACTGCTCTCCCAGGATTCCGTCTGTTCTGAGCCAAGTGAGTAAAAATCAATTCTTTGTATTGATCCAGGGCCCAAAACCAGAGTCTTCATCTGGAGTTTCATTTAAAGTATTTCACTTGCCCTTTGAACATTTAAGTAGAAAGGTAAGCATTTGGTGGGAAAAAACCAGAGAGAAAAACATCATGTGCTCTGACTGCTCACACCAAAACAATGGCCACAACAGACCCAGCTCGGGACCGAGGGAACACTCCAAGAGGCAAGAGGTGGGAGTAGCAGGCAACCAGGAAGAAGCAAAGGAGGAGGTGGGCTCTGGTGAGCAGCAGCCCCCACAGAACAGAGCGCAAGACCCTGCTGGCCCTCTGAAGTCAGCAACTGCCCTCCGAGGGCTGTGGTTAAATTTCCGGCAGCCCCGGGCAACTACCAAAGCCCTCAACGGCACCGTACCAAAGGTCAAAGAAGAACAGAGAGGCAAAGATAACAGTGCACCAACCAAAGAAAACCGCCAGGGCCCCGAGCCGATGGCTGGTGCGGCACCAGCTCTGCAATGTTGTGGGGAACGCGTCTGAGCTAGCCAGACTGGGGAACGGTGTCAGAAGGCCAGAGGTTAGCGGGCCAGACCGCACGGGGCCCACCAGGCCATGAGAAAAACCCTGGACCTTCCTGCTGGTGGAACAGATACCTCTGGAAGGTTTAGACCTGCCTTGTGAGATAGGTCGTCACCACTGGATTTCTACAAAAATTAATCCAAGTAGTACATCTATCACAGATTAAAGGCACTCAGAGTACTTAATACAGTCCAGGAGACCCTGATCACGTGCCCCACCCACCCTACCAGCCACACCTTCTTCCTCACCTCCTCCTGCCCCAGAACCCTGGGGCCACAGTTTATCTGCTCCCCTCATCTATAATGTTGTCCACAGAATCCACCCCCACCCCCCCACACACACACACCCAGTATTGACTCTCTGAAGCGATGGCGCTGGATTTCTACAAAAATTAATCCAAGTAGTACATCTATCACAGATTAAAGGCACTCAGAGTACTTAATACAGTCCAGGAGACCCTGATCACGTGCCCCACCCACCCTACCAGCCACACCTTCTTCCTCACCTCCTCCTGCCCCAGAACCCTGGGGCCACAGTTTATCTGCTCCCCTCATCTATAATGTTGTCCACAGAATCCACCCCCACCCCCC